>NC_066544.1:9402489-9409989 GCF_024679095.1 Eriocheir sinensis
AAGAGAGAGAGGAAGAAAGGAAGGGTGATTGTAGAAGGAAAAGGGACTCGAACCTTGGCCCTCGAGCTCACCACGCCTACATGTTGACTGTTCTGCCACGGCCTCCCCAATGAAGATGATATAAAAAGATAGATAGATAGATAGATGGATAGATAGATACATAGATAGATAGATACAGACGGATAAAGAGACAGAGAGGGAGAGAAAGGTAAAGAAGGCAGAAGTAGGGAAAAGAAGAAAGGAAGAAAATGGAAAAAAGAAAGATAGAAGGAAATAAAAACATACGACGAATAAACATAGATAGATAGAAATATATATATATATATATATATATATATATATATATATATATATATATATATAGAGAGAGAGAGAGAGGTTATGAGAAAGGGGACCACACCTGGGATGCATAATTGAGCAGGTGTCATTCAGCGCGGCGCCTTCAGACACCTGCATTAGTGGGGGAGGGGGAGGAGGGGAGGAAGGAAGGAATGGGAAATGTGATAGAGGAGAAAGGAGAGAGAGAGAGAGAGAGGAAAAGGGGAGAAAGGGCAAAAGGAAAATAGGAGATCAATGAAAGAAAACGGAGAGATAAATGACCAGAGAGAGAAAAAGAGGAAAGGAAAGAAAAGAAATAGTCTAAGGAAATGACGTAGATGAGGAAAGAAGAAAGAGAAAAGGAGAGGAAAGGAAGGAGAGGTCGATAAAAAAAATGTGGTAGAGAGAAAGGGAAAAGTAGAGAAGGAAGGAGAAAGGGAATAGAAAGAGAAGAAGAAGAGAAATAGAGAAGAAAGTGATGGGAAGACAAATGAGAAAAAAGGAAGGAGAAAGGGAATAGAAGGAGAAGAAAAAGAGAAATAGAAAGAGGAGAAAGTAATGAAAAGAAAAATAATATAAACAATAAAAAGAAAAATATAGTAAAAGAAAGAAAGAAAGGAGAAAAAGAATACAAGAGAAGAAAAAGAGAAACAGAAAGAGGAGAAAGTAAAGGAAAGAAAAAACAAACAAAACAAAAACAAAGAATAAAGAGAGAAACAGAGAAAAAGAAAGAAAAAAAAGAAAACGAGGGACAAATCAAAATGGCCCCCCAAAAAACAACAACAAAAACAACGTCAACAGCATCATATAAATAGGACCAGAAGTAGACCCATAGAGAGGGCTACATGGGAGGGGGCTGCTTACTTCCTCAACAGGGGCTTGGCAGGGCGGTCTAAGGGGCTTCTGAGGGTCTGAAAGGGAAAGGGAAAAGAAGGAAAGGGTCAGAGAGAGGGACGGTTATCTGGGAAGGGGCTGTTTACTTTCTCTTAACAGGGGCTTGGCAGGGCGGTCTACGGGGCTTCTGAGGGTCTGAAAGGGAAAGGAAAAGGAAGGAAAAGAGGCAGAGAGAGGGCCGGCTATCTGGGAAGGGTCTGTTTACTTTCTCTTAACAGGGGCTTGGCAGGGTGGTCTACGGGGCTTCTGAGGGTCTGAAAGGGAAAGGGAAAAGAAGGAAAGGGTCAGAGAAAGGGGACGGTTATCTGGGAAGGGTCTGTTCACTTACTCTTGACAGGGGCTTGGCAGGGCGGTCTAAGGGGCTTCTGAGGGTCTGAAAGGGAAAGGGAAAAGAAGGAAAGGGTCAGAGAGAGGGGCGGTTATCTGGGAAGGGTCTGTTCACTTACTCTTGACAGGGGCTTGGCAGGGTGGTCTACGGGGCTTCTGAGGGTCTGAAATGGAAAGGGAAAAGAAGGAAAGGGGCAGAGAAAGGGGACGGTTATCTGGGAAGGGTCTGTTTACTTACTCTTAACAGGGGCTTGGCAGGGTGGTCTACGGGGCTTCTGAGGGCCTGAAAGGGAAAGGAAAAGGAAGGAAAGGAGGCAGAGAGAGGGCCGGCTATCTGGGAAGGGTCTGTTTACTTAATCTTGACAGGGGCTTGGCAGGGTGGTCTACGGGGCTTCTGAGGGTCTGAAATGGAAAGGGAAAAGAAGGAAAAGAGGCAGAGAGAGGGCCGGCTATCTGGGAAGGGTCTGTTTACTTTCTCTTAACAGGGGCTTGGCAGGGTGGTCTACGGGGCTTCTGAGGGCCTGAAATGGAAAGGGAAAAGAAGGAAGGGGGCAGAGAAAGGGGACGGTTATCTGGGAAGGGTCTGTTCACTTACTCTTGACAGGGGCTTGGCAGGGTGGTCTACGGGGCTTCTGAGGGTCTGAAATGGAAAGGGAAAAGAAGGAAAGGGTCAGAGAGAGGGGCGGTTATCTTGGAAGGGTCTGTTTACTTACTCTTAACAGGGGCTTGGCAGGGCGGTCTAAGGGGCTTCTGAGGGTCTGAAAGGGAAAGGAAAAGGAAGGAAAAGAGGCAGAGAGAGGGCCGGCTATCTGGGAAGGGTCTGTTTACTTTCTCTTGACAGGGGCTTGGCAGGGTGGTCTACGGGGCTTCTGAGGGTCTGAAAGGGAAAGGAAAAGGAAGGAAAGGAGGCAGAGAAAGGGACGGTTATCTGGGAAGGGTCTGTTTACTTACTCTTGACAGGGGCTTGGCAGGGCGGTCTACGGGGCTTCTGAGGGTCTGAAAGGGAAAGGGAAAAGAAGGAAAGGGGCAGAGAAACGGACGGTTATCTGAGTGTGAAAAGATGAAATGGGCTGAATATGTGCTAATTGGGCTTGGAATGATTGTAAATAAGCTTGGAAATGGGCTAGGTATAGGTTAATTGGGTTGACATGGACGTGGAATGGGATGAGGAGAAATGAAAAGGATTGAAGAAGGGGAAAAAGTGGGCTGAAAAGGAATAATATGGGCTGAGAAAATGTAAAAAATGGGCTAAATGTGGACTGAAAAGAGGAAAAATGGGCTGAAAAGGGCTGAGAAAAGGGTAAAATTGGGTTAAATATGGACAGAAAAGGGGGAGAATGGGCTGAAAAGGGCTGAGAAAAGGGTAAAAATGGGCTGAAAAGGGCTAAGAAAAGGGTAAAAATGGGCTGAAAAGGGCTAAGAAAAGGGTAAAAATGGGTTAAATATGGACAGAAAAGGGGAAGAATGGGCTGATATGGGCTGAGAAAATGGTAAAAATGGGCTAAATAAAGACTGAAAAGGGAAAAATGGGCTGAGAAGGGCTGATATGGGCTGAGAAAAGGGTAAAAATGGGTTAAATATGGACTGAAATGGACTGCAAATGGGCTTAATGTGCACTAAATCAGCTGAAAAGATATGGGCTGAAATGGGCTAAAAATGTAAATATGGGCTGAAACGGAGGGGCTGGGAGGAAGTGAGACTGGGCTTGTGTGCGTATAAGGGGGGTGAGGGTGGGGGGTGGAACTGGGCTTTAAAAGTGGTCTGGCAAGGGGACTCGAATGGGGGTCTATAGAAAGGGTCTGTAAAGGGGCTGAGGGACTGAGGGGCTGCCGTGAACCTTCGCCTGTCTGTCTATGCTGTTAGGTTGAATTTAAGGTGACTGTCACACACGGCCGCAAGGGAACGAGAGGAGGAGGAGGAGGAGGAGGAGGAGGAGGAGGAGGAGGAGGAGGAGGAGTGGTAGTATTAGCATTAGTAGTGGAAGGAGGAGGAGGAGGAAGGAAAAGATGATGGAGATGAAGATGAGGAGGAGAAGGAGAAAGAGGAAGAAAGGAAGGGTGATTGTAGAAGGAAAAGGAAGATAGGAGGAGGAAGGAAAAGAAAAAATCGAAAGAAATAAAAAGAAGAAGACGAAGAGGAGGAGGAGGAGGAGTAGCATTAGTAGTAGAGGAAGGAGAAAGAGGAGGATGAAAAGAAGAGGAATACGAGAAGGAGGAAGAGGAAGAGGAGGAGGAAAAGAAGAGGAATATGAGGAGGAGGAAGAGGAAGAGGAGGATGAAAAGAAGAGGAATATGAGGAGGAGGAATAGGAAGAGGAGGAGGGTGAATATAGAAATTAAATTACAAAGATGTATTAAAAGAGAAAAAAAGAAATGTCGAAAGTTAAAGAAAAGACGAAAAGGAAGAAAAAATAATGAGAACAAAAAATATATTAAAGAAAATGAAGTAGAAGAAAAAGCAAGAAAGAAAAGGGAGAAGAAGAAAAGGAGAAACAGCAAAACAATAACAAGAGAAAGAAGAAATAAAAAAAGAAAAAAAAAAGTAGGTAGAGAGGGATGAAGATGGCTTAGGACGAGGGGAAGGGAAGGGAAGGGAAGGGAAGGGAGGGGAAAGGAAAGGAAGGGAAGGAAGAGGCAAAGGACAGTAAGGGAAGGGGAGGGAAGGGAAGGGAAGGGAAGGAGAGGAAGGAAGAGGCAAAGGACAGGAAGGGAAGGGAAGGGAAGGGAAGGGAAGGGAAAGGAGAGGAAGGGAAGGAAGAGGCAAAGGACAGAAAGGGAAGGTAAGGGAGGGGAAAGGAAAGGAAGGGAAGGAAGAGGCAAAGGACAGGAAGGGAAGGGAGGGGAGGGGAAAGGAAAGGAAGGGAAGGAAGGGGAAGAAGAGGCAAAGGAAGGACAAGAAGGGAAGGGAAGGGAAGGGAAGGGAGGGGAAAGGAAAGGAAGGGAAGGAAGAGGCAAAGGACAGGAAGGGAAGGGAAGGGAAGGGAGGGGAGGGGAAAGGAAAGGAAGGGAAGGAAGGGGAGGAAGAGGCAAAGGAAGGACAGGAAAGGAAGGGAAGGGAAAAGGGGATGGAAAGAGAAGGAAGGAAAAGGAAGGAAAGGAAAGGAAAGAAGCTAAAAGAAATGAAGTGCAAGGCAAGAAGGGAAAGGAAGGAAGAGATGGGAAGGGAGTGGAGGGGAAGAAAGTGAAGGGGAAAGAAGGGGAGTGAAAGAAGGGAAGGAAAGGAACGGAAAAAAAAGGAAAGAAGAAAAGAAAACGAAGGGAGGGGAGGGGTGAGGAACGGAAGGGAAAGGTAGGAATGGGAAAGTAGGGTAGGAAGGGAAAGGAAGGGAAAGGAAAGGCAAGGAAGAAAGGGAAAGTAGAGTAGGAAGGGAAAGGAAGGGAAAGGAAAGGCAAGGAAGAAAGGGAAAGAAGAGTAGGAAGGGAAAGGAAGGGAAAGGAAAGGAAAGGAAGAAAGGGAATCTCAGGAAAACATGGAAGGGGGGGAGAGAAAAAAGGAAGGAAAGGAAAGGGGAATGAAAGAAGGAAAACACAGAAATACAAAGGAAGGGAAGGAAGGGAAGTGAAGTGAAGGGAAGGGGCAGGAAGGGCAGGGCAGGGCGGCGCCAAAATGAGGTTTAAAAAGTGTGTGCGTGTGCGTGTGTGTGTGTGTGTGTGTGTGTGTGTGTGTGTGTGTGTGTGTGTGTGTGTGTGTGTGTTTGTGTGTCGTGTGTCGTGTGTTTGCCGGCGTGTTTAGCGGTGATCCGAAGAGATTGTTGAGGATACAGACCCCTCCTGGCGGATCAGCAGGGGGGGGGAGGGGGGGAGGAGGAGGAGGAGGAGGAGGAGGAGACAGGGCGAGTGTAGGAAAGATATTGTAAAGAAAGAAATAGGAAGAGAAGGAGGAAGAAGGAATAAGGAGGAAGATAAGAGGAGGAAGGAAGGAAGAGGAGGAAGGAGGAGGAGGAGGAAGGAAGGAAGAGGAGGAGGAGGAAGGAGGAAGAGGAGGGAAGAGGAGGAGGAGGAGGAGGAGGAGACAGGGCGAGTGTAGGAAAGATATTGTAAAGAAAGATATAGGAAGAGAAGGAGGAAGGAAGGAAGAGAAGGAAGGAGGAGGAGGAAGAGAAAGGAGGAGAGGAAAAGGGAGGAGGAGGTCGGGTGAGAGTAAGAGAGAGTAAAGACAGACACAGGAAGAGGAGAAAGAAAGGTGAAGAGAAAACGTAAGAAACAAAGAAGGAAAAGGAGTAAGGAAAAGGAGAGAGTAAAGAAAAAAGAGTAAGAAAGAAGTAAAGTAAAGAAAAGTAAAGAAGGAGAAAGAGTAAAGAAAGACACAGGAAGAGAAGGAAGGAAGGAAGAGAAAAACATAAGAAACAGAGAAAGGGAAGAGGCGAAATCAATCAGTCTGGACAACAACAACAACAACAACAACAACAACAACAACAACAACAACAACAAGAATACTCCCCCGTTAGTGATTTCACATGCCTTTAATTAACGACTTCCAGAACATATTAAAAGCCATCGCTAACGACTCTAATAAACTCACACTCTGGTCGTAAGGAAATAACGGGCAATACGATCTTTAAATGAGTTAGGATTTTTTATTTATTTTTATTTTTTTATAGCAAGGGCACAAAATAAAAAAAAAGGTTAGCAAAAAAAGGATTAATTCTGCAGAGGGAAGTTTGTTGCAGTGGCGGATGACTCGAATGCAGAAAATAAAAAAAATAAAAAAATAACTCCCGCTTAAGTCCTGCATCGCGTCGCTAAACTTGAAGTACCTGACCGCCACTTCTAATTATCAGGCCAGGTGTAAGGTAGGTACAATTGCTGCGCGTAGTCTCAGTGCTCATCTCCGTGACATTGTTCCCCCAGTCTAAAAAAAAAAAGAACTGATTTGTTACTGAGGTTTTTGAGGTATGTGAAAACTTGTATTAAGACCTTCAGAAGTCGCTCGTATTTTCTCTCTCTCTCTCTCTCTCTCTCTCTCTCTCTCTCTCTCTCTCTCTCTCTCTCTCTCTCTGTGTTTTTTGTCTGTGTGGCGTCGCTGTGTGTCTGTCAAGGGCTGCCCGAGGTGGAAGAGGAGGAGGAGGAGGAGGAGGAGGAGGAGGAGGAGGAAGGGGAAGGGTGGAAGGAAATATATAAAGTGAGAAAGAGAGGTGTGTGTGTGTGTGTGTGTGTGTGTGTGTGTGTGTGTGTGTGTGTGTGTGTGTGTGTGTGTGTAAGGAAGGAAGTGGAGGAGGAGGAAAAAGAGAGGAAGAATGGCAGGATGTGAGGAAAGAGGGAGGTAAGGAGGGAGATGATTGCGGTGTGAGAGAGAGGGGAGAGAAAGAGCAGTCTCTCTCTCTCTCTCTCTCTCTCTCTCTCTCTCTCTCTCTCTCTCTCTCTCTCTCTCTCTCTCTCTCTCTTCTCCTTTAACCCTTCCTTTACTTTCTTTTCTCTCATTCCTTTTCCATACACTCTCTCTCTCTCTCTCTCTCTCTCTCTCACTTCCTCCCTTATTAAGCTATTCTCTTTCTCCTTTAACCCTTCCTTTTACTTTCTTTTCTCTCATTCCCCTTTTCCATACACTCTCCCTCTCCCTCTCCCTCTCTCTCTCTCTCTCTCTCTCTCTCTCTCTCTCTCTCTCTCTCTCGGGGTGTCACTCTCGCCTTCACAGCGTTGCACATTTACAGATTTCCATATTTTAATCTTCATTTTTGTCGCCCGGAACGCCGCGCCAAGTTCACCTAAACTGGAGACCCGCAGAAGGCGCAGAAGGACCCAACCCGCCGCTAGGAAGGACTGGGACGCGGCTTGGATCCTTAGCGCCGGGCGGAGAGAGGGTTGGATTGCGCGCCGGCGGGATCGGGGTGGGTTACGCCTCGTCTGAGCAGATTGGTGGCAGGCGTGTTAGCTTGCATCCTATTAAACGACTGAGATTAAGTCTGCCACCCTCGTTCTCGGTGGTGGTGGTGGTGGTGGTGGCGAGGGGTAGGGTAGGGTAG
>NC_066544.1:9414989-9424989 GCF_024679095.1 Eriocheir sinensis
GTGTGTGTGTGTGTGCGCGTGCTGCCTTTGTTGGTCTATACGAAGCTCTAGGGAGAATAGGAGAAGGAGGAAGAGGAGGAGGAGGAGGAAGAGGAGGAGGAGGAGGAGTAAAGGAAGGAAGAAGGAGACATAAGACTCCCTCGGGTGATTCTCTCTCTCTCTCTCTCTCTCTCTCTCTCTCTCTCTCCCCCCCTGCCTGTCGTGTGTGTGTGTATGTGTGTGTCATGGGCGTGTAATAAACAGTCACGTGACACAAACAAGCGCGTACGGGAATCGATCCTGTGTCCACAAACAAGATGAGCGAGGTACAAACACTGGCCCACCAACCTCCTCCTCCTCCTCCTCCTCCTCCTCCTCCTCCTCCTCCTGTCTTCCTTCTCTTCCTCCTCTCTTCTGATCTTCCTCCTCTTTGCTTCGTCTGTCTTCTTTTCCTTTGGTCTTTATTCTCCTTTTGTTTTCCTTCTCTTTTCCTTTTTCTTCCTCTCTTTTCTTCCTCTTCCTTCTCTTCCCTTCGTCTTTCTTCTTCTTCTTTCAACTTTATTTTCCTTTAGTTTTCCTTCTCCTCTTCTTCTTCCCTGTTTTCCTTCTCTTCTTCTTCTTCTTTCTCCTCCTTCCTTCTTCTTCTTCCTTCTTTCGTCGTATTCCTTCTTCTCTTTCATATTGTTTTTCTCTTCTTCATTCCTGTTTTCTTTCTTCTCTACTTATTCTCTTTCTCTTCCTTTTCCTTTCTTCTTCCTTTTCCTCCTCCTCCTTCCTTCGTCTTCTTCCTTCTTGCGTTTTTTCTTCTTCTCTTTCATCTCGTATCCCTTCTCCCTTCCTCCTCTTTCTTCATTCTTCTTTGTATCTCTTCCTAATATTTATTCGTTTTTACTATTTCTTATTTACTTTTCTTCTTCCTTCTCTTCATTCTTCTTTTTTGCTCCTCCTCCTCCTCCTCCTCCTCCTCCTCCTCCTCCTTGTTCTCTCTTCCTTCTCTTGTGTTCCTCTTTCTCGTAATTATTTTTGCTACTTCTCCTCCTCCTCTTCCTCCTCCTCCTCCTCCTTTTCCTTTTCCTCATGCTTGTCCTTCCTCTTCCCTTCTTCATTTTCTTCTTCTTTTTCTTAATTTCTTCTTCCTTTATATAATCCTTCTCTTCCTTTTTGTTATAGCTTACGTTTGTTCTTCCTCCTCCTCCTCCTCCTCCTCTTCCTCCTCCTCATTGTCAAGATTCTCCATTTTCCTCCTTCTTCGATTTTCAACCTTCTCCTTTATTCGCCTTTTTCTCCTCTTCCTACGCATTTTTTTCTCTTCTTTTTTCTCTCTTTAGCTTAATATTCTTTTTTCTTTACTCACTCTCTCTTCTTTCTTTCTTTCTCTATCTTAATAATTTTTCTTTCTTTTTCCTTTTATACTTTCTTTTTCGTTTTCTAATTCGAGGTCTCTCTCTCTCTCTCTCTCTCTCTCTCTCTCTCTCTCTCTCTCTCTCTCTCTCTCTCTCTCTCTCTCTCTCTCTCTCTCTCTCTCTCTCTCTCTCTCTCTCTCTCTCTCTCTCTCTCTCTCTCTCTCTCTCTCTCTCTTTCTCTCTCTCTCCCTTAGCTAAGTCATTTCCCCCTTCTCTTTTCCTCTCTTTTTCTCTTACTTATCTTTCCTTCTTTCCTCTTTCTCCTTCGTTTCCTTTTCCTTCTTCTTCCTCTCACCTGCTTTTTCTCCTATGATTATTTCTACGGTAACTTGTTTTCCTGTTCTCTTTTCTCTTTCGCTTCCTCCTTCTCCTCTTCGTTTTCTCTTTAATCTTCGTTTATCATCACATCCTCCTTCTCGTTCTACTACTACTACTACTACTACTACTACTACTATTACTACTACTGCCTCTTCGTTTACTACTTAATATTTTTCTCTCTTCTGCTTATTATTCTTCTCTCTCATTCCTCTTCCTCCTTCTCCTCTTTTTTTTCTAGCATTTTTAATTTTTTTTCTTCTCTCGTTTCCCAAATAATGTCTTTCTCTCATATGACTTTTCCTCCTCCTCCTCCTCTTCTTCTTCTTCTTCTTCTTCTTCTTTCTCTTCTTCTTCTTCTTCTTCCTCCTCCTCCATAACGTCCCTTGAAGACACAATCTCAGCACCACTAACAGACGCCTCAAACGACAAACATTCTCTCTCTCTCTCTCTCTCTCTCTCTCTCTCTCTCTCTCTCTCTCTCTCTCTCTCTCTCTCTCTCTCTCTCTCTCTCTCTCTCTCTCTCTCTCTCTCTCTCTCTCTCTCTCTCTCTCTCTCTCTCTCTCTCTCTCTCTCATTTTCTTCACTTTCTATTTCTCTTCTTTATTTTTTTTCCTCTTGCATAATTTTTTCTCCCTTTTCTCTCTCAAGCTTATATTTTTTCTTTACTTTCTCTTTATTTTCTTTCTTTCTTACTTTCTTAGTCTTTCTCTGTCTTGATCATTTTTTCTTTCTTTTTCCTTTCACACTTTCTTTATCGTTCTCTAATTCGAGCTCATATTCTTTTCCTTACTCTCTCTCTCTCTCTCTCTCTCTCTCTCTCTCTCTCTCTCTCTCTCTCTCTCTCTCTCTCTCTCTCTCTCTCTCTCTCTCTCTCTCTCTCTCTCTCTCTCTCTCTCTCTCTCTCTCTCTCTCTCTCTCTCTCTCTCTCTCTCTCTCTCTCTCTCTCTCTCTCTCTCTCCAACACAAACGATTCACACACACACACACACACACACACACACACACACACACACACACACACACACACACACACACACACACACACACACACACACACACACACACTTTGCAACACAGAAAGAGACAGAAGGACTGACGGACAGACTGACAGATTGATATACACTCACAAACACTGATAAACACACACACACACACGCACGCACACACACACACACACACACACACACACACACACACACACACACACACACACACTTTGAATCACAGAAAGATAGAGACCGACTGACTGACTGACTGACAGATTGATATAGACTCACAAACACTGATAAACACACACACACACACACACACACACACACACACACACACACACACACACACACACACACACACACACACACACACACACACACACACACACACACACACACACACACACACACACTCACCAAGAACGACTTTTTAACTTGTGATGAGAACAGTAAGACAACGAAGACTAGTAGAAATAGAGACCCCCCCCCCCAGCAAATACAAACAAACACACAGACCTACCTGACAGGGTTGAGAAGTCACATCAACCTGAAAAAATGAAAAAAAAAAAGATGAATGATTGAAAAAATAATTCTTAACAAAAGCAAGAAAAATCATTCATAAAACAACCAACCAACCAAGTAAGAGTAAACAAATAAACAAATATTAACATGTAACAGCACAGGGAGGCGGTGGCTGAGTGGTCAGCGTGCAGGCGCGGCGTCCAGGAGGACATGTGTTTGCGTGCCGCCCGCCGCCACAAGTTGCTTTTTTCAGTCACCGACGAGTGGCCAAGACTGCCCACATGCTGTCCTGAAGACCACCCATCAACCCGGCCTCTGGATTCTCTCTCTAAAAGAGAATCAAAGATGAGCTCCGGGGGGCAGCATGAGCCGAGCAAGATGGCGCCACTATAAACACTTGCCTGCACCGCAACGGACTTGGGTCGACCACCAGGCACCACCAAGAAAGCCTACCGCCGCCATAGGCGGAACGTTAAAAAAGATAATGTAACACAATAGAGAAAAATAATGAAAATCAAATAAAAGAAAGGAAATAGATAAGAAAATGACAAAAAAGACAAACGAAAAAAAACAGACAACAAACAAAAAATACGAAATAAGGAAACAGAAAACGACACAAAAAATATACAAAAACACGCAAAAAGAAATACAACAAAAAGACGCGAACCAAAGAAACAAACAAAAAATATAAATACAAATCCTCCAACAGCGTCACATGGAAACAAAAGAGCATCAGGACAGCAACGAAACATAAGGAATATAAACCCCCTTGCTTAACCCCCTCCCCTCCCCCTTCCCCCTTCCTTCCCCTTCCTTCCCCTACCCCCATTCTCTAACCCTCTCCCTTCCCTTCTTCCTTCCCTCATTTCCCCTTCTCTCCGTAACCCTTTCCCCTTTCCTCTCTTCTCTCTCTCTCTCTCTCTCTCTCTCTCTCTCTCTCTCTCTCTCTCTCTCTCTCTCTCTCTCTCTCTCTCTCTCTCGGAACAGGTTAAACGGAAAGGGTGTGGAACGGAACGGAACGAGAGAGAATAAGAGGATATCATACAAATATTTATAATGCGATATGGTGTTCCTTTTTTTCTTTTTTATTTCTTATTCTGTTTTTAATCCGTTTTTTGTTTGTTTCATCTTTTTTGTTTCTTTTCCTTATTGTTATTTCGTCTATACTCTTCGTTTCCTTTAATATATTTTCTTTATTTTTCTTTCATCTATATTTTCTTCCGATCTTTTTTTTTATATATTTTTTATTTTATTTTGCTTCCTCTTTACTTTGTCTCCATTATCTCCTCTTTTTTTTCCTCCCTTTTCTCTCTTTCTTACTTGCCTGTCCTCACTTTCTCTCTTTAACCTTTTCCTCCTCTTCCTTATCTTCTTTCCCTTCTTCCCTTCATTATTTCTTCCTTCCTCCCTTCTTCCTTTTCCTTTTCCTTCTTTTCTTCCTCTTTCAATCTTTTTTTTCTACCTAATTGTTTTCAGTTTCTCCTACTCCTCTCTTTCCTCTACCCTTCCCCTCCTCTTTCTTTTTCTCTTGCTCTTTCTCTTTTTTTCTCCTCTTCCACTCCCTTTCTACTCCTCTTCCTCTTCCCTACTTCACCTCCTGTTCTCCTCCTCTCTTCTTCTCTCTTTCTTCCTCCCTTCTCTCTTTTTTCTCCTCCTCTTCTATTCCCTTTCTTCTCCTCTTCCTCTTCCCTACTTCACCTCCTGTTCTCCTCCTCTCTTCTTCTCTCTTTCCTCTTCTCTCTTCTTCTCCATCTCCCTCTCCTGTCTCTCCTCCCCTTTCCCTTTCTTTTCCTTTCTTCTCCTTCCCTTCATCTCTCATCTATTTTTCACTTTCCTTCCCTTCCACTTTCTATAATGATGATGATGATGATGATGATGACCTATATTTATGAAGATCTTATCACTAAAGAGAACGAATAAATTAAGATGATGAAGTGATATAAGCATTAGTACACTCTCTCTCTCTCTCTCTCTCTCTCTCTCTCTCTCTCTCTCTCTCTCTCTCTCTCTCTCTCTCTCTCTCTCTCTCTCTCTCTCTCTCTCTCTCTCTCTCTCGTTACGGTGGTAGTTAAATGCACACAACCGGAGAGAGAGAGAGAGAGAGAGAATAAAGAGAGAAATAGATAAAGAGAGAGAATAAAAAAGCTCCCTACCCATGAACACACACACACACACACACACACACACACACACACACACACACACACATCGCCACTATAAAAATAAAGAACAACACGAATAAAAAGTTAAAAATAGCCCAAAATATTCACAATAACGGTGACGACGACTGCTCCCCCCCCTCGCCGCCGCCGCCGCCGCAATAAAATAATAATAATAAAAAAGTAAAGATAAAATAAATACCGGAGGAGCTAATTGCCGAAACAACGGGGGATAAACTCCAAGAAATCTATGGACTCGCGAAGCTGAAGGAAAACAAAACAAAAAACAAAGAAAATAACAAAACAGAAAAAAATGATGAAGGAAAACAAAACAAAAACAAGGAAAATAACAAAACAGAAAAAAATGATGAAGGAAAACAAAACAAAAACAAGGAAAATAACAAAACAGAAAAAAATGATGAAGGAAAACAAAACAAAAACAAGGAAAATAACAAAACAGAAAAAAATGATGAAGGAAAACGAAACAAAAGCAAGGAAAATAACAAAACAGAAAAAAATGATGAAGGAAAACAAAACAAAAACAAGGAAAATAACAAAACAGAAAAAAATGATGAAGGAAAACAAAACAAAAACAAGGAAAATAACAAAACAGAAAAAAATGATGAAGGAAAACGAAACAAAAGCAAGGAAAATAACAAAACAAAAAAATGATGAAGGAAAACGAAACAAAAGCAAGGAAAATAACAAAACAGAAAAAAATGATGAAGGAAAACGAAACAAAAGCAAGGAAAATAACAAAACAGAAAAAAATGATGAAGGAAAACAAAACAAAAACAAGGAAAATAACAAAATAGAAAAAAATGATCTCACGCAACAATGATTAACGAAAAAAAAAAGGAAAATTTAAAAACACAAAAAGTACAAAATCAACAACAAAACAAGGAAAATAACAAAATAGAAAAAATGACCTCACGCAACAATGATTAACGAAAAAAAAGGAAAATAAAGAAACAAAAAGTACAAAAGCAACAACAAAAAAAAACAAGGAAAATAACAAAATAGAAAAAAATGATCTCACGCAACAATGATTAACAAAAAAAAAAGGAAAATTTAAAAACACAACAAAAAGTACAAAAGCAACAACAAAACAAGGAAAATAACAAAATAGAAAAAAAAATGATCTCACGCAACAATGATTAACGAAAAAATATGAAAAAAAATATATAGAAATTATGTAAAAAAGCAACAAAACAAAAAAAAACAAACAAAGAAAATAACACAATAGAAAAAAATGATGAAGGAAAACAAAACAAAAACAAGGAAAATAACAAAATAGAAAAAAATGACCTTACGCAACAATGCTTAACGAAAAAAAATGAAAATAATAAAACAAAAAATTATGGAAATTATGTACAAAAACAACGAAACAAAACAAAGAAAATAACAAAAATAGAAAAAAATGACCTCACGCAACAATGATTAACGAAAAAAAAGGAAAATTTAAAAACACAAAAAGTACAAAATCAACAACAAAACAAGGAAAAAAACAAAATAGAAAAAATGACCTCACGCAACAATGATTAACGAAAAAAAAGGAAAATAAAGAAACAAAAAGTACAAAAGCAACAAAAAAAAAAACAAGGAAAATAACAAAATAGAAAAAAATGATCTCACGCAACAATGATTAACAAAAAAAAAGGAAAATTTAAAAACACAACAAAAAGTACAAAAGCAACAACAAAACAAGGAAAATAACAAAATAGAAAAAATGATCTCACGCAGCAATGAATAACGAAAAAATATGAAAAAAAGTATATAGAAATTATGTAAAAAAGCAACAAAACAAAAAAAAAACAAAGAAAATAACACAATAGAAAAAAATGATGAAGGAAAACAAAACAAAAACAAGGAAAATAACAAAATAGAAAAAAAATGACCTTACGCAACAATGCTTAACGAAAAAAAATGAAAATAATAAAACAAAAAATTATGGAAATTATGTACAAAAACAACGAAACAAAACAAAGAAAATAACAAAAATAGAAAAAAATGACCTC
Source organism: Eriocheir sinensis (assembly GCF_024679095.1). Lineage (NCBI taxonomy): Eukaryota > Metazoa > Arthropoda > Malacostraca > Decapoda > Varunidae > Eriocheir > Eriocheir sinensis. The sequence goes on from NC_066544.1 coordinate 9,422,381, forward strand.
ACGCAACAATGACTAACGAAAAAAATATGAAAAAAAACAAAAGAATATGTAAATTATGTACAAAAGCAACAAAAGAAAACAAAGAAAATAACAAAATAGAAAAAAAAGAAATTATGTACAAATGCAACAAAAAAACAAACAAATAAACAAAGAAAATAACAAAATAGAAAAAAATTACCTTAACGAAAAAATGAAAATAAAAAACAAAATATATGGAAATTATGTACAAAAGCAACAAAAAAAATGAAAAGAGAGAGAAAGATATTTACGAAAACCTGAGAACAGACCAAAGAAGGAAAAAAAGGTTGACTATGATGTACACAAAGAAATTAAATAGTGTAAATAAAAATGAAAAAATGGGAAAAGAAATAAATGAAAATGAACAAAAGAACGAACTAGTAAAAGGTCTAACTAAGAAATAATACGGAGAAATTATATAAAGCACGGAGAGGAATACATATAAACATACAGATATAAATCTATCTATCTATCTATCTATCTATCTTTCTTTCTTTCTTTCTTTCGATCTATCTTTTTATCTGTCTATCTATCTATTTATCTGTCTATCTATCTATCTATCTATCTTTTTTTTCTTTCTTTCTTTCTTTCTTTCTATCTATCTATCTATCTGTCTATCTATCTATCTATTTATCTGTCTATCTATCTATTTATCTGTCTATCTATCTATCTATATCTATCTATCTATCTATCAAACTTTTTTTCTTTCTTTCTTTCTTTCTTTCTATCTATCTATTTATCTGTCTATCTATCTATTTATCTGTCTATCTATCTATCTATCTATCTATCTTTTTTTTTCTTTCTTTCTTTCTTTCTTTCTTTCTTTCTATCTATCTATCTGTCTATCTATCTATCTATTTATCTATCTATCTATCCATCTAACTTTTTTCTTTCTTTCTTTCTTTCTTTCTATCTATCTATCTGTCTACCTATCTATCTAATGATGTGAAGAACACGGTGAAACATCTGCAAGGAATCAAAACTATGGTCTAAAAACTCATTACCTAACAAATACAGAGAAACCGAATACGGACCAACCTCCCGCCGCCGACAACAACAACAACAACAAAAACAGACAAAAGGGAAACGCCAAACAATTTTTAAAGCGTAAACTACGGAAAAAAAAAATCCAACAAATTGTAGTCCATCAAAACGCGAACGGAAATAGACAAAAAAAATCCAACATATAAAGAACAAAGAACAACAAACAGTGAACAAAATGAAAGAGAAAATGATATAGACGCGACGATAGATATAACAAAACTAACAAGCTAACCAACAAACACACAAACCAGAACTAAATAAAACGAAAACGCAAAATATAAAGAACATATAAAGAACAAAGAACAACAAACAGTGAACAAAATGAAAGAGAAAATGATATAGACGTGACGGTAGATATAACAAAACTAACAAGCTAACCAACAAACACACAAACCAGAACTAAATAAAACGAAAATGCAAAATAATTCATAAAGTGAAAGCGAACGAGAAATTAATATAAACATGGACGCAGAAAAAATAAAAGAAAGATAAAAAAACACAATTACATAAAACACACAAATAAATATGAAGAAAATAGGAAAAAACACACAAATAAATAAAGGCGAAATAATATACACACAATAATAATATAAACAAAATAAGGAACATAGAATAAAATATAGACACTAATAAAAATAATAATACAATAAGGTAGATAGAAAAAAAAAATACACACACAAACAAACAAACCTACAAAAGACCTTACATATACACACACACACACACACACAAAAAAAATAAACAAATCATTATAGACGAAATAAAATACCCATATGATAAAATAGATAAAATGAGGTAAATAAAAAATGAAATACACAAATAAAAAAATAATACACACAAACAAACATACAAAAGAACTTACACACAAAAAAATAATAACAACACATCAAAAAGAAAAGAAAAAACTAAAGCCGGAACCTCACTTATCTACACAGCACAAAGACAAACAAAAAAAAAAAGAAAAAAATATATATGTAAGAACAATATTGTACTGGTTATATGATATTTTTTAGACTGAGCAAAGAAAAAAGAGGAGGAAAAAGAGGAGGAAGAAGACGAGGAGGAGGAGAAGGAGGAGGAAGAGGAGGAGGAGGGTATTTTGAAGGAGGAAGGGAAACGTTTAATTAGCTGGGAACGTTTGAGGGTGAAGAGAAAGGGTACGATTATGGGAGAAGAGAGGGAGGGAGAGAGAACGTTCAAGGGAGAAGAGGGAGGGTAAAGTTTAAAGAAGGAACACTTAGGGAGAAGAGAGAGGGAGGAAACAGTTTAACGAAGAGAGAAGGAACGTTTAAAGGAAGAGAAAGGGAGGGAACGCTCTGAGGGAGAAGAGAGAGAGGGAACGAGAGAAAAAAGAGAAAAAAACGTCTAAAGGAAAAAAATGGATATATAAGGGAGATGAGAGGGAGAAGAGAAACACCTGAGAGGGAGAAAGGAGGGAGATGTTAAACGGAGCAGATATGTAAGACACGTTCAAGGAAGAAGAGGAAGAGGGAGAGGTAACGTTTGAAGGAGAAGATAAAGAGGGAGGAAACGTTTAAAAGAAGAGA
>NC_066544.1:9429989-9434989 GCF_024679095.1 Eriocheir sinensis
AGTTTGATAACACTTCGGAGCGTACGTTAAGTTTACTCCTGTTGTCGTGAAGTGTCGGTCGATGCGATTTTTGAGGGAGTGCATAGATGGTTTCTGCACTTACTACTTCAGCAGGGAGGTTGTTGCATTGGCGTATGACTCGGTTGGAGGAGAAACACGTACCAATGTCTGTATCGCCTCGCCTCGCTTGAATGGGCACACCGTTGTTTCTCGTTTTGAATCGGTCTGCGGCTAAAAAATCCTGAAGTGTTCGACGGTACTGGAATTCACTATCACTGTCCACGAATTCACCAAAAAATAGATTAGATAAATTCTCTTCTTGGCCACTCCTTTGACCTCTATTCAGGAGCAGTAAGTAGCGGGCTTTTTTTAATATTTTTCTTTACGCCCTTGAACTGTCTCCTTTGCTGTGAAAAATAAGAAAAAAAGTGGATTGTGACGTTAAGTGCTTGGGGTTAAGTTCACAGGAGCTGCCTTGTATAGCCCTACTGACCTCTTGTGGACTCCTTACGTTCTTATGTTCTGAATATGAAAGAAACACAGAAGGAAAAGAAAATGGGACAATATAGCAATTAAACAACAGGTATTTTTGGGTGAATTTTTTTTTTTTAGACTAACTTTATTTTCTTTTCTCCCTTCTCCTCTTTTTTTGTTTCCTCCCTTCCCTTCCCTTCCCCTCCTCTTCATCTTCCAATGTACTCCACTCTCCTCTCCATCTATCTCCCTCTCTCCTCCTCCTCCTCCTCCTCCTCCTCCATCTCTCCCTTCACCAGAAAAACACGCAGCCTATCTCCCTTCCCTCCTCTTCCCCCCTCTCTCTTCACACACACACACACACACACACACACACACACACACACACACACACACACACACACACACTATACTCCACCTCCTCCTCCTCCTCCTCCTCCTCCTCTTGTTCTTGTTCCACTCTTCTCTTTATATTTTACTATTTTTCATTTCCTCTTCCTCTTCCTCTTCTTCCTTCTACTTTTTCATCCTATTCTTAACTTCATTTTTTTCTCCTCCTCCACCTCCTTCGACCCTAACCACGAAGGAAGAAGGAAGAGGAGGAAGAGGAGGAAGAGGAGGAGGCACGTTCAGGAGGAAGGAGGTAGTTTGCCTTCGCGTTTGAGGGGGAAATGGAAGGAGGAGGAGGAGGAAGAGGAGGAGGAGGAGGAGGAGGAGGAGGAGGAGGAAGGGGAAGGGATTGGTTAGAAGGACACGTCTTGCTAACACGTGATACAGAGGGGGAGGGGGAAGGGAGGAGGGGAGGAAGGGGAAGGGAGGGAGGAAGAGGGAAGGAGGAGGGAGGAAGAGGTTGAGGGAGGAGAGAAAAGGGAAGACATGGGAGAGAGGGAAGATATTATGACCGTGGGGAGAGAGAGAGAGAGAGAGAGAGAGAGAGAGAGAGAGAGAGAGAGAGAGAGAGAGAGAGAGAGAGAGAGTTACTATTTTTCTCTCTCTCTCTCTCTCTCTCTCTCTCTCTCTCTCTCTCTCTCTCTCTCTCTCACTCTCTCTCCTCTCTCTCTCTCTCTCTCTCTCTCTCTCTCTCTCTCTCTCTCTCTCTCACTCTCTCACTCTCTCTCTCTCTCTCTCTCTCTCTCTCTCTCTCTCTCTCTCTCTCTCACTCTCACTCTCTAGACACCAGAGAGAGAGAGAGAGAGAGAGAGAGAGAGAGAGAGAGAGAGAGAGAGAGAGAGAGAAAAAAAGAGAGGATAGTAGAGAGAAGTGTCAGGGAGAGAATGGGAGGAGGAGGAGAAGGAGGAGGAGGAGGAGGAGGAAACAGAAAGGAAAGGGAAGAGAAGGGAGATGAGAAAAAAGAAAGGAGGGGAAGGGGAAAACATAGAGAGAGAGAGAGAGAGAGAGAGAGAGAGAGAGAGAAAAAATACAGAGATAGGATAGAGGGGTGAGGAAGAAAAAAAAAAGAAAATGTTTGAGGGGAGGGAAAACAAGAGGAGGAAGGGAGGAGGAAGGGAGGAGGAAGAGGAGGAGGAGGAGGACACATACCAATCTTAATCTTAACACAAATAACACGCGTGAGTCTGTTATTTAATTTTCTTCCTCTAATCCCTAAGGAAGAGGAGGAGGAGGAGGAGGAGGAGGAGGAGGAGGAAAAATTCAGATGACAATTTTCTTTCAATCATAATTTCAACAGGTAATTAGTTTCCCTTCTCTCTCTCTCTCTCTCTCTCTCTCTCTCTCTCTCTCTCTCTCTCTCTCTCTCTCTCTCTCTCTCTCTCTCTCTCAAGGGTACAATTTCATCCTAAGACATAATTTACACCTTTTTTCCTTTCTTTTTTTTCCTCCCTTTCTTCCTTCCTCTTTTTTTCCGTTCTTTTCCTCTCCTTCCTCTCTTCCTTCCTCTTCTCCTCTTCCTCTTTTTCGTCCCGTCCTTTTCCTCTCCTTCCTCTCTTCCTTCCTTCCTTCCTTTCATTCCTTTCTCCTGTTATTTGTTTTATCTCTTTCTTTTTCATCTTCTTTCATCTTCTTTTTTATTTCCTTTCTCTTATTCTTTTCCTTTAATTTTTCTCTTTTCTTTTCATCATGCTTTCCTCTTCCTCCTTTTCCTTCTTTCCTGTTTTTTTCTTATTCCTCCTTTCCTTTCTTCCCCTCTTTCCCCTTCCCTTTCCTTTCCTCATTTCCTTTTTCCTTTTTATGCCATTTTCCTTTCCATCTTCTTTTCCTTTCATCGTTTTTTCCTGCTTTCTTCTTTTCTCTCCTTTCCTTCCTTCCCCTCTTTCCCCTCCCCTTTCCTTTCCTCATTTCCTTTTTCCTTTTTTTACCATTTTCCTTTCCATCTTCTTTTCCTTCAATCGTCTTTTTTCCTGTTTTCTCTTTTCCTTCTTTTCCCTCTTTTCCCTCCCATTCCCTTTCCTTATTTGGTCATCTTTTTTTTGGCCTTTCTTCCTTCCTATCTTCTTTTCCTTCTATCGTTATTTTTCCTGCTTTTCCTTCTTTCCTTTTCCTTCTCTTTCTTTCTCTTCTTCCCTGTTCATCTTGCTCTCTTTCTCTTTTTAATATTTTCTTTCTTTCCAATATTTTCCTTTTTTTCTTTCCTCCCTTACACACAAAAAAACACTCACTTTCCTCTTCTTTCCTCTTTTTTCCTCTTCATTTCTTCTTTTTCCCTTCTCCGTGGTGATTATTTTCCTCTTTTTCTCTTTTACTTCTTCCCTCTTTTTCCTCCCCTCTTCCTCCTTCACTTCTTCTTCTTCTTCCTCCTTCTTTAGTAACATTCAACTCTTTTCTTTTCCTTCCCTTCCTTCTCTCTTCTTTTATCCCCGTCTCTTATTCCTCCTCTTCTTCTTCTTCTTCTTCTTTTTCTTCTTTTTCTCCTTCTCCTTTTCCTTTTCCTTCTTCCTCTTCTTCCTCCTCCTCCTCCTCCTCCTCCACTTGGCACCTTCATTACATCTTTTCGTTCCCAGGTAACTTTTTTTTGTCTAATTGGTTATTCTGTCTTCTTACCTCTCCTTCCCCTCTTCCTTCCTTCCCTCCTCCTGTTCTTTCTCTCTTTCCCTTTATCCGTTCTTCCTTCCCTCTCTCTTTCCTTTCTTTCCTTTCCGCCTTTCCTTCATTCATTCGTGTTTTCTTTTTCTTCGCTTTAAATACGTTGTCTTCCTTCCTTCCATCTTTCCTTTCTTTTCTATTGTTTCCTTCTTGATTCCTTTCCTCTCCCTTTTCTTCTTTCTTTGCCTCCTGCCTTCCTTCTTCCTTCCTTTCTTCCTCATTTCCTTTCTCCTATTCATTCCTCTCTCTGTCTCTTCCTCTCCCTCCAAATACCTACTGTATAGAAAATAAGCACGAACCGTATGATAGAAAGTGATGATGATGTAGAGGAAGAAAAGGAGGATAAAGAAGAGATAAAGTGAGAGAAAGACAGAAGTGAAAGAGAAGCGAAGGAGAAGAGAAATAGTGTAACAGGATTGAAAGAAGAGATATAGGAAGATACAGGAAATAAAGAGAACCACAGGGAGAAGACGAGAGAGAGAGAGAGAGAGAGAGAGAGAGAGAGAGAGAGAGAGAGAGAGAGAGAGAGAGCGCCCTTCATAACGCAGGGTCCTCGGGGAATGTCAACAGCGGCCCGGCAGACACAAAGGCTGCTGCCGCGCCCGGGTCGTGCCGCGCGGCTCACGGCTCGCTGCCCCCGCGGCCACGCACGCCACGCCGGGACACGGGAGGCGGGGAGGAGGGGGGGCCACGGGGGCGAGGGGACACAGGGGCGGGGGGACAAGAGGGGGACGAGGGGACACCTACCTACCTGCCTGCCTTGCCTGCCACCCATGACGGTTTTCTCTCCTCCTCTTACACTACTGCTGGTGGTATCTCTGGTTCCGCCTGCTACTTCTGCTACTGCTCCTTCCCTGCTCTTCTTACACCTCTTGTTACTCTTACTACTACTACTACTACTACTACTACTACTACTACTACTACTACTACTACTACTACTACTACTACTTTTGTTGGTGTTCCTACTACTGTTGGTATTGCATATGTTTGTAGATCTCCTTCCTCTTACTATTCTCTGACTTTCTACTTCTTGCTGTTGCTACTACTACTAATATTTACCTTCTCATTGTTACTACTACTACTACTACTACTACTACTACTACTACTACTACTATTACTACTACTACTTTTCCGTACTACGCCCACCCGCCTGTATATTAAGGAAAGAGAGAGCGAGAGCGAGAGCGAGAGAGAGAGAGAGAGAGAGAGAGAGAGAGAGAGACAGGACCGGGGACTTGTTAATTATTGTAAAATGGATTGATGTGTTGTTGTTGTTGTTGTTGCTGTTGTTTCTCTTGTTGCGTTTGTGGTTATGTCTCTCTCTCTCTCTCTCTCTCTCTCTCTCTCTCTCTCTCTCTCTCTCTCTCTCTCTCTCTCTCTCACCTAATTGTCACTGCCAACATTAATTAACCTTGCTTTCTTTAATTCTTATGTCATCTCTCTCCTTCCTCTTAATCTGAACACATTGCTCCATTTCACTGTTTTGG
>NC_066544.1:9439989-9474989 GCF_024679095.1 Eriocheir sinensis
TCCTTCTTCTTTCTCATAATCTCTTCTATCTCCTTTTTTCCTCGTCTCCTTCTTTCACCTCATATTTTCACCTGTAATTGCCTTCCTTCCTTCCTTCCACCCCCTCATCTTTTTTTCCTCCTTTTCCTTCTTTCTCTTTCTTCCTTCTTCTTTCTCACACTCTCTTCTATCTCCTTCTCTTTTCCTCATCTCCTTCTTTAACCTCATACTTCCACCTGTCAATATCTTTTATCCCTTCCACCCCCTCACGTCTTTCCTTACGCTTTCTTTCCCTTACATCGCTAATCCAAGGAGTAATCGTAAAACTGAGGGAACTATACAAAACGCCAAGAGATTCTGTAGTAAGTGAAGCAAGAAGAGAAAATAAATAAATGAGAAAATAGAGACAAAATAAAGAGGAGTATAAAGAAAAAGAGCAAATATATAAACTCAAGACTGTTATAAGACATGATGAAGTTGAATAGAGAAAAAAAGTATTGACCGAGGAGATGAACGAAGGTAGAAAATAAAAATACAAAAGGAAGAAGTGACGGAAAACAGAAAATAAAAAAAATAAAAAATAAAGAGTTGGCATAAGTTAAACGTGGTAGCAAAGACCCGTAGATTTTCTGGAAACCACCACCACCACCACCACTACTACTACTACTACTACTACTACTACTACTACTACTACTGATAATCGTGATTGGGACGTAATAACCAAAATAAATTAACACATGCTTTGACATTTAATCATAGTTTTTAATGCAGTGTGTGTGTGTGTGTGTGTGTGTGTGTGTGTGTGTGTGTGTGTGTGTGTGTGTGTGCGTGAGGGATGTTGTTTATCAGATCAGGAGTTGTATGTATGTGTTTACTTGTGTGCTGATAATGTACGTACACACACACACACACACACACACACACACACACACACACACACGTTTAAACACGACCGCAGAAAAATGTTCAGAGAGAGAGAGAGAGAGAGAGAGAGAGAGAGAGAGAGAGAGAGAGAGAGAGAGAGAGAGAGAGAGAGAGAGAGAGAGAGAGAGAGAGAGAGAGAGAGAGAGAGAGAGAGAGAGAGAGAGAGAGAGAGAGAGAGAGAGAGAGAGAGAGAGAGAGAGAGAGAGAGAGAGAGAGAGAGAGAGAGAGAGAGAGAGAGAGAGAGAGAGAGAGAGAGAGAGAGAGAGAGAGAGAGAGAGAGAGAGAGAGAGAGACACACACACACACGCACACACGTACACAAATCATAAACCACCGACCTTTAAACTGACATCACACACACACACACAGACACACACACACACACACACACACACACACACACACACACACACACACACACACACACACACCAACACACACACACGAGGCCAGGCAATTCGCTGCTAAACTGGCAACACTAGTTAGTCGGTCTGGGGAGGCGGGGGAGGGGGTTGTGGGAGGGGAGGCTGGGAGGGGGAGGGAAGCCGTCAGTCTGAACCTCTCTTTAAAGAGAGAGAGAGAGAGAGAGAGAGAGAGAGAGAGAGAGAGAGAGAGAGAGAGAGAGAGAGAGAGAGAGAGAGAGAGAGAGAGAGAGAGAGAGAGAGAGAGAGAGAGAGAGAGAGAGAGAGAGAGAGAGAGAGAGAGAGAGAGAGAGAGAGAGAGAGAGAGAGAGAGAGAGAGAGAGAGAGAGAGAGAGAGAGAGTGGGGGGTACGGGAGGGACATATACATACACCCCAATGAACAACTAACAAAGAAAAAAAAGAATAACAGAAAAAAATATCAATTAACGAAAACAATAACACAAACAAAACCGTGAAAATAAACAAACAAAAAACACACACACAAACACACACACACGCACACGAAGGACAATAAAAATAAAGAAAAAAATATATACACACAAAATATGAACCGTGTGTGTCTGTCTGTCTGTCTGTATATATGTATCAATATATCTACAATATCTATCTATCTACTTATCTGTCTATGTATCTGTCCATCTATCAATCAATCAATCAATCATTTAATCTATCTATCTGTCTATGTCAATCTATACATACAGTTAGGTTTTAATTAGTTTTTTTTTTCATATTCATGGTGCAGATGAATGTCAAACTATCGCTAGGCTCATAACACTACCCATGGAAACACCCACAACAACCTCTACGAAAGGCTTACTAAATGTGGGTGTGTGAGCCTGGAAACGTTTGAGGATATGGCCCAAGAAATGTGTGAAACGTTGACTTGAAGGCTGGAACACACAGACAGATAGACAGACAGAGAGACAGACAGACAAACAGAGAGACAAACAGACTCAGACAAACGAACACAGACAGACAGATAGAGAGACAAACAGAGACAAACGAACACAGACAGACACACAAACAGACAGACATATAGAAAGACAAACAGACACAGACAGACGAACAGACAGACAGACAAACAGACAGACAGACATATAGATAGGCATGGAACACGTTTGGGTGATGCCGATGTTATGCAGTGGAATGAAAGAGGCTGATGATGATGACTATGATGATACAAACTAACACACAAACACACAAACACACACACCTTTTCATTTCTATGTATCCATCTACAAAGTCATAAATACATGTGTCAGTGTTTTTTTTCATATATAAGAAAACACGTATCAAAATTTAAACCATAACAAATTTCTTTTTATGTATACTTATTCGCGTTAGAGAATTAGGAAAGAAATAAAAAAAAAGTAGTGAACAGAAAATAAGGAAATAAAAACGAAAAAAATCATATAAAAACGCAAATCTTCTTAAATTCAATCCACACTAACTACTTTCAAAATAAAAACAACAACAACAACAAAAAACAACAGAAGGAACTAAAATAAAAAAAAACTGAATATAACCAATCAATCTTCTCCTATTCTATTCACGTTCATCCAAAATTACAACAACCAAAAAAAACCCCTCAAAGTAAAAAAAAACCTCGGACGAAACAATAAAACACAGTCAATCCCCAAGGCAAACAGAGGGGGGCGGAGAGAGCACGTCACGTTGTCGTTAATGTCCCAGAATGGTTCGCTCACCGCCACTCATGCCCGGGTGTGAGTGAGTGAAGAGGAATTAGGTTATCGAAAAGGGGCAGGAGGAGGAGCAGGAGGAGGAAGAGGAGGAGGAGGAGGAGGAGGAGGGAGAGAAGTAGACGTAAGGAAAGAGAATTAGAAAAGGAGGAAAAAGAATAAAAGAGAGAAGGGGGAAATAGAAGGAGGAGGAGGAGGAGGAGGAGGAGGAGGAGGAGAAGGGGGTGGAGGAGGAGGAGGAGGAGGAGGGAGAGAAGTAAAGGTTGGGAAAGGAGAAGTAGGAAAAGGAGGAAAAGAATAGAAGAGATAAAGGAGAAGTAGAAGGAGGAGGAGGAGGAGGAGGAGGAGGAGGAGGAGGAGGAAGAGGGAAAAAAGTAGACGTAAGGAGAAATATGAAAAGGAGGAAAATGAATAAAAGAGATAAAGGAGAAATAGAAGGAAGAGGAAGAAAAGGAGTGAAAAAAAGAAAGAGGAAAAGAAGGTGTTACTCTTCCTTATGATTCTCTTTTCTCCCTTTCCTTTCTTCCCTGTTCTCCCTTTCTTTCTAATATTTTTTATCCTCCACTTCTCATTTTCTCTTTTCTTCGTGTTCTCCTTTTTCCTTCTTACGAGTATTATCTCTTTTTTTCTTTACTAATGTTCCTTCTTTTCCTTTTATTTAACAATGTTTCGTTCTTTCACTTATTTATTTTCTTTCTTTTTTTATATTCTTTCTTTCTTTTTTTATATCCAAACGTTTCTTCGCCTGTAATTATTATTTTTTTATTTTTTTTACGAATCCCAAATTTACTGCCAAATCTATATCACATTCCCCTATTTTACTTTTACTCTATGACAACTATTTCCCTCATTTATCTATTCTATCTTCCCTTTTCTTTCTTTTTTTTCTTTCTTTCAAACCATTTTTTCGCCTACAATCTTTCCTTCTTCATCTCATTTTACGAATCACAAATTTACTCCAAAAATCAAAATCATATTCCTCTATTTTTACATTTACTCTATGACAACTATTTCTCTCATTTATCTATTCTATCTTCCTTTTTCTTTCTTTTTTTCTTACTTTCAAACTATTTTTTCGTTTACAATCTTTCCTTCTTCATTTCATTTTACGAATCACAAATTTACTCCAAAAAGATAAAATCATATTCCTCTAATTTTACTTTTACTATTTTCCTCACTTTCTAACACTTTTCCTTAGCCGTCACTTTTACACACACACACACACACACACACACACACACACACACACTCACTCTTTGATCCTCCGTGAGAAGCGAAAGCCTCTTGCCTTCTTTGACTTCCACAAGCCAGGGGAGTGTGGCCAGAAGAGGAGGAGGAGGAGGAGGAGGAGGAGGAGGAGGATAAGGGGACGAGAGTGGATGAAAATAAATAAGAGAGAAGGTGGAAGATGGAAAAGGGGATGCTGGGGATGAGAAGAGAGGAGGAGGAGGAGGAGGAGGAGGAGTAGGAGGAGGAGGAGGAGAGAGAGAGAGAGAGAGAGAGAGAGAGAGAGAGAGAGAGAGAGAGAGAGAGAGAGAGAGAGAGAGAGAGAGAGAGAGAGAGAGAGAGAGAGAGAGAGAGAGAGAGAGAGAGAGAGAGAGAGAGAGAGAGAGAGAGAGAGAGAGAGAAGGGGTGAGCCAGAGCTTAGCAAGGGTGGCAGAGAGGGTGTAGGGTGAAAAGGGCGAGGTGAGAGCCGGATAACCTTTGACAGGGTAACAGGGGAGGAAGGGTGACTAAAGATATATAAATGTACGGAAAGGCTTTGGCAGGGAGTTTAACAGGGTGAGGGAGGCAAGGAAGGGTGTATGGTAGCAGTAGAAACAAGTATATGCATTAACAGTAGTAGTAGTAGTAGTAGTAGTAGTAGTAGTAGTAGTAGTAGTAGTAGTAGTAGTAGTAGGAGGAGGAGGAGGAGGAGGAGTGATTTTTAAAGACTTTTAGAACTAGAAAGTACCAGAGCAAAATCTTATACTGAGTAGCAATAGACAACGTTGGTGAAGGGGTTTGCAGGGAGTTTGATGGAGTGAAAGGGGAGGCGGTGGCCGAGTGGTTAGCGTGAGGGCGTCGTGACTCCCAGGACATAAGTTCGAGTCCCACCGATGCTCGCTGACAACTTTTCAACCATCGCCAAGTGGTGGAAGATAACTCACATGCATGCTCCATAGAAGAGAGAAAGAAATGAAGCTGAAGAAGGAAAAGAAGACGAAGAGAAAGAAATAGAAGGAAGCACGGGGGGGGGGGGCAGCATGGGCCACGCAAGAGTCATACATCAAGGCAGCCACTATAAATTAAATTCGCCTGCGCCACTACCGAGCTGGGGCCGCCGAAGAGACCTCTAAAGAAAGCCTACCGACACTTCAGGCAACACCTAAAAAAAGTGAGTGATGATAAATAAGGGTGATGTAGGGGTTGGCAGGGTAACAGGGGGGGTTGGTAGGGGTTGGCAGGGTAACAGGGGGGTTGGTAGGGGTTGGCAGGGTAACGGGGGGGTTGGTAGGGGTTGGCAGGGTAACAGGGGGGGTTGGTAGGGGTTGGCAGGGTAACAGGGGGGGGTTGGTAGGGGTTGGCAGGGTAACAGGGGGGTTGGCAAGGAGTTTGACAGTGTAACAGGGGCGTTGGCAGGGTGATAAGAGTGGTAGGAAAGGTGAGAAAATATATATAGAGGTACAGAAGGGGTTGATTTGGACACTGGCAGGGGACGAAACAGGGGTGGGAGTAACAAAACAGGTGTGAAAAAGACGAGGGTACAGCTTGACAGGGGTAAAAAAAACAGAGTATATTATTTTGACAGGGGTTGACAGGAGAGTACTTAAGCTGACAGGGTGTTTTGATAGGGCTGACGAGACAGATGATACGGTATAGACACAAAAAGGTAAGGCTTGGCAGGGTTAGGACACGTAATATAGCACTCTGACAGGGGTTGACAGAGGAGTGCAAAGCTGACAGGGATAGGAGCCAGGTGTGAAGAGACTAATGGCCCAGGTGTGAAGATGAAGGTCACATATAAAAAGGAAAAAAGAGATAAACAAGGATAGGGAGGAGGAGGAGGAGGCAGGAGGCAGGTGTTTAGCGCTAATGGGAAAGGTGTGGGAGAAGAAATATATAAAGGAAAGGGCTGAATGGGGAAAAAGGTTGATGAAAGGAAAGGTAAGGAAAGGTAAACTGAAGAGGAAGGAGAAAGTCACGTTATAAGGGAAGGGAAGGGAAGGGAAGGGAAGAGAAGGGAAGGAGAAAGGGAAAGGAAGGGAAGGGAAGGGAAGAGAGGAAGGAAGGAAGGAGGAAGGAAAGAGAGGGAAGGAAGGAATGGAGGGAAGTGAAGGAAGTGAAGGAAGGAAGGAAGGAAGGAAGGGGGAAGGAAGGGAAGGAAGGAAGGGAAGGAAGGGAAGGGAAGGAAGGAAGGAAGGAAGGAAGGAAGGAAGGAAGTGAAGGGAAGTAAAGGTTATGTTAAGTTAGGTTAGAGTAAGATAAAAGGTAAGGTAAGGTAAGGAAAGGAAAGGAAAAGTAAGGATAGGTAAGGTAGGCGTTAAATGAAAGGAAAGGAAAGGTAAGATAAAATAAGGTAAGGTAAGATGAGGAAAGGAAAACTAAGATTAGGTAAGGTAGGCGTTAAATGAAAGGAAAGGAAAGGTAAGGTAAAGTAAGGTAAGGTATGGAGAGAAGAGAGAACGATGAGAATAAAGAGGAAAGAGGAGAGAAAGACGATAGAGGAGAGAGAACTACGAGGAGATGAAGAGGGAAAGAAGGTAAGTAGCAGGGAGGAAAGGGAGTCATGAGGTGGGAAGAAGAAGGGTGAAACAGGGATAGAAAAAGGGTTCAAGCAAGGAGAAAATGGTGAAACAGGGATAAAACAGAGGTGAAACAGGGATTAAACAGAGGTGAAACAGGGATTAAACAGAGGTGAAACAGGGATTAAACAGAGGTGAAACAGGGGTAAAACAGAGGTGAAACAGGGATTAAACAGAGGTGAAACAGGGATAAAACAGAGGTGAAACAGGGATTAAACAGAGGTGAAACAGGGATAAAACAGAGGTGAAACAGGGATTAAACAGAGGTGAAACAGGGATAAAACAGAGGTGAAACAGGGATAAAACAGAGGTGAAACAGGGATAAAACAGAGGTGAAACAGGGATTAAACAGAGGTGAAACAGGGATTAAACAGAGGTGAAACAGGGATTAAACAGAGGTGAAACAGGGATTAAACAGAGGTGAAACAGGGGTAAAACAGAGGTGAAACAGGGGTAAAGTAAGGGGTGATACATAGATAGAAACGGGTGAGAGATGAAACAGCGATGAAACGGATAGCAACAGGAGTGAAAGAGATATGAAACAGGAGTGAAACAGATGGAAACATGGGTGAAACATATGAAATAGATATGAAACGTATTAAACCAAGTATGAAACACGGGTGAAGCAGATATGAAACAGGGATGAAACGGAGAGAAACAGACACGAAAAAGGAGTGAAACAGATATGAAACAGGGATGAAACGGAGAGAAACAGACATGAAACAGGGGTGAAACAAGGAGAAAAACAGGTGTGAGGCGAAACAATGATAGAAAATTGAAGAAAGAGATGAAACGGGTGAGAGGTAGAGGTGAAACGTGTATGAAACATAATTGAAACGTGTATGAAACAGAAATGAAACGTGGATGAAACAGAAATGAAACGGGGGAAAAAACTTGGATGAAACATAATTGAAACGTGGATGAAACAGAAATGAAACGCGGATGAACAAAAAATGAAACGTGGATGAAACAGAAATGAAACGTTGATGAAAGAGAAATGAAACGTGGATGAAACAGAACAGAAACGCGGATGAAACAAAAATGAAACAAATGAAACTTGAATGAAACAAAAATGAAACAGGTATGAAGCAGTGATTTCCCGGCCCTCGGAAGGTGATTTACAGGCGCGTCAAGACAGGTGGAGGGCGGCGGACACCTGAGTCCCTCTCACGTCTCCCTTCCTCTCTCTCTCTCGTGTCGTGTGTGTGTGTGTGTGTGTGTGTGTGTGTGTGTGTGTGTGTGTGTGTGTGTGTGTGTGTTGTGACCTCTCTCTCTCTCGGGAAACGAACGGGGGTTGTTACGCCCACAATCACCCTCACGATGACCTCCACAAACCACGCACACACACACACACACACACACACACACACACACACACACACACACACACACACACACACACACTAGTTGCCTTCCATCCCATCACCACTGTCACCACCAATATACACACCACCACCACCACCACCACCACTCTCTCTCTTTTACACACACACACACACACACACACACACACACACACACACACACACACACACACACACAGGTATTCTTGCATTCTTTTGTTCTTGTTTCCACCACCACCACCACCACCACCACCACTACAACCACCACCACCACCACTACAACCACCACCACTACCACTACTACTACTACTACTACTACTACTACTACTACTATTGAAAGAGGAACAGCTGTACAGATTCCCTTCACTCTAACTTCCCATTTTTTCCCCTTTCTTTCCCCTTCTTTTTCCCCTTTATTTCATTCTCTGTTTATTACCATTCCTTCAGTTCTCTTCCATCTCTTTCCCTTCTCTTTTATCACGCCCTCCTCCTCTCCTTTCTTTCCCCTCACTACAGCATCCCTACTCCCCCATCCTCTTTCTCTCTCTCTCTTTCATCCTTCTCTCTCCTCTCCCTCCCTTTCCTCTCTTCATTTTCTTTCTCTTACTCTCTTGTTACAGCGTCCCTTCTCTCTCTCTCACCCTTCCATTCCTCTCTCTCTTCTTCTCCCTTCTACTCTTCCCTCCCATCCTCTCTCTCTCTCTCCTCTCCCTCACATCCTTCTCTTTTTCACTTTTCCATTCCTTTCTCTCCTCTCCTCTCCCTTATACCTTTCCCTTCCCCTCTCCCTCACATCCTTCCCATTCCTCTTCTATCTTTCTCTCCCATTCCTTCCCCTTCTCTCTCTCCTCTCCCATTCACTTCCCTTCCCTTTCCTCTTCCATTGCTTAACCCCTCTCTCTCCCTCTCCCATTCCCTTCCCTTCCCTCTTCCTCTTCCATTGCTTAACCCCTCTCTCTCCCTCTCCCATTCCCTTCCCTTCCCTCTTCCTCTCCCATTGCTTCCCTCCTCTCTCTCTCTCCTCTCCCATTTCCTTCCCTTCCCTCTTCCATTGTTTCCCCCCCCTCTCCCTCCCTCTCTCCCTTCCCTCCCATTCCCTCTACGCCCAAAACAAGGGATCGGCGCTCCCCATTAACCCTTCACCGATGGGACGTAAAGCCGGGCGGTGATGGGCTCCAAAAATACCATTAATGCCCATTGCTACTTTGTGTTTTGTTAATGGGTAGGAGGCAAAGGGCGGTAATATGGGAGCGGGGGGTGGGGGGGGGGGGGTGGAGGGGGAGGGGGGGTGACAGTGGTGGTGGTGGTGATATTGGTGGTGATGGTGTTTTGCCTGTGCGTGGTTTACGGCGTGAAAGAAAGGTTTTGGAATTGGTTTTGGTGGTGGTGGTGGTGGTGGTGGTGGTGGTGGTGTTATTAGGTTTGCGAATGTCGTGGGTTGGATATTAGCGAGGACATGATTGGTGGTGGTGGTGGTGGTGGTGATGACCGTGGTGATGATTGGGTAGTGGTGGTGGTGGTGGTAATGGTGGTTTTATTGTTGTCGAGTCTTATTAAGGAAGGATATAATTGGTGATGATGGCGGCGGTGGTGGTGGTGGTGATGGTGATGGTGGTGGTGGTGATGATAATGGTGGTGGTGGTGATGATGATGATGATGATAATGATGATGATAATGATGATGATGGTGGTGGTGGTGATGATGATGGTGGTGGTGGTGGTCGAGTCTTATGGTGATGAAGGATATAATTGGTGATGATGGTGGTGGTGGTGGTGGTGGTGGTGATGATGGTGGTGGTGATGGTGATGATAATGGTGGTGGTGGTGATGATGATGATGATAATGATGATGATAATGATGATGATGGTGGTGGTGGTGATGATGATGGTGGTGGTGGTGATGATGGTGGAGGTGGATGACACAGACCTAAGAGAAGAAAGAGGACGAGGGAAAGAGGAAGAAGAAGAAAAGGAAGAGGAAAAAAAAAAACGAGAAAACAAAACAAGTACAAAACAGAGGACAAAGAGGAAGGGGAAAAAGAAGAAAAAGGAACAAGATAAAAACAAAAAGAAAAAAAAGAGGGGTAGAGAAAAAGAAGAAAAAGGAGATAGAAGAGAAACAAATGAAAGAAGTAGATGAAGGAAGAGAGAAAAGGGTATCTATCTATCTGTCTATCTATCTGTCTGTCTGTCTGTCCATCTATGTATCTATCTGTCTGTCTGTCTATCTGTCAATCAATCTATCTATCTATCTACCTATCTATCAAGCTATATATGTTCTTCTTCTTCTTCTTCTTCTTCTTCTTCTTCTTCTTCATCTTATTATTATTATTATTATTATTATTATTATTATTATTATTATTATTATTATTATTATTATTATTATTTGCAAAGCGACAAGATATTTTCTTTTGTTTTGTTTTGTTTTGTTTTTGTTGTTTGTTTTGTTGTTTGTTTTGTTTACGTTCTTGGCGTTGATTTGTTTTTCCACATTCGAATTTCTTTTTTTATTCTCTCTATTTTTTTTTCATACATTTTTTTTTAATTCGTTTTGTTCCTCCCTCGTTCTAATTTGATTTCCCTGATGTCGTTTTCTATCTCGCTTTTATCTTCCTTCTCTCTCTCTCTCTCTCTCTCTCTCTCTCCTTCTTCCTCTCACTCTCTCTTTCCTGGAATCTTCTAACTCTTCCTCCTCCCCTTCTCCCTCTTCTCCCCAATTCTCTCTTCTTCCCCATCATCACTAACCTCCCCTTCTCCTCCCCTCTTATCTTCCATCCCTTCTCCCCTTTCCCCTTTACTTCATCACCCCACTAACCCCCCCACTCCCCTCTTCCTTTCCTCTCCCTTCTTACTTTACCTCCTCCACTTCCTCCCCTATCTAATCTCCCCAGTCCCTCTCCTGCCCATACCCTACCTCCTACCACCCTCCCACATCCACCCCATCTCCCCTTCCTTCAAACTACCACCTCTACGACCCTCCCCACCTCCTCCCCTCCCCACCATCCCCTTTCTTTCTTCCTTCTATCTCCCCTCCTCATCCCCTCACCTCCCCAACCACCCCCACCATCCCCTCGCCTCCCCTTCCACCACAACCCTTACCATCGTCTCCCCTCTTCCCCTTCTACTACCTACTCCCCCCAAACATCCCCTTACCTCTTCCCCAACTACCCTCCCCTTCCCCAACACCTCCCCTCTTCCCCATACCACCACTTACTCCCCCCCGAACATCCCCTTCCCTTCTCACTAACTACCCTCCACCTCCCATTCCCCTCCTTCCCCACCCAAACCCCCTTCCTTCCCCATCCAACCCTTTCTCCCTTTCCCCTATCCCCACCGCCTCCCATTCCCTTCCTCCCCCTTCCAACCCTTTCTCCCCTCTCTCCCCACCCCACCGCCTCCTCTCCCCCCCTCTCCCCACCCCGCCAGGAAACTGTTTGAATATAAAACGACGAGCGACTGCCGGCATTGGAATCGAACAGCTGTTAATTCTATTTGCATCCACGCACCGCCCCGGCCTGACTTCCACGGCGGAGGGGGGGGGGGGGGTAGGGCCGGGTAAGGAAGGGTGGTGGAGTGGTAGGAAAAGGGTAGAGGAAGGGGTGACGAAGGGAAGGGAGAGGTGGGGAAGGGTGGGGAGGGAAGCATGAGAGAGGGTGGGGAGGAGTGAGGGAAGGCTGAGGAAGGGGAGAGGAAGGGTAGGGAGAGCTGAAGAAAAGAGGAGGAAGAGAGAGGTGGGGAAGGGTAGGGAAGGGTAGGGAGAGCTGAAGAAAAGAGGAGGAAGAGAGAGGTGGGGAAGGGTAGGGAAGGGTAGGGAGAGCTGAAGAAAAGAGGAGGAAGAGAGGGGTGGTGAAGGGCAGGGAAGGGTAGGGAGAGCTGAAGAAAAGAGGAGGAAGAGAGGGGTGAGGATGGGCAAGTATGGGAAGAGGAGTGGGATAAAGTGGGGAGGAGTGGGGAAGGTTAAAAAGGGGAGGAGTGGGGGGAAGAAGAACTGGGAAGTAGGGTTTGAAGGGAAAGGAGTGAGGGGGAGGGGAGGGTTAGGAGATGGGGAGGAGGTGAAGGAGGGGTGGGAGAGAATGATGGGTGGCAGGGAGAGGAGAAGTGAAGATGAATTAAGAGGAGTGGGAAAAGGAGGAGGAGGAGGAAGATACTGAAAAAAAACATAATGGAAAAAAATGTAAAATGAGAGAAAAGAAGGAAATGAGAGGAAGGAGAAGGAGGAGGAGGAGGAGGAGGAGATAAAGAAAGAGTATATGGGAGTAGAGAGAGAGAGAGAGAGAGAGAGAGAGAGAGAGAGAGAGAGAGAGAGAGAGAGAGAGAGAGAGAGAGAGAGAGAGAGAGAGAGAGAGAGAGAGAGAGAGAGAGAGAGAGAGAGAGAGAGAGAGAGACTAGGGGAGAGATCGCACACAAGACCCGAGGCTACGTTTGCTTGATTGGATTGTTGTAGTGGTAGAAGTAGTAGTAGTAGTAGAAGTAGTAGTAGTAGTAGTAGTAGTAGTAGTAGTAGTAGTAGTAGTAGTAGTAGAGGGGGTGAGTGGTGGAGGTAATATTGGTTGGGGTAGTAGTAAAGAGTAGTAGTACTAGTAGTAGTAGTAGTAGTATGAGTAGTAGTAGAAGTAGTAGTAGTAGTAGTAGTAGTCGTAGTAATTAGACATAGTGAAAAAACAGAAAATAATGAAAAAATGCAAAAATCAAGAGGAAAACGAAAAAAAGAAAAGAAAAGGAAGATGAAAAAGAAGAAAAAAACAAAATTCAAGGAAATTAATGAAAGAAAAGTAGGAGGAAGAAGAGGAAAAGAAGACAGATAAGGAGGAGAGGAGAGAAGAGATAAATGGAGGGAATAAGGGAGGAAGAGAAGGAAGAAGGGAGGGAGGGAGGGATTAGGAGGAAGAAGCTTGAGGGTGTGTCGTGGATAAGGGAGAGAAGGGAGAGGGAGGGAAGGAGGGAGGGAGAGAAAGGAGAGGGAGAGGAGAGGAGGAGGGAGGAGGGAGAGAGAAAGGAAGGACAGTCATAAACCCAGAGAGAGAGAGAGAGAGAGAGAGAGAGAGAGAGAGAGAGAGAGAGAGAGAGAGAGAGAGAGAGAGAGAGAGAGAGAGAGAGAGAGAGAGAGAGAGAGAGAGAGAGAGAGCACGAGTCTGTGGTGGTGGTGGTCTGATATGCACTCTCTCTCTCTCTCTCATTTCCTAACTTTAATTATATATCGCTTCTCCCGCCTACTGTCTTAATCTCATTCTCTCTTCCTCCTCCTCCTTCCTCCCCTCTTCCTCCTCCTCCTCCTCCTCCTCCTCCCGCTAACAACAATTATGAGTAATTAGACCAACGCACGACAAAGTGAGATGAAAGAGAGAGAGAGAGAGAGAGAGAGAGAGAGAGAGAGAGAGAGAGAGAGAGAGAGAGAGAGAGAGAGAGAGAGAGAGAGAGAGAGAGAGAGAGAGAGAGAGAGAGAGAGAGAGAGAGAAGGGGTTAATAAAACATAATTGTGAAAGTGCTTGCGAGTAATGTTGCCTCGCGTGTGTGTGTGTGTGTGTGTGTGTGTGTGTGTGTGTGTTACAGTATGTACACTAACCTTTGCGCATGAACCTTAATCTTATTTGTCTGTCTGTCTGTCTGTCTGTCTGTCTGTTACTCTATTATTTTCGCTGTCTGTCTGTCTGTTACTTTATTATTTTCGCTGTCTGTCTGTCTGTCTGTCTGTCTGTTACTCTATTATTTTCGCTGTCTGTCTGTCTGTCTGTCTGTCTGTCTGTTACTTTATCATTTTCGCTGTCTGTCTGTCTGTCTGTCTGTTACTCTATTATTTTCGCTGTCTGTCTGTCTGTCTGTCTGTTACTTTACTATTTTCGCTGTCTGTCTGTCTGTCTGTCTGTTACTCTATTATTTTCGCTGTCTGTCTGTTTGTCTGTCTGTCAATCTGTTTATTCCGTTTTTCTGTCTATCTGTTTATTTACCGGTTTGTTTTTTTATTGTTTATCTCATTGTCTATCTTTTTTTTATGTCTATTTCTTTATCTGTTTATTTGTCTATCTCTATTTTTCTGCATATCTATTTTTTTTGTTCATTATCTTAATCACTTATTTTCATGCACAATTATTTTTTATCTCAACATCATTCTACTATCTGTTACTTACTTTTATTTTCTTTCTTTCTAAATTTTTGCCATACTGAACACTCCCACATGCTCTCTCTCTCTCTCTCTCTCTCTCTCTCTCTCTCTCTCTCTCTCTCTCTCTCTAGTGACCCGCGGGGGTGACCACAGACCAATAAAATTCACGACGCCTTGCGGTTAGCTGTGTGCGGTCAGGGGGGGGGGGTTGGAGGAGGAGGAGGAGGTGGAGGAGGAGGAGGAGGTGGAGGAGGAGGAGGAGAGAGAGATATAGAGAGAGAGAGAGAGAGAGAGAGAGAGAGAGAGAGAGAGAGAGAGAGAGAGAGAGAGAGAGAGAGAGAGAGAGAGAGAGAGAGAGAGAGAGAGAGAGAGAGAGAGAGAGAGAGAGAGAGAGAGAGAGAGAGAGAGAGAGAGAGAGAGAGAGAGAGAGAGAGAGAGAGAGAGAGAGAGAGAGAGAGAGAGAGAGATTGTGAGCTTATTAGAGAAAAGGCAATAGAGGATTTACCGTCTCTCTCTCTGTCTCTCTCTCTCTCTCTCTTATCTATCGTGTCAGAAGCGTCTCTCTGGTCATTAAATTTATCTATCAGTCTATCTATCTGTCCACCTGTTTACCCTCTCTCTCTCTCTCTCTCTCTCTCTCTCTCTCTCTCTCTCTCTCTCTCTCTCTCTCTCTCTCTCTAATTACACCAACAACAATAAAATATAATCACTCCCCGCAAGAATAAGTAAACAGACAAACAAACAAACAAACAAACAATTGGGAGATTAAGGGGTCATGTGATTGAGGGAGGAGGAGGAGGAGGAGGAGGAGGAGGAGGAGGAGGAGGAGGAGGAGGAATTACTGTTTACTTGCCATTAGTCGTTGCAGAGGAGGAAGACGAGGAGAGGAGGTGGAGGAGGAAGAGGAGGAGGAGGTGGAGAGGATGAAGAGACGGAAGAACAAGAAAACGAAAAGAAAAGAAGAAGAAGAAGAAGAAAAAGAAGAAGAAGAAGAAGAAGAAAAGAAGAAGAAAAAGATAAAGAAGAAAAGAAGAAGAAGAAGCAGAAAAATGAAAAAAGTAAGAAAATTAAAGAAAAAAAAAACAAGGAAACGACAAAAGGAGGCGATGAGGGAGAGGAGGAAGAAGATGAACGAGTAAAAGAAAGAAAAGAGAAGGGAGAAGAGGAGGAAAAGGAGGTAGAGAGAAAAAAAAAGAGGAAAAATATAAAGAAAAGAATAAAGGAGAGAGAAAGGAGTGAAAGAGAGAGATCAAATCGAGTTAAGAGGAAGATTGGAGAGAGTGAAGGGAAGGGGAGAGAGAGAAAGAGGGGAGGGGAGGAAAGAGAGGGGAGTGAGGGGAGGAAAGGGAGGAAAGAGAGAGGGGGAAGGGAATGAGGGGACAGATTGAAGATGAGGGAGAAAAGGAAGATGAAGGGGAAGAAAAGGGGGAAGGAGGGAGAAAAGAGGAAGGGTAGAAGGAGAGAGAAGGAAAAAGAAATGGAGGGGTTAGGGGAGTGAGGGGAGGGGGGAAGGAGGGTGAGGGGGTGAGGGGGGGAGGGGTAATACCAACAGACAATCATAAATGTCATGAAAATATTTGTCTAGCAATGAACGAATTAACGACAATGACTGCCAATAAATGCTGGGGAGGAGGGGGAGGAGGAGGAGGAGGAGGAGGAGGAGCAGGAGGAGGAGGAGGAGGAGGAGGGAAGGGGCGTCGGTGGTGGTTGTGTCGGTGGGAGAACAAGGAAAAAAAAATCTCAAAACAAGGAAAGCAAAATTAAAGGGAAAGGAAAACCACGAGAGGAGGAGAAAGAGATAACGGAGAAAAATGGAATAGGGAAAATAAAGGAGAAGAATGGAAGAGGAAATAACGGAGAGAAAAATAATAAAAATGAAAGAAAAGAGAAAAAATAGAGGAAATAAAAATGGCAAATAAGTAAAAAAACAAAAAATGAAAAACAAAAGAAAAAGAAAATACGAGAAATAGTGAAAAAAGATGAATAAGAAAAGAGGAAGAGGAGAAAAGAGAGAGAAAAAGAGGAAGAGGATGAAGAGGAAAAAGAAATACAAAAGGAAAAGAAAAAAACATTAAAAAGATAAGAGGAAGGAAAATGAGGAAAGAAATGGAGGAAGAGGAGGAGGAGGAGGAGGAAGAGGAGGAGGAGGAGGAGGAGGAGGAGGAGGTCTTCATGCTAATTGAGTGTAACAGAACCAAAACCTCGAGTTGCCCCCACAAACCCAGGAGGAGGAGGAGGAGGAGGAGGAGGAGGAGGAGGAGGAGGAGGAAGATAAGAAGAAGAAGAAAAAGAAAGAGGAGGAGGAGGAGGAGGAGGAGGTAGGGAGATGTATCACTAAGACTCATGCTTCCCTCCTGTCGCTTCTCCTCCTCCTCCTCCTCCACCTCCTCCACCTCCTCCTCCTCCTCCTTATTTGTGGTCCAACACGTGGGTAGTGATGACCCCCACCGCAGGACAACACGTGGAGGAGGAGGAGGAGGAGGAGGAGGAGGAGGAGGAGGAGGAGGCCAACGTGACGAAAGGGCGCACTGACGGTTCCCTCCAACGGGCGGTCATATTTTATGGGAGGAGGGAGGGAGGAGGAAGAAAGGGAAGAAAGGAAAGGGAGGGAGGAGGGAGGGAAGGGAGGAAAGGAGGGAAAAGTAGCACTGTGGAAGAAAGGAGGCGTGTTTGTTGTTTAGGTCTTCCTCCTCCTCCTCCTCCTCCTCCTCCTCGTCTTCTTATGGTTCGCTTCCTCCTCCTCCTCCTCCTCCTTCTCTTTCTTCTCTTATTACGTTTCATTTCTCTCATTTTTATTCCATTTCTCATTCTTCTTCTTCTTCTTCTTTCTTCTTCTTCCTCTTATTTCCTTTCATTTCTCTCATCTTTATCTTCTTTCTTCTTCGTCTTCTTCACCAACTTCTTTTACTACTTCTTCCTCTTCTTCTTCTTCTTCTTCATCATTTTCTTCTTCTTCAACTTCATCTTCGTTTTAATTTTCTTTTTCTTCTTTTTCTTCTTCTCTGTTTTCTTCTTCTCTGTTGCCCGCCTTTCCATGTTTCCTCTTCCTCCTCCTCCTCCTCCTCCTCCTCCTCCTCCTCTGTGGGTGCATAGGGGAAGCAAGTTATGGAGGAAGATTGGGGAAGATTGGGAGGGCTGTCGAAGTTTCTCTCTCTCTCTCTCTTGTTCTTTCATCTTTGTTTTTTACCTCTTTTCTTCATGTTCTCCTCCCTCTTCCCTCTTCTTCTTCCTCTTCCTCCTCCTCCTCTTCCTTCTCCTCCTCCTTCCCCATTAACAGGACCTCCCTCGGTGCATGGGAGTTCCGATATGATCTCCTCCTCCTCCTCCTCCTCCTCCTCCTCCTCTTCTCTTCCCCCCTCCTCCTCTTCCCAGTAGGACACCAGCTACTTTCCATTCTCTTCCCCTCTCTCTTTCTCCTCTTCATTCTCATTCTCCCCTTCCTCCTCCTCCTCCTCCTCCAACCTTTCTTATTTTTCCGTTTTCGAACTCATTATTCTTCGTTTTTATCTTATTTGTCATTCTCCTCCTTTTTCTTTTTCTTCTTCTTCATCTATTTCTTCTTCTTCTTCTTCTTCTTCTTCTTCTTCTTCTTCTTCTTCTTCATCATCTTCTTCTTCTTCTTCTTCTTCCTTTTCTTCTTCTTCTTCTTCTTCTTCTTCTTCTTCTTCTTCTTCTTCTTCTTCTTCTTCCTGTTCCTCCTCCTCTTCACTCCAAACTTTTCACGCTACAAATTAACCCCAGAAACAACAGTAAAACAATTCAAGCGAAGCGATGCAGTACACGGATATCGGCAGGAGCTATTTCTCGAACAGTGTTGTCCGCCACCGCAACAACCTTCCCGCAGGAGTGGTTAGTGCGAAAACGATCAACAACAACTTCAAGAATCGTACTGACCGTCACTTTGCCGCGTCGGGAGTGAACTGAACGTATATCCGAGATTATTATGTATGTAGAAGTGTTTTAATTTTCCGTAGGCCTATGTTACTCTAGGTTTTCTGGTGCCTGCTTATCCATGTTTCCTTCTCTTCCTCCTTCATCATATTACCTTCCCTAGCCTTCCCAATCACACCTCCTCCTCCTCCTCCTATTCATCTTCCTTCCTCTTCTTCCTCCTTCATCATGTCACCTTCTTTACCCTTTCAAATCTTCTCATGGTTCTAGTAATCACACCTCCTCCTCCTCCTCCTCCTCCTCCTCCTCCTCCTCCTCCCTTTAAAGACCTCCCAGGGACACTCTCCTTGAAGCACACCGCCACACGAAGCACTTTTTTTCCTCCTCCCCTCTTTTTTTTCCTCCCCTCTTTCCTCCCCACCCGCGGCCCTCGACACGCCGCGCCCAGGTTTACACCCCGCCAAGCCCGCCCTAACAAGCGACGTGGGGAGGCGAGGGGAGGGGAGGGGAGGGGAGGGGAGTGGGGGGGGAGAGAAAGGGTGAGAAAAGGTGATGGGGTTCGTGGGAGAATGGAGATATATGGAGTGAAGGGATGGGAGGGAGGAGGGGGGAAGGATGGGGTGAGAGAGAGGATGGGGAAGAAAAGGAAAAAGGAGGAAGAGAAGAAGGGGGAAGGATAGGAGGAGAGAGAGGATGGGGAAGAGAAAGGAGAAAGGAGGAAGAGTAGAAGGGGAAGGAGAGGAGGAGAGAGAGGATGGGGAAGAAAAAGGAGAAAGGAGGAAGAGTAGAAGGGGAAGGAGAGGAGGAGAGAGAGAATAGGGAAGAAAAACGAGAAAGAAGGAAGAGTAGAAAGGAAGGGATAGGGAGAGAAAAGAAAGACTGGGAGAAGAGAAGAGAAAGAGGAAATGGGTATAGAAAGGAAGGAGAAAGGAAGAGGACGTGAAGAAAGGGAAAATAGAGAGAAAAGAATGACAATGAAAAGAGGGACAAGGAAAAGTAGAGAAAAGTGAAGGAAATGAAAAAAAAGGAAAATAAAGCTATGGAAGAGAAAGCATAGGAAAAGATGATAAAGAAAAGGGAAAGGGAAAAGGAAGAGAAAGAGAAGAAGGAAGGTGAAAAGGAGAAGGGGAGAAAAAGAAAAAAAAGAGAGGAGGAGGAGGAAGGGAGCTATGTGGTGGTGGTGGTGGTGGTGGAGGTGGAGGTTTTGGTGGTGATGGTGGTGGAGGCGGTGGTGAAGGTAGTAATAGGAAAGAGGAGGAGGAGGAGGAGGAGGAGGAGGAGAGGGAAGGAGGGGAGGGGGAGGAGAAAAGCCACACTGCCTCCCTTCCCCTCCCCTCCTCTTCCACTCTCTACCTTTCTCTCCTCCACCTCCTCCTCCTCCCCCCCTAAAAGCCATTGTTCTCGCGCCCCCTGTATGTCACAACGCCGCTCACGCACACACACACACACACACACACACACACACACACACACACACACACACACACACACACACACACACACACACACACACACACACCGATCGAAGAATACGCATGTAAATAAAATAAAAAAAATACATTGAAAAAAAAGGATAAAGTAAAAAAAATTCATGAGAGAGAGAGAGAGAGAGAGAGAGAGAGAGAGAGAGAGAGAGAGAGAGAGAGAGAGAGAGAGAGAGAGAGAGAGAGAGAGAGAGAGAGAGAGAGAGAGAGAGAGAGAGAGAGAGAGAGAGAGAGAGAGAGAGAGAGAGAGAGAGAGAGAGAGAGAGAGAGAGAGAGAGAGAGAGAGAGAGAGAGACAGAGATTCACCAGTACATACTAAAGTGACGTGAGTACAACGATGCTCCTCCTCCTCCTCCTCCTCCTCTTCCTCCTCCTCCTCCTCTTCCTCCTCCTCTTCCTCCTGCAATCTCTGCTAAGGAAGGAGAAAAATCTACATGAGGGGCGTGAGAAACACATATTTTACCTCCTCCTCCTCCTCCTCCTCCTCCTCCTCCTCCTTCTAAATCCACAAAGAGGCAAGAATAGGCATTACAGAGAGGATAGATGTGGATTATGTGTGTGCGTTCGTGTGTGTGTGTGTGTGTGTTTTTCGTGTGGCGCTAAACCGCTCACACCAAAGCTATACTCGGCTCATGTGTGTGTTTTTTGGTGTATCCTTTTGGTATTAACTGACGCGATATGTGTGCTCTCTCTCTCTCTCTCTTGTATCATTACATTTCTTTCAGTTTCAGTCAGTCTCACATTCTTCTTCTCTCTCTCTCTCTCCGCACACCTGTGGCCACAACGCAGGTGTGGGAAGGGCGGGTTTTTCCTTCGCCAGGTGTGATGTTACTTAATTAATTCCTTCTTTAGCGCACCTGAGAGAGAGAGAGAGAGAGAGAGAGAGAGAGAGAGAGAGAGAGAGAGAGAGAGAGAGAGAGAGAGAGAGAGAGAGAGAGAGAGAGAGAGAGAGAGAGAGAGAGATGGATGAATGGAGAAAGAAAGAACGAGAGAAAAATAACGTCCATCTCTCTCTCTCTCTCTCTCTCTCTGTTGATCAATGCCCACCGACCTGCCTTGAGACGCGCTGGCCTGACCCCATTTGGTGGTGGTGGTGGTGGTGGTGGTGGTGGTGGTGGTGGTGGTGGTGTGGTGGTGGTGAAAATAGAGAGAGAGAGAGAGAGAGAGAGAGAGAGAGAGAGAGAGAGAGAGAGAGAGAGAGAGAGAGAGAGAGAGAAATAACAAGCAGAAAGTTTCCTTAATAACCTTTCTCTCTCTCTCTCTCTCTCTCTCTCTCTCTCTCTCTCTCTCTGGCTTTCCTTCGTGGGCGTGAGGGCGTGGCGGGAGGGAGGGAGGGAGGGAGGAGGGATGGAGGAAGGAAGAAATGGGGAGGGGAAGGAAGTCGGTGGGGGGGTGGGGGGGGAGAGTAAGGCCCCTCCTCCGTAGCGGCAAAGTGTGGAGGAGGAGGAGGAGGAGGAGTTAGGAGGTGGTGGTGGTGGTGGTGGAGAGCCCAAACCACCACCACCACTACCACCACCACACCACCACAGAAGAGGAGGAGGAGGAAGAAGAGGAGGAGGAGGAGGAGGACAAAGTAGGAGTAGGAGGAGAAGAGAAGAGGAAGGCAGAGAACACACACACACACACACACACACACACACACACACACACACACACAAGAGAAGGAACACTTTAATCATCAAACCAAGGATACACACACACACACACACACACACACACACACACACCCCTCCCCTCCCATACCCTACACTCATACCCCTACAACCCCCCCCCCTCCTATGACCCCCCAAGCCCCCGCCCCCCCCGTAATAAACATGTCAGGCCGTCGGTGAATTACCCTCCGCCAAAGCAGTGTCTGTCTGCGCGACGCCTCACGGAGGGGGCGCCGTGGCCACTGCTAACCAAATCTAACTCTCCCAGGAGGCGGCGGCGGGCGTGCTGGGGGCGGCGGGCGGTGATTGGCGCAGGGGATGAGGCGTTACTGCGCGGCGTGTCCATAAACCGCTACCTGACCAATCACGAAACCGCGACGTGTCCGCCCCCGCCGCCGCCCGACCAATGGCCCGCCGCCGAGGCCTCTCCCTGACCAGGCTCCGCGCGGCCACACTCCCACGCGCGCCGAGACATCTTCGCTCCGTGGTCTTCAAGGTATCTGCCTCCCATCACTGCTTCCCAAGGTTACGGAGAAGATTACCACGGTTCTCATGAGTGATTTAAAGGTTCATGGTGCGGAAGGCGCGTAAAACCATCACTGGCATCACAAAACAGTACATGAAAACCATAGGAACTTCCACGAGCGGGTTTTGCAATGGATGAACTGAGCTGCGGAGACCTTCAAGAATACGGACTTAACCCACCCCGTCTTTACCCCTCCCCACACTCCCCACACCTCACCCACACCTCACCCAACACCCCTAGACTACCCCTCACACCTCTCCAACCCCCTACAACCTACCAGAGAGCGAAAATAAAGGCTAGAAAAGACACCGAGCCAAGATGTCTTCGCCCCGATCCGACATGCCGCCGCCCGCCCGCGCCTGAGCCACAAGAGATAAGTGTAGGAAGCGTAACACGACCAACTCTATTTAACATCATTATCAGCGGGCCGCGTCTGCCCAACTCTGGAGACAGCCTGGCCATTTTTCCGGCCCTCGTTTGAAGAAGAGAGGGCGAGGCGAAGGAGGAGGAGGAGGAGGAGGAGGAGGTGGGGAAGAAGAAGAGAAAGGAAGGAAGAGAAAGAAAGCGAGAGATGGAAGAAGGATATTTTTGCTCTCTTCTTTCTTCTTCTTTCTGTTCTCTCTCTCTCTCTCGAATTTACTTGTGTGTGTTTTGAGTTGAGTCGAGAAACGAAGGGAAGAGAGAGAGAGAGAGAGAGAGAGAGAGAGAGAGAGAGAGAGAGAGAGAGAGAGAGAGAGAGAGACAGAGAGAGAGAGAGAGAGAGAGAGAGAGAGGGACTAACGTGTTGGGGGCGATTTTTAATGGGGGGGAGGAGGGGTGAGAGAGAGAGAGAGAGAGAGAGAGAGAGAGAGAGAGAGAGAGAGAGAGAGAGAGAGAGAGAGAGAGAGAGAGAGAGAGAGAGAGAGAGAAAGGCTATCGGTTTTTCTCATAGCCTTCCCTACCTCCTCCTCTTCCTCCTCCACCTCCTTCTTCCCTCCTCCTCCTCCTCCTCCTCCTCTGGCTCCCACGATGCTGTGTGTACCAAAGATGAAGGGAGGGAAGGGAGGGAGGGAGGTAACGGAGTAAGTGTGTGTGTGTGTGTGTGTGTGTGTGTGTGTGTGTGTGTGTGTGTGTGTGTGTGTGTTAGAGGGGAAATAAAAGTGGAGATGACAGAGGTGGAGGAAGCGGTGGTGGTGGTGATGGTGGTGGTGGTGGAGAGGTGAAACAAAAATGAGAGAGAGAGAGAGAGAGAGGAAAGGAAGAGAAGGAATTGGAAGAAGGGGAGAGGGAAGATGGTGAAGAGAAGGAAGGAAAGGAAGGAAGGAAGAAGGAAGGAAGGAAGGTATGGAAGGAAGGAAGGAAGGAAGGTATGGAAGGAAGGAAGGAAGGAAGGGAAGGAAGGAAGGAAGGAAGGGAAGGGAAGGAAGGAAAGGAAGGAAGGAAGGAAGAAAGGAGGGCAGGAAGGAGGGAAGGAAGGAAGGAAAGAAGGAAGGAAGGAAAGGAGAAAGGAAGGAAGGAAGGAAGGAAGGAGGGAAGGAAGGAAGGAAAGAAGGAAGGAAGGAAAGGAGAAAGGAAGGAAGGAAGGAAGGAAGGAACGGAGGAAAGAAGGAAGAAGGGAAGGAAGGTAGAAATGAAGGAAGGAAGGAAGGAAGGAAGGAAGAAGGGAAGGAAGGAAGGAAGGAAGGAAGGAAGGCAGAAAGGATGAAAAGAAGGGAAGGAAGGTAGAAATGAAGGAAGGAAGGAAGGAAAGGAAGAAGGAAAGGAAGGAAGGAAGGAAGGAAGGAAGGAAGGAAGGAAGGACGGAAGGGAGGAAAGGAAGGAAGGGAAGAAAGTAAGGGAAGAAAGGAAGGAAGGAAGGAAGGGAAGGAAGGAAGGAAGGAAGGAAGGAAAAAGGAAATAAAGGGATTGAAAGGAAGAGGGGAAATAAAGGGATTGAAAGGGAGAGGGGAAATAAAGGGATTGGAAGAAAGGAAATAAAGGGAAAGGAAGGGAAGAAAGGGAGATGAAAAGACTGAAGAGGGAGAAGGAAGGAAAGGGAGGAAATTGAGAGGGAGAGGGAAGTAATGGAGAGAAGAGGAAAGGGAAGGAAGTGATAAAGAAAGTGAGGAGTGAAGGGAGGAAAAGAAAGAAAGGGAGAAAAGATTGAAGGAGAAAGAGGAAAGGGAGAAGAGAAGGGAAGGAGAGGGAAAGGAAAGAAGGGAGTGAAGAAGGAAGTGAAGGGAAGGGAAGAAAGGGAGAGAAGGGAGGAAGGGAAAAAAGAGAGATGAGAGGGAGAGAGGGGAGGAAAGGGAGAGGGAAAAGGAGGAAAGGAAGAGAAGGGGAAGTAGAAGGGAAGGAGAGGAAATTAAAGGAAGGGAGTGGAGATGGAAGTGAAGGGAAGGGAAAAAAGGGAGAGAAGGGAGGAAGGGAAAGAAGGGAGGAAGGGAAAAAAGGGAGAGAAAAAGGGAGGAAAGGAGTAGAAGGGGAAGTAAAAGGGAGGGAGAGGAAATGAAAGGAAGGGAGAAAAGAAGGAAGTGAAGTGAAGGGAAGAAAGGGAGGAAAGGGAGAGAGGGAAGGAAGAAGGGAGGAAGGGAGAAAAGGGAAAGAGAAAAGGAGGAAAAGAGTAGAAGGGGAAGGAAAAGTGAAGGAGAGGAAAAGGAAGCAAGGGAGAAAAGAAGGAAGTGAAGTGAAGGGAAGAAAGGGAGGAAGGGAAAGAAGGGAGGAAGGGAAAGAAGGGAGGAAGGGAGGAAACCATCTGTGGCCAAGGGTATTATGGCGTTCAGCTGCTGCCATGGGGGAGGAGAAGGGGGAGGGAGGGAGAGAAGGACGGAGAAGGGGGAGGGAGGGAGGAAGAGAGAGAGAGAGAGTTAGTAAGGGAGAGGAAATCACGGCTGAGAGAGAGAGAGAGAGAGAGAGAGAGAGAGAGAGAGAGAGAGAGAGAGAGAGAGAGAGAGAGAGAGAGAGAGAGAGAGAGAGAGAGAGAGAGAGAGAGAGAGAGAGAGAGAGAGAGAGAGAGAGAGAGTTCTCTCCTTCATCTCTTCTCCCTAAAATTTCCTCTCTCTCTCTCTCTTCCAATCAGTCTTTCTTTCCCTTTTCCCTTCCACTTAATTCTCCTTCTCCTCCTCCCATTCCTCCTCCTCCTCCTCCTCCCTCTTCTTCCTCCTCCTCCTCCTCCTCCCCCCTTCCCCTGCCCCCCCCCTCTGTGTGTATATAATAGTTTAATGGTTCTTCGTGTATGTCTGTATGTGTGTATGTATGTATGTATGTGTGTGTGTGTGTGTGTGTGTGTGTGTGTGTGTGTGTGTGTGTGTGTGTGTGTGTGTGTGTGTATTAAGATCAGAAAAAAGAAAAAAAAATCCATATGAAAGAGATGAAGAAAAGGAGATAAAGAAAGAAAGAAAGAAAAAGGAAAGAAAGGAGAAAAAAAGGAAATAAGGAAAGAAGGAAAGAAAAAGAGAAAAAAAGGAAAGAAAGGAGAAAGAAAAGATGGAAAGAAGGAAATAAAAAATAAAAAATAAAAGAAAAGGAATGAGGAACAGAAAATTAAAAAAAGAAATGAAGAAAAAAGATAAAGGAATTAAGAAAGAAAAAGGAAAGAAAGGAGAAAGAAAAAAAAGATGAAAAAATGAAAAGCAAAAAAAAAAACAATACTAAGAAAGGAAAGAAATGAAGAATAAAAGAATTAAAGAAAAAAATAAAAGGAGGAAAGTAAAGAAAAAGAAAGAAAAATATGAAGAAAAAAAGAAAAAAAATGAATCCACTCAAATCAAACAAAGAAAAACAAAACAAAAACAACAACAACAAGCGAACACAAGAATGATAAACAAACAAACAAACAAACAAACAAACAAACAAAACGGTAAATAAACAACAAACAGGGAAAGTATATTTAAAAGCTTTGCGTGTGTGTGTGTGTGTGTGTGTGTGTGTGTGTGTGTGTGTGTGTGTGTGTGTGTGTGTGTGTGTGTGTGTGTGTGTGTGTGTGTGTGTGTGTGTGTGTGTGTGTGTGTGTGTGTGTGTGTGTGTGTGTGTGTGTGTGTGTGTGTGTGTGTGTGTGTGTGTGTGTGTGTGTGTGTGTGTGTCATGACTATGTATACTACTCCTCCTCCTCCTCCTCCTCCTCTCCTCCTCCTCCTCCTCCTCCTCCTCCTCTTCCTCCTCCTCCTCGTCGTATTAGGTATCACAAGTTCTCATCATCACCCTAATTATATAACCTCCTCCTCCTCCTCCTCCTCCTCCTCCTCCTCCTCCTCTTCCTCATCTCCGCATTCACCTCCACCGCCACCTCATCTTCTATTCCTCCTCCTCCTCCTCCTCCATCTCCTCATTTACTACTATTATCATCTTCTTCCTCCTCCTCCTCCTCCTCCTCCTCTTCCTCCTCCTCCTCCTCCTCCTCCTTAGAAGTTCACGATCACTAACATACCATCACTGTTACCTCTTCCTCCTCCTCCTCCTCCTCCTCCTCTTCTTCTTCCTTCTCCTCCTCTTTCTCCTCCTCCTCCTCTTTCTCTTCTTCCTCCCGTTTACTATCATCGTTACTTCTTGCTCAATACCACGACTTTCTATTCTTCTTCTTCCTCCTCCTCTTCCTCTCTTCTTCTTTTCTTCTTCCTCTTCTTCCTCCTTCTTTCGCTTCTTCTGTACTACTGCGTCTTGTAATTCTTTCCTTCTTGTCCTGTTCTTCTTCTTCTTCTTCTTTCTTTTTTTCTTTTTTTTCTTCTTCTTCTTCTTCTTCTTCCTCTTTTTCGTTTCTTCTAAAATATCGTGGTCTAATTCCTTCCTTCCTCCCCCTCCTCCTCCTCCTTCTCCTCTTCTTCATCTCCTCCTCCTCCTCCTTCTTCTCTTCTTCTTCCCCTTCCTCCTCTTCCTCTTCGCCAGTCTTCTCCTATTCCTCCTTTAGTTTCTTCTATAATAACCTGTTCTAATTCCTTCCTTCCTCCTTCTCCTTCTTCTCCTCCTCCTCCTCCTCCTCCTCCTCCTCCTCCTCCTCCTCTTCCTCCTCCTCCTCCTCCCCCCCCCACACACTCAGGAGGATCAGAGGGGGTTGACGCGCGCCTAATGATGAGCGATAAACAAATTATCCGCGTTACCGACAACAACGCATAAGGCGATGCTCTCCTCCCTCGCCCTCGCCCTCTCCCTTGCTCTCCCTTATACTCCCTTGTTCTCCCTTACTCCCTCCCTTAAACTCCCTCACACTCCCTTGGTCTGTTTTCCTCTCCCTCCTCTCACGCCTCTTCTTCCTTCTTTCCTTCGTTTCAATTTTTTTTTGCCTTTTTCGCCTCTTCTTCTTCTTCTTCTTCTTCTTCTTCTTCTTCTTCTTCTTCATCTTCTTCTTCTTCTTCTTCTTCTTCTTCCTCTTCCTCTCCCTCCCTCTCCCTTCCTTGGTCTGTTTTCCTCTCCCTCCCTCTCACTCTTCTTCTTCCTTCTTTCTTTCGTTTCACTCTTCTTTATTCATCTTTTTTTCTGCCTTATCTTCTTCTCCTCTCTCTTCCTCTTCCTCTCCCTCCCTCTCCCTTCCTTGGTCTGTTTTCCTCTCCCTCCCTCTCCCTCCTCTTCTTCCTTCTTTCCTTCGTTTCACTTTTTTTTATTCATCTTTTTTTTCTGTCTTATCTTCTTCTCCTCCTCTCTTCCTCTCCTCCCTCTCCCTTCCTTGGTCTGTTTTCCTCCTCCTCCTCCTCTTCTTTCCCTTCTTTCACTTTTTTTTATTCATCTTTTTTTCTCTTATCTTCTCCTCCTTCTTCTTCTTTCTCTTCCTCTCCCTCCCTCTCCCTTCCTTGGTATATTTTCCTCTCCCTCCCTCTCACTCCTCTTCTTCCTTCTTTCCTTCGTTTCACTCTTCTTTATTCATCTTTTTTTTCTGTCTTATCTTCTTCTCCTCTCTCTTCCTCTTCCTCTCCCTCCCTCTCCCTTCCTTGGTATATTTTCCTCTCCCTCCCTCTCACTCTTCTTCTTCCTTCTTTCTTTCGTTTCACTCTTCTTTATTCATCTTTTTTTTTCTGTCTTATCTTCTTCTCCTCTCTCTTCCTCTTCCTCTCCTCCTCTCCTTCCTTGGTCTGTTTTCCTCTCCCTCCCTCTCCCTCCTCTTCTTCCTTCTTTCCTTCGTTTCACTCTTCTTTATTCATCTTTTTTTTTCTGTCTTATCTTCTTCTCCTCTCTCTTCCTCTTCCTCTTCCTCTCCCTCTCCCTTCCTTGGTCTGTTTTCCTCTCCCTCCCTCTCACTCCTCTTCTTCCTTCTTTCCTTCGTTTCACTCTTCTTTATTCATCTTTTTTTCTGTCTTATCTTCTTCTCCTCTCTCTTCCTCTTCCTCTTCCTCTTCCTCTCCCTTCCTTGGTATATTTTCCTCTCCCTCCCTCTCACTCTTCTTCTTCCTTCTTTCCTTCGTTTCACTCCTCTTTATTCATCTTTTTTTTCTGTCTTATCTTCTTCTCCTCTCTCTTCCTATTCCTCTCCCTCCCTCTCCCTTCCTTGGTATATTTTCCTCTCACTCCTCTTCTTCCTTCTTTCCTTCGTTTCACTCTTCTTTATTCATCTTTTTTGTCTTATCTTCTTCTCCTCTCTTCCTCTTCCTCTCCCTCCCTCTCCCTTCCTTGGTCTGTTTTCCTCTCCCTTCGTCACTCTCAATTCTTCTTCCTTCTTTCCTTCCTTTCACTTTTCTTTTTTTCATCCTTCTGACTGATCTCTTCCCTCTTCCTCTTCCTCTCACCTCTCCTTCTCTCTCTCTCTCTCTCTCCCTGTCTTCTTCCTCCACGTTCCTCCTTTCTCCCACTCGTTCTTGGTTTCATCTTTTTCTTTTCTCTTCTCTTCCTTTCCTCTCTTCTTCTTCCTCTGTTTCCTTCTTTCACTTTCCTTCCTTCATCTCCTTTATTTCTCCTTCACTTCTATCTCCCTTCCTCCCTTTCCTTCAGATCTTCCTCTCCCTCGCACTCTCCCTCTTGCTTTCTTACTCTCCCTCAGCTCTTCTTTGTTCTCCCTGTTTTCTGCTTTCACCTTCTCCCTCACTCCCTCGATCTCCCTTGCTCTCCATCTATCTCCCTCATATTCCCTCCCTCTCCCTCTCTCTTCCTCTTCCTTGCTCTTTCTTCAGTCTTCTTTAATCTCCCTTACTTTCTCTCCTTCACCATTTTCTTTCATCTCCTTCTTCTTAACTTCAACTCTCCTTCTCCTCCTCCCTTTCCATCACTCTCCCTCCTCCTCCTCTTCCTCTTCCTTGCTCTTTCTTCAGTTTTCTTTACTCTCCCTTATTTTCCCTCTTTCACCCTCTTCTTTCATCTCCTTCTTCTTCTCCTCCTACCTCCATCCTCCTTTCCATCACTCTCCCTCCTCCTCCTCTTCCTCTTCCTTGCTCTTTCTTCAATCTTCTTTACTCTTCCTTTCTTTCCTTCTTTCACCTTCTTCATTCATTTCCTTCTTCTTATCCTCAACTCTTCTCCTCCTCCTCCTCCCTTTCCATCACTCTCCCTCCTCCTCCTCTTCCTCTTCCCTGCTCTTTCTTCTTCTTTCTTCTTTACTCTTCCTTTCTTTCCTTCTTTCACCTTCTTTCATCCCCTTCTTCTCCTCTTACCTCCATCTTCCTTTCCATCACTCTCCCTCCTCCTCCTCCTCCTACTCCTCCTTCTCCTTCCATAGTGTTTCATCTCCTTGGTTTCAGCGTTCACCTTTCTCTCTCCCTCCCTCCCTCTCCCTCTCTCTCTCTCTCTCTCTCTCTCTCTCTCTCTCTCTCTCTCTCTCTCTCCCTCCTTTCACCTTCCCGCCTCATCTCCCTCTCCTCGGCGTAATCAGTGTGTTGGTGTGTCGAGGAATGTCACCTAGCCCGGCATTACCTAAGCAAGCCTTGTCTAACTTATCCTTATCTATCATAGTCTAGCCTATCTTAAGCGTCACATATGTTTATCTATCCTATCCCTAGCCTTGTCTAACCTACCATAGTCTAGCCCATCTTCAACGTCACATAACTTTATCTAACCTATTCCTAGCCCTGTCAAACCTATCCTAGCCTAGCACTGTCCAATCTATCTTATCTCAGCGTCACCAAACCTTATTTAACCAAGTTTAACCTTATTTAACCTAACCTAACCTAGTCTAGCCGTAGCATTGCCTAAACCTTACCGGGAGGACGCGAGTTCAATCCCCGCCCGGTGCCACCAAGCTGGGATTTTTCAGCCGCCGCCGAGTGGCTTAAAACTACCCACATGCTGTCCAGAAGACCACCTATCAACCCGGACTCTAGATTCTAGGATTAAAGATGAGCTCCGGGAGGGCGGCAATCTCAGAGTTGTAGTAGTGGTAGTAGCGTAAAAGTAGTAGCAGTATTAATAGTATTAGTATTAGTGGTGGTGGTAGTAGTAGTGGTAGTAGTAGTAGTATGCTGATGGTAATTATGATTATGAGGATGAGAAAAATAATTAAAAAGGAAAGAAAGGAGAAGGTGAGGAGGAGGAGGAGGAGGAGGAGGAGTAAAGGTGAGTGAGGAGACTGGAGATAAAATGAGTGTGTGTGTGTGTGTGTGTGTGGGAGAGGGAGGAGAAGAAGAGGGAAACACGGGAATGAAGAAGGGAAAGTAGAAGATGGAAAGAAGATGAAAAAGAAGAAGGGTAAGGCAAGGGGGTCGGGGGGGTAGGGGGGGTAGGGGGGGGCAAGGCATCAGAAGAAAGGGCAGGAGGAGGAGGAGGAGGAGGAGGAGGAGGAGGAGGAGACGGCTAATTGTGCCCATCAGACAAGTGACGCACAGGTAATGTAATTTGCAAGGAGGGGACGCGGAGCTTGGGGGGTACAAAACGAAATTGCTGACATTCTGAACGACGCTAATACAAGGTAATTTGGGGGATTGGCGATGCGGATTTATTGTAGGGGAAGGAGGGAGAGGAGCTGGGATGGGGTGGTGGAGAGGGTGAGAGAGGAGGGGGCAGGAGGGGATTTTATATGGTGTGTAGATCAGGGGAAGGAGGGGGAGGTAATGGAGGGGTGAGAGGGTGAGAGGGGGAGGTGAAGGGAGAGGGGAAGAGGGGGGAAGAGGGATTTTATATGGTGTAGATTGTAGGGGAAGGAGGGAGAGAATTGAGGGGATGGGGTGGGGGAGAGGGTGAGAGGGGAGGGGAAGGGAGGGGAAGGGTGAGGGGAGGAGCAAAGAAGGAGGTGAGGGGAAAAGGGTGATGGGAAAGGGGAGAAGGGAGAAGGGACGAGGGTGATGGGAATGGAGGGAGGAGGGGAAATCGAGGGGAAGGAATGAGAGGGAGAATAGGGGAGGGTGAGGGAAGGGGAGGGAAGGAAGGGGAGAGGGGAGAAGAGGAGGGGAGGGGAAGGGAGAGAAGGGAGGAGAGAGAGAGAGAGAGAGAGATAGAGAGTGAGAGAGTTAGAGAGAGAGATTGAGAGATATAGAGAGAGAGAGAGAGAGAGAGAGAGAGAGAGAGAGAGAGAGAGAGAGAGAGAGAGAGAGAGAGAGAGAGAGAGAGAGAGAGAGAGAGAGAGAGAGAGAGAGAGAGAGAGAGAGAGAGAGAGAGAGAGAGAGAGAGAGAGAGAGAGAGAGAGCAAAACAACCTTTTACTTGATTTCCTTCTTCCTTCCTCCTTCCTCTTCCTCATCTTCCTTACCTCTCATCCCTCCTTTCAGCCGTCAATCTGGGTCAGACGGAGGTAATGAGAGGAGGAGGAGGAGGAGGAGGAGGAGGAGGAGGAGGAGGAGGAGGAGGAAGAAGAGGAGGAGGTTTAAGTTTTAATGGTGGGGAGGAAGAGCGTCATTAAGAGGAGGAGGAGGAGGAGGAGGAGGAGGAGGAGGAAGAGGAGGAGGAGGAAAATAATAATGGAGGGAGAGAAGAAGACGAAGAAGAAAGAAAGAAAGAAAGAAAGAAAGAAAGAAAGAAAGAAAGAATAAAAGAGAGAAAGAAGAAATGCAGAGAATAAAGGAGATTAAGAAAGAAGAAAGGAAGGATAAAGAAGAAGAGAAAGAAGATGGAGGAAATGAAGGAGATAAAAAAGGAATGAAGGAATGAAGGAAGAAGAGAGAAGGAAGATAATAGAAAGAAGAAGGGAGATAAGCACATGATTAAAGAGAGGAGGGAGAGAACCTTATCCTCCCTTCCTCCCTCTCTCCCTTCCTCCTTCCCTCCCTTAATCACGCCCTCATTTTCTCCTACTTCCCTTCCCTACCCTCCCTCCCTTCCTTCCCATCTTTCCTCCCTCCCATCTCTATCTCCCTCTCCTTTATCTTTCCTCTCTTCCTTCTCTCTTCCTTCATTCGTACTAAAAAAAAAATCTTCACAGCTACCTCTCTCTCTCTTCCTCCTTCCTTCCTTCCTTCTCTTCCTTCCTTCTTTCTCTTCTACCTGAGGAAAAAAAAAAGAAATGCTAAGAATGTGGAATGAGGGGAAAATAATTAAAAGGAAAAAAGAGGAAAATTACACGAGGAAAAAAGCGAGGAATAAAGGAAAAATACAATAATTGGGAGAGGAAAAATAAGGAAAATAACAGAGGAGAGAAAATATGGAAAAAGAAATGAAAAGAGGAAAAAGAGGAAAATTGGAGGGGAAAATTAAGAGAAAAAATATGAAAAATAGGGAAATTAAAGGAATACTTATAATGCTGAAGGAGGAAAAATAGGGGAGGAAAAGTGAGGAAAATAATTGAAGGAAAAGGGAAAATTAGGAAGAGAGAGAGAGAGAGAGAGAGAGAGAGAGAGAGAGAGAGAGAGAGAGAGAGAGAGAGAGAGAGAGAGAGAGAGAGAGAGAGAGAGAGAGAGAGAGAGAGAGAGAGAGAGAGAGAGAGAGAGAGAGGACAAAATCTTATGAAATTCCTTCCTTACTTTCCCTTTAAATCGAGAGAGAGAGAGAGAGAGAGAGAGAGAGAGAGAGAGAGAGAGAGAGAGAGAGAGAGAGAGAGAGAGAGAGAGAGAGAGAGAGAGAGAGAGAGAGAATATAACCTCAAATAGAAATAACAATTGGAGATAAAAAAACAAAAACAAAAAATAAAGCAAATAATGAAACAAAAAATAAAGACAAAAAATACAAACAAACAAACAAACAAACAAACACATTCACGCAACGGTTCGGGGAGAAGAAAAATCAACAGCGTCAACAGTACACCAACAAACACACAAACACACAAACAAACAAACATAAAAAATGGATGAATGAAGTCGCCACACACACACACACACACACACACACACACACACACACACACACACACACACACACACACACACACAAATAAAGTGAAGGAAATATGGGAGGAGGAGGAGGAGGAGATTTGGGGAAGAAAGAAAAAAAGAAGAAAACTGGAATAGAAAGGAGAGGAAGAAGGAAAGGAGGAAGGAAGAAAGGAAACGAAAGAGAATAAGGGAGGAAAAGAATATAAGGAAAGAAAGAGGAAACATAAAAAAGAAGGGAGATAAGGAAAAGAGAAGAAAGAAAGGGACAGAAGTATGGACGGAGAAAACTGGAAAAGGAAGGAAAGAAGGAAGGAAGGTGAGAAAAGAAAAGGAAATAAATAGCAGGAAAAAGGACGATATGGAGGGGAAAAGGGGATAGGAGAAATAAAGGGAAAATAAGGAAAGAAAAGTCAGGAAAAATGAAGGAAAGTAATATTGAAGAGGGAAGGAAGAGAGAAGGAAAAGAGGAAAATACAGAGGGAAAGAAAGAACGGGAAGCAGGAAAAAGTGAAAAAGAAGGAGAAAGAGAATAGGTTGTGATAGGCGAAGTTAGGTTTATAGGGTGCCATGCGTAGGCCTACCTCCCTCTTTATTGATGATGATGGTGATGATGATGATGGTGATGATGGTGATGATGATGATGAGGAGGAGGAGGATAATAGTGGATAAGTTTTTCTCACTGATACAATAAGAAAATATATATAAGAAAGAAAAAAAGAAAATGTGATGGAGTGGAAATTTGGAGAAGAAAAAAAAGAGTAGAAAAGAGGAGGAAAATATAGGAAAAGAGAAAAACAAAATGAAGGAGAAAGAAGAAAGGAGGAGAAAAGAGGAGAGAGGAAAAATGATGGAGAAAAAAGAAAAGAGGAGAAAAATGGTGAAAAGAAATGATGAAGAAAAGAAAAGAGAAAAGGAGAGTGAAGGATAAACAGAAGAAAAGAGTAAAAAGGGAGAAAAGGAACGTAAAGGAGAAAAGAAGAAAAGAATAGAAAAGGGAAGAAAAGTAAAGTAAAGAAGAAAAAGAAGAAAAGAATAGAAAAGGGGGGAAAAAGGAAAAAAAAGAAGGAAGAGAAGAAAAGAATAGAAAAGGGGGGGAAAAGGAAAATAAAGAAGAAAGAGAAGAAAATGGTAAAAAAAGGAAGAAAAGGAAAGTGAAGGAGAGAAAAAGAAAAGAGTAGAAAAGAGGAGAAAAGTAAAGTAAAGGAGAAGAAGAAGAAAAGATTATGAAAGGGGAGAAAAGAAAAGAGGAGGAGAAAGAAAAGTAGAAAATGGGAGAAAAGGGAAGTAAAGGAGAAGAAGAAAAAAGAGAAGAAAAGAAAATGAAGGAGAAAGAAGAAAAGAGTAAAAAAAGGAGAGAAAAAGAAAGTGAAGAAGAAACAGAAGAAAAGATCAGAGACAACCAAAAAAACAAGGAAAAAAAGAGGAAAATGGGAGTAAAGGAGGACAGAAAAGAGGAAAACAAGGAGAGAAAAAATGGAAGAAACGGAGGAAAAAAAGTGAATGGGAAAAAGAGAGAAAAAAAGGCAAAAGAAGGGAAAGAGGGGGATAAGTAAGCTCCTTCCATCCCCCCCCCCCCCTCTCTCTCTCTCTCTCTCTCTCTCTCTCCCCTCGACTTTGAGCTTCGTTAGCAAATGGAAAGAGAAAACGAAAACTTGGGCGGCGTCTTGTTATGCTAATGTCATTGTTTGCCTGTTTTTTACTTTTTTTGGGGAAGGCCAGGAGGGGGGGGGGAGGGGGAGTGGCTGGGGGCTGGGGGAGGGGAGGGACTAGGGGCTGGGGAGGAGAGGGATGGGAAGGGCTGGGTGGGGTGGAGTTGGATTGGGGTAAGGTTGAGGGGTCGGGGTGATTTGGAGGGAAGGGACGGGCAAGGGGGGGGGCTGGGGGGAAGGGGTTGGGGTGGGGTGGAGTTGGATTGGGGTAAGGTTGAGGGGGCGAGGTGATTTGGATGGAAGGGACGGGCAAAGGGGGCTGGGGGGGAGGGGTTGGGGTGGGGCTGGATTGGGAAAGGCTGAGGGGGGGGGTTGGGGGGGCTGGGTTAGGGGGTTTGTCTGAGGCTGGGCTGCATTTTTTTTGTTTTAATGTGTTTTT
>NC_066544.1:9479989-9498424 GCF_024679095.1 Eriocheir sinensis
TCTCCTATTTTTTCTTCCCTTTTCTTTCCGTCCTTTCCCCCTTCCCCTTCCTCCCCTCTTCCCACATCCCTTCATACCCTTCCCTCTTCTATTTTTTCTTCCCCTTTCTTTCCCTCCTTTCCCCCTTCCCTTTCCTCCCCTCTCCCCATTTCCCCTCTTCTATTTTTTCTTCCGTTTTCTTTCTCTCCTTTCCCCTCATTCCCTTTACCCTTTCCCTTGTCTTCCCCGTCCTTCCTCCCCTCTCCCCATCTTTCCCTCCCTTCCTCAACTCCTCTCCCCTCTTTCCTTTATACTTTCCCCTATCTTCCTCCCCTCTCCCCATCTTTC
Source organism: Eriocheir sinensis (assembly GCF_024679095.1). NCBI lineage: Eukaryota > Metazoa > Arthropoda > Malacostraca > Decapoda > Varunidae > Eriocheir > Eriocheir sinensis. The sequence continues at coordinate 9,480,317 of NC_066544.1, forward strand.
CCTCCCTTCCTCAACTCCTCTCCCCTCTTTCCTTTACACTTTCCCTTATCTTCCTCTCCCCTCTCCCCTTCTTTCCCTCCCTTCCCCAACAACTTCCTTTTCTTTTCCCCTTCTTCCCCTTCAATCCCCATCTCTCATCCCCATTTATCATTTCTCTTCGCTGTTTCTCCTCCCCTTCGTTTTTCTCCTCACTCCCTCCCTTCCCCTTTTTCCCCCTTCACTCCCTCCCCTTCCTTTTTTTCCCCTTCACTCCCTCCCCTTCCCTTTTTCCCCTTCACTCCCTCCCCTTTCCTTTTTCCCCTTCACTCCCTCCCCTTCCTTTTTCCCCCTTCACTCCCTCCCTTCCCCTTTTTCCCCCTTCACTCCATCCCTTCCCCCTTTTCCCCTTCACTCCCTCCTTCCCCTTTCCCCCTTCACTCCCTCCCTTCCCTTTTTTCCCCCTTCACTCCCTCCCCTTCCTTTTTTCCCCTCACTCCCATCCCTTCCCTTTTCCCTTTTCACTTCCTCCCCTTCCCTTTTTCCCCCATTACTCCCTCCCCTTCCGTTTTTTCCCCTTCACTCCCATCCCTTCCCTTTTCCCTTTTCACTTCCTCCCCTTCCCTTTCTCCCTTCACTCCCATCCCTTCCCTTTTCCCTTTTCACTTCCTCCCCTTCCCTTTTTTCCCCTTCACTCCCTTCCCTTCCCTTTTTTCCCCTTCACTCCCTTCCCTTCCCGTTTTCCTCGAACCATTTCACCTCAAAAATAATATTCCTTCTTCCTCTTTCCTCTCTTCTTCCTCCCTCTCCCTCTCTCTTAACCTTCCCATTTCCTCTCCTCTTCTTCTTCCTTTTCCTCCATTTTTCCTTCCCTTCAAATTTCGTCTATGAGAATAAATGAATAAAAATATGAATAATTACACAAAAAATAAGTAATAAAAAAATACTGATAGAAACTTAAGAGAAAATGTGGTAATACTGATCGAACACACGCACACACACACACACACACACACACACACACGCACACACACACACACACACACACACACACGCACACACACACACACACGGGCGGGAGAAAGTAATGTTTTTCCAATTGAATGTTAAAGCGATTTTTTTTCCCCTCCGATTCCGAGAGAGAGAGAGAGAGAGAGAGAGAGAGAGAGAGAGAGAGAGAGAGAGAGAGAGAGAGAGAGAGAGAGAGAGAGAGAGAGAGAGAGAGAATCATCTCCATCAAACGTCTCTACAGCATTTTCCAGCTTCCAAGCCGCTGATGGATGGTGCCTCCCCCCCTCCCCCTCACCCCCCCTCCCTCATCCTCCCTCTCTCCCCCACCTTCCCTCCCCTCCTCCTTCTCCTCCTCTCCCCTCCCTCCCATCTTTCCTTCCTTTTTCTTTCCCATCGGCTTCTCTTTTTTTTCTCCTTTGCTTGACTTTCATTTCCTTTCTTTCCCTCTCTCTCCTCCTCCTTTTCTTCCCTCTCCTTCCTTCCTTCCCTTTTTCTTTTCCATCTTCTTTTTTTACTTTCATTTCATTTCCTCTCTCCTTTACTCTATTCCCTTTCTTTCCCTCCCTCTTCCTCCTCCTCCTCCTCTTCCTTCCTCTTTACACTCTCTTCCTTTCATCTCTTTTCCCTCTCCCTCTTCTTGTCCTTCCTTTCCCTCTATCTTTTCATTCTCCTCCCTTCCTTCCCTTTTCTTTCCCATCATCTCCCTCTTTCTCCTTTACTTGTCATTCTATTCCTTCTTTTTTATTTCCTCTTTTAATAATATTCGTAGTTTTAGTTTTCCTTTTCTTTTTCTTTTTCCTTTTCTTCTTCTTCTTATTAGGTTTTCATTTCTTCCTCTTCTTTTTCCTCTTCTTCTTATTCTTTTTCCTCTGAGTCGTCTTTAATTTTTCTTCTCTTTTTCCCTCTTCCTCTTCTTGTCTTTTCTTTCATCTCTCTTCCTCCTTTTCCTTTCTTTCCTCCCTTCTCTTCTCTTTTCCTTTTCCTCTTTCTGTATTTCTTATTTTCTTCTTTCCCTCCAATTCGCTCTTTTGTTCTCATCCTTTCCTCCCTTCCTTCCTTCTTTTCTCTCTCCTCTTCACACTCTTTCCTCCTCCCTTCCTTTCTTCTCTCCCTTCTTTTCCTCCATCTTACCTCCACCCAACCTATAATGGCCCTGCTTATGATATTTTCCTCTCTCCTTAACCTCCCTTTTCCTCTCCCTCTCTCTCTTCCAGGCTTGATGTAATCTCTCCCAGTCTATTCCAAACTCTCCCTTCGGATATCACTCTCTCCCTTCCTCTCTCCCTCCCTTCCTCTCTCCCTCCCTCCCTTCCTCTCCCTCTACCTCTCATCTACCTATTTCCACTTCCTTTTATAGACCTATTCTAGCACCTCCGCCTCCTCCTCTTACGCCCATAGCCTCCTCCTCCTCCTCCTCCTCCTCCTCCTCCTCCTCCTCCTCCTCCTCCTCCCTTCTTCCCTTTCCTCCTCCATATTCACATCTTAACCACGCCCTTATACTCTCCTTCCTCCTCTTCCTCCTCCTCCTCCTCCTCCTCCTCCTCCTCCTCCTCCTCCTTTAATTTTTCTCCTTCCTTCTTCAGTTTTCCTTCATTTTTTGTTAAATTCTTCTTCTTCCTTCTTCTTTTCTTCCCTTCATTTCTTCTTCCTCTTCCTCTTCCTTCTCCTCTTCCTTTTTCTCTTTTAATTCATCTTTCCTTTCCTCTAGTTTCTCCTCCTTTCCCTCTTTCTTCCTCCTTCTCCTTATTTTTCTCCCCCTTCTCCTTTCCCTTTCCTCTTCTCTCCCCTTCCTCTTTCCCTCCTCCTCCTTCTCCTCCTCCTCCTTCTCCTCCTTACACACATGCATAGGATGACTCAAGGATTAGGGAAGAGGGGGAGAGAAGAGGAAGAGGGAAGGGGGAGAGAGAAGAGGAAGGAGGAAGGGGAAGAGGGAAGAGGGGGAGCAATCGAGGAAGCCCAGGCCACCCTCAGCCCTTTCCAGCCCAACCAGCAGCCCGGTCATGAGTCTTAGGATATTTCCCGCCCAATTTCACTCATTTCAGCCCAATCCGCTATAATTTGAGGGTCGTTTTCCAGCCCAATTTTGCGTGATACTGTATAGACAAGGTTTTCTTTTTTTTCTTCTTTTTCTTTTTCTTATTTTTTTCTTGTTTTTCTTGTTCTTGTTCTTTTTCCTCGTCGTCTTAGTTTTTCTTCTTTTTTCTTTTCCCTTTTCTTCTTATTATTAGTTTTTCATTTTTTCTTCTTTTTCCTCTTCTTCTTCTTCTTCTCCTTCTTCTTCTTCTTCTTCTTTTTCCTCTTTGTCGTCTTTAATTTTTCTTCTTTTTTCTTTTCTCTCTTTTTCTTTTTAATATTAGTTCTTCATTTCTTCTTCTGATTCTTTTTCGTTTTCTTCTACTTTTTCTTCTTTTGTTCTTTTTTCTTGTTAATTCTGGTCCTTTTGTTTTCACTTGTTGTTGTTGTTATTGTTGTTGTTGTTGTTGTTGTTGTTCATCTTCCTGTACATCTTCTTCTTCTTCTTCTTCTTCAGCATCTTCCACTATCAAACTCCTTCCCTTTGAAACAACAACAACAACAACAACAACAACAACAACAACAACAATCACAGCACAAAGAGGAACAACATCATTACTCTCTCTCTCTCTCTCTCTCTCTCTCTCTCTCTCTCTCTCTCTCTCTCTCAAGACAAACGCGTCCGTCAATGCGCGATGGATGGCAACACGGGAATGAATGTGAGAATAATGACATAACAGGATAACGGAGGGATAAAGAAGATGGACGAGAGGAGGAGGAGGAGGAGGAGGAGGAGGAGGAGGAGGAGGAGGAGGAAGAGGAGAAAGAGGAGGAAGCGGAGAAGGTTAAAATATGTGAATAAAAATAATAATAATAATAATAATAATAATAATAATAATAATAATAATAAGAAGAAGAAGAAGAAGAAGAAGAAAAAGGAAGAAAGAAAGGAGGAGAAGAAGAAGAGAAACAGGAAAAGAAAAAAAGAGGAGGGAGAAGAGGCGGAGGAGGAAGAGGAGGCGTAGAAAGAAGAAAAAGAAAGAGGAAAATGAAGAAGAGGAAGAGGAGAAGAAGAGAAGGAAGTGGAAGAGAAAGAGGAAGAAGAGGAAGAAAAACAAGAACAAGAAGGACAAGCAAAGGAAAAGAAAAGAGGAAGAGGAGAAGAAGAGAAGGAAGGGGAAGAGAAAGAGGAAGAAGAGGAAGAAAAACAAGAACAAGAAGAACAAGCAGATGAAGAAAAGAAAAGAGGAAGAAGGAGAAGATGTAAAATAATATCAAGAACAAGAAGAACAAGAGGAAGAATATGAACAAGATCAAGAAGAAGAACAAAAGGAGGAAGAGGACAAAGAGGAGGAAGAGGAGGAGGAGGAGGAAGAGGAGGAGGAGGAAGAGGAGATTCGTGCTTATACATTCCTCTGATTCTCTGTAAGTGGGATTAAACGCTAAAGGAAGGGAATTAAATCGTAAGGGAAAGGCGCTTCGAGGGGACGACACCAGCGCCTTTGTTTACAAGCGGGGACGAGAGGAACTACACATCTTGAGAAGGGGAGGAGAAGAGAGGAAGGAAGAGGAGGAGGAGGAGGAGAAGGAGGAGGAAGAAGAGAAGATAAATAAATGAATAATGTTTAGAAATAGACAACAGTAACGAGAAAACAACAAGAATAAGAGAACAAAAACAAGGAAAACAACAATAACTGATGAAATGGAGGAGAAAAGACAAAGGGAAGAAGGAAGAGGAGGAGGAGGAGGAGGAGGAAGAGAAGATAAATAAATGAATAATGTTTAGAAATAGAGAACAGTAACGAGAAAACAACAAGAATAAGAGAACAAAAACAAGAAAAACAACAATAACTGATAAAATGGAGGAGAAAAGACAAAGGGAAGAAAGGAGAGGAGGAGGAGGAGGAGGAGGAAGAAGAGAAGATAAATAAATGAATAATGTTTAGAAATAGACAACAGTAACGAGAAAACAACAAGAATAAGAGAACAAAAACAAGAAAAACAACAATAACTGATGAAATGGAGGAGAAAAGACAAAGGGAAGAAAGGAAGAGGAGGAGGAGGAGGAGGAGGAGGAGGAAGAAGAGAAGATAAATAAATGAATAATGTTTAGAAATAGACAACAGTAACGAGAAAACAACAAGAATAAGAGAACAAAAACAAGAAAAACAACAATAACTGATAAAATGGAGGAGAAAAGACAAAGGGAAGAAGGAAGAGGAGGAGGAGGAGGAGGAGGAGGAAGAAGAGAAGATAAAGAAATGAATAATAATTAGATATAGAGAACAGTGACGAGAAAACAACAATAATAAGAGAACAAAAACAAGAACAATAACTGATAAAATGGAGGAGAAAAGACAAAGGGAAGAAGGAAGAGGAGGAGGAGGAGGAGGAGGAAGAAGAAGAACAGCAAAAGGAGGAAAACATGGAAAGACAGGCAACAGACAGCCCGCAGAACACTTCAAAACACTTCGGTGCATGTTTTCAGTTTACTCTTGTTACCACGAAGAGACGGTTGATGGTTATTGCACTTACTACTTCTGCAGGGAGGTCGTTCCAGCGGCGTATGACTCGGTTAGAGAAGAAACTCCTACCAGTGTCTGTATTGCATCGCTTTGCTTGAATGGGAAGGTCGACCGTTGTTTCTAGTTCTTGAGTTGGTCTGTGGAGCTTTTTTTTTTTTTTTTTACAGGTAAGGAGACAGTTCAAGGGCGTAAAGAAAAATATATAAAAAAGCCCGCTACTTACTGCTCCTGAATAGAGGTCAAAGGAGTGGCCAAGAAGAGAGGTGGACGTTACTGAAGTTCTTTAGGTACTTGATGACCTGAATCGTAGGCCGTAACTGTACGTGTCTCTTTGCCAGCGTGAAGAGATTAAGTCGCCTGAGTCGTTCTTTAGACGGCAGGGCTCTCAAGGGTGGAGTCATCTTTCCTTCTAATAATCCAATGTCTTTTCTGTAATTAGGGGACCAAAACTGCACCGCATACTCCAGGTGAGGTCTTACCATTGAGGTATATAAGGATAACATTACCTCCGGCGTCTCATACTCGAAGTTTCTTGATATAAACCCGAGCACAGTGTTGGCTTTGTTGGCGTTGGAGGAGAAGGAGGAAGAGGAAGAAGAAGAAGAAGAGGAGGAGGAGGAGGACGAGAAGAAGATCAAGATGAGGAGGAGGAGGAAGAAGAGATGAAGAAATGAATAAGAGGTAGATATGGACGAACAATAACAAAAAAAAAAGAGAAAATAAAACAAAAAAACAAGAAAACAAGAAAAAGCAACAACAACAACAATAATAATAATAATAATAATAATAATAATAATAATAATAATAATAATAATAATAATAAAAGAATATGAGATTTAAGAGGATAAAGAAGAGGAGGAGGAAGACGACGACGTAGGAGGAGAAGGAGGAGGAGGAGGAGGAGGAAGATTTTTTCAGGGAGAAGGAAGAAAGCCATGATAAGATTAATGATGTAAATACTAGGAAGAAATAATGGTGTGTGTGTGTGTGTGTGTGTGTGTGTGTGTGTGTGTGTGTGTGTGTGTGTGTGTGTGTAAGGGAGGGAGAGAGAGAGAGGAAGCCAGGGCCAGTAAGTAAACCAGTGTCTCTCTCTCTCTCTCTCTCTCTCTCTCTCTCTTCACTCACTCAATCTCTCTCTCTCTCTCTCTCTCACCTTTTCACCCCGATGCACTCCAGGCTCACTCCCACTCAACAAAGCCTCCTCCTTCTCTTCCTCCTCCTCCTCCTCCGCCTCCTCCTTCGCCCCCCCCCCCCGCCCCCCCTCGCGCACGCCCCCCGGCATAGAGTTGGGTAAGATGAGTCCTTTGTTTGGTTAATTGGTGGCAACTCGCGGCCTCTTCCAAGCCTCCTTCTGCCTCTGTCGCTGCAAATAACCTCCTCCTCCTCCTCCTCCTCCTCCCTGGTTTTCCAACCTCTCTCTCTCCTCTTCTCTCTCTCTCTCTCTCTCTCTCTCTCTCTCTCTCTCTCCTCTTCCTCCTCCTCCTCCTCCTCCTCCTCCTCCTCCTCTTCCTGCTCTCCGCTCCTCCACCTGACTTCAATTTAGCTTCCAACCCTGAAGGAGGACAACGAGCAGAAGGAGGAGGAGGAGGAGGAGGAGGAGGAGGAGGAGGAGGAAGTGCAGCAGTGGTGGTGGTGGTGGTGGTGGTGGCGAAGATGGAGTACTAAGAGAAGAGAGAGGAGGAGGAGGAGGAGGAGGAGGAGGAGGAGGAGGAGGAGGAAGAATAGGAGGCTGCCGTGGAGATAATTACTAGTTAAAGCGTAGAAGAAAAAAATGATGCGATAAAGTTGATGTGAAGAAAAAAAAGTAAAAATAAAAATAAAAGTGAAAAAAGTGGAAATAGAATGAACAAATTTTTTTAATGACCTAACAAAAATCTATCATCATATTTCCCGCTCCCTCCTTTCCCCATCTTTATTCCCTCTCTCTCTGTCTCCCATTTACTTCCTCTCCCCCTTCCTCCCCTCCCTCTCCCTTCCTTCCCTTCCCCTCCCCTATCTCGCTTCCTCATTCATTCCTTCACTAATATCATAAACCAAAAAAAATGAGAAAATAAGAACCATTGTAGCAGTAATAGTAGTAGTAGTAGTAGTAGTAGTAGTAGTACACACACACACACACACACACACACACACACACACACACACACACACACACACACACACACACACACACACATAATAATAATAATAATAATAATAATAATAATAATAATAATAATAATAATAATAATAATAATAATAATAATAATAATAATACCACCATCATCATCATCATCATCATCATCATCACTCTATTTAAACTACCCAACCTTTTAGGACTTTTTATATTCTCAAATACCTAACGTACTCCCCACACCCCTCCTTCCCTCCCTACCTCCCCCCTCTCCTCCCCTCCTTCCCTCCCTCCCACTCCCTCTCTCTCTCCTTTCTTCCATTCTCGTGGCCTTGCAGTGAAGAAGAAAGAGGGAGAAGAGGAAGAGGCAGGAGGGGGAAGTGGAGGGATAGAGAAGATGAGGGAGAGGTGAGAAGAGAGGAGGAGAAATAGAGAAGGGATGAGAGAGGGAAAATAAAGGAGGAAGAGAGAAGAAGAAAAAGACAGGTCAAGAGAAAGAGGAGCAAGAAGCATATTGATAGAAGGAAGAAGAAGAAAGGAGAAGAGAAAGACAGGAAGACAAGGAGGCAGGCGAGGAGAACACAACGGGAGAGAGAAAGGGAGGAAAACAAGAGAAGAAACATGGAAACAGGGAATGTGAGGAAACAGAAAACCTGAAAATTTGCTGTGGGTGCGTGAGGGGTGGTTGAATTCACAGCTGCAGACTTTCGACAATACACAGACACATTATACAGACATTTTACACAACAGACACAGACTCTCCTTCACAATATAGACTCCTACACCATCTACAGACAATCCTTCACAATTCTACGCTCTACACAGACTGACCCACACAATACACAGGCTATCCTACACATTATACAGACATTTTACACAGCACACAGACTCTCCCACACAATATACAGTCCTACACTATTTACAGGCTATTCTTCGCAATTCTACGCTCTACACAGACTGTCCCACACAATATACAGTCCTACACTATTTACAGGCTATCCTTCACAATTCTACGCTCTACACAGACTGTCCCACACAATGTACAGTCCTACACTATTTACAGGCTATCCTTCACAATTCTACGCTCTACACAGACTCTCCCACACAATATACAGAGTCCTACACTATTTACAGGCTATCCTTCACAATTCTACGCTCTACACAGACTGTCCCACACAATGTACAGTCCTCCACCGTCTACAGGCTATCCTTCACAATTCTACGCTCTACACAGACTCTCCCACACAATATACAGAGATTTTACCGGGCCGTGATGCGACAAAGTAACGCTCAATGCAATTTTTTGAAGAAGTTGACTGTTTACCCACTGACGGTTTCTGCAGGAAGGTTGTTGCGGTGGCGGACGACGCAGTTCAAGAAAAGAAAAAAAATGTACCTAGCTCAGGGTTACCAGATTATCGTACTCAGAACATCGTATTTACCGGATTTTGACGCCTAGCTATTGCCAGGAAACATCAGGAATTAGCTATTTTAACGATAACTATGAATGGATATCGTTATTGGAGGAGTTTTGGGGTCGGAATCGGTAAACATAAGCGGCTCAGTACGACAATCTGGCAACATTGACCGACCTTACTGAATGGCCTCGATTGAACTGACTGGCCGTTATTTAAAGTTCTTGGATTAATCAATAGCAAAAAAAAAAAAAAAAAAAAAAAAAAAGCTTATCGACATTACTGAATTTCTTAGGTTACTTGAAGACCTAAAATCAAGTCACTTTTGCACGAGGGAAAAAAAGAGGAGGAGGAGGAAGGAGAGGTGGAGGAGGAAAAAGAGATGAAGAAGGAGGAGGAATAGGAGGAGAATGAATTAGAGGAGGAAGAAAGAGAGGCGGAGGAGGCAAAAGACATGAAGGAGGAGGAGAAATAGGAGGAGAATGAATTGGAGGAGGAGGAGGAGGAGGAGGAGGAGGAGGAATAAAAAGAGGAAAAGAAAGAGGAGCAGGAAGAGAAGGAGGATAACGAGGAAAAGGAGAAAGACAGGAAAAAGGAAAATAAAAGAAACAAGAGGAGGAAAAGGAGGAACAAAAAGTGGAAAAGGAGAAAAAAACAAGGAGGAAGAAGAAGAAGAGGAGGAGGTTAGGAAAAGCCAGAAGGATATGCGATGAGGCGGTGAATGATATGAGTGAGCGGAGGAGGAGGAGGAGAGAGGGAAGTGAGAGGGTGGGTGGGGGTGAGGGGGGGCGAGGGGAAGGGGTGAATTAAGGGGGAAGGCGGTGAACAATGGGCCTCGCAAATGACTGTTGTTGTGTCTATTAAGTGACGGACAATGACGCGGGAGTGTGATGCCTTGTACCTGAGGGGGGGGAGGGGAGGGGGGAAGGGAGAGAGAGGGGAAGGGGTGAGAGGAGGAAGGGGCCGGAGGAGGAGAGGAGGAGGAGGTAAAGTGTATTTGTATCTGGGGTGAAGGGGAGGGGAGGGGGGGGGAGGAGAGGGGAGGGGGGTGTATATGTCTGTGGGGAAGGGGGAATGATGCACCTGTGTCTGAGAGGGGAAGGAGGGGGAGGGGAGAGGAGGAAAGGGGAGGGGAGAGAAGGGACTGAAGAGAGGGAAGGGTGTGTATTTGTATCTAGGGAGGGGGAGGGAAGGGGGAGGGAAGTGGAGGGTGTATATCTGTGTCTAGGGTGAAGGGGGCATGGATGCACCTGAGTCTTGGGGGGAGGGGGGAGAGGGGATGGGGGGGAGATGCACCTGTGTTTGGGGGGAAGGGATGCATTTGCGTCTTCGTGGGGGGGGGGGGGGCGAAGGAAGGGATGCACCTGTCTTGGGGAGGGGGGTGGGGGAGAGGAAGAGATGTACCGTAGGAAAGAGGGGGGGGAGGGAAGGGATAGCATCTGTGAATGGGAGGGGAAGGGAAGGGGAAAAGGGGAAAGGGGGAGAAATGGAAAAGAAGAAGGGGAGGGATGGGAGAGGAAAGGGGAGGAGGCAGGGAATGAGTGAGGAAGGGGAGGAAGAATTGTTTTTTTTGTATATATATTTTTTTAAGAAAGGGGGAGAAGGAGAAGAAAGGGGGAGAAGATAGAGGGAGGGATAGAGGGAAGAAAGGGAGGGGAGGGTGAGTTTTTTGAAGGAAGAAAAGTAAGGAAGGGAAGGAAGGGAGGGAAGGGAAGGAGGGGAGGGAGGGATGAAGGGAGAGAGACTAAGGGAAGGAAAAGAAAGGGAGGAAAATGAAGAAAAGAGAGGAAAGGAAGAAAAATAAAAAAGAATTAAAGTAAGTAAAAGGAGGAGGAGGAGGAGGAGGAAAATGAAGAAAAGAAAGAGGAGGAAAATGAAGAAAAGAGAGGAAAGGAAGAAAAATAAAAAAGAAGTAAAGTAAGTAAAAGGAGGAGGAGGAGGAGGAGGAGGAAAATGAAGAAAAGAAAGGGGAGGAAAATGAAGAAAAGGAAGAGGAAGGAAAATGAAGACAAGAAAGAGGAAGAAAATAAAGAAAAAAATAATGCAAGTAAGGAGGAAGAAAATGAAGAAAATAAAAAAGGAAATGAAGAATAGGAGAGAATAGGGAAAAGAAAGAAAGAAAGAAAGGAAGAAAATGAAGAAAAGGAGGTAAAGAAAGACAATTTTTACATTAAATATTTTCAAGACAGATAGATAGATAGATATAAAGATATAAAGATAGATAAAAAGAAAGATAGACAGAAAGAAAAGAAGAACAGGGAAAAAAAGATAAAAAAGGAAGAAGGAGAGAGTCAGAGAAGGGCGAACGAGAGGCGGGGAGTGAGGGAGCGAGAGAAGGGAGAGAGAGAGGTAGAGAGGAAGGGAGGGAGAGAGAGAGAGGGAGGTAATAGAATCAGAATAATAGAAGTGTATTCATGGGAGGTACATCTGATGCTAAGGGAGGGAAGGGAGAGAAGGGAGGAAAGGAGGGAGGCAAGGAAAGGGAGGAAAAGGATGAAAGAGGGTGGAAAGGAAAGAGAAAGGGAGTGAAAGGGAGGAGGGAAAAGAAGGAGGAGAGAGAATGGAGAGAGAAGGAGAGAGAGAGAGAGAGAGAGGAGAGAGAGAGATATATATATTAATTTTAACACACATCTGAGCTATGGTCCCTGAGGTCATTATTTTTATTTACTTCTCTCTCCTATTCATGACCTCTCCTCTTCTCTCTTTCGTTCCATTTTTTACTTCTTCCTTTGTTTCTTCTTCTTCTTTTTCCTCTTCTTCTTCTTCTTCTTCTTCTTCTTCTTCTTCTTCTTCTTCTTCTTCTTCTTCTTCTTCTTCTTCTTCTTCTTCTTCTTCTTCTTCCTCCTCCTCCTCCATCTCATTATTCTCGTCTTTATTTCCCTTTCCTCTCATTTTCCTCCATTCCCTCTTTATCTCCACCCTTTCCCTCTTCTCTCCCCTCTTCTTTCCTATCGTATCTCCTATTTTCTTCCCCTTTATTCCCCTCTTCTACTTATTTACCTTATTTGCCTCTCTCTCTCTCTCTCTCTCCACCTGTCACATTTTCTTCTTTTCCTTTCTCTCTTTCTTCCTCCCTTCCCTCCTTTTCTTTTCCTTCCTTCCCTCCCTTTCTTTTCCTTCCTTCCCTTTTCTCTCTCCCCTTTCTTCCATTTTTCTTTCCATCTCTTCCTTTCCATTAGACAGACAGACAGACAGACACACACACACACACACACACACACACACACACACACACACACACACACACACACACACACACACACAAAGTAATGTTTTTCCAATTGAATGTTTTAGAGAGAGAGAGAGAGAGAGAGAGAGAGAGAGAGAGAGAGAGAGAGAGAGAGAGAGAGAGAGAGAGAGAGAGAGAGAGAGAGAGAGAGAGAGAGAGAGAGAGTCCCCATTCCCCTCCTTCCCCTCATCTTCCATTCTCTTCCTCTTCTCTTCCCTCTTCCCCTCACCTCTTTTCCCCCTCTTTTTCCCCTCCCTTTCCCCTCTTTCTCCTTTTCTTTCCCTCATCTTCATCCCTTCTCTCTTCTTCCTTCCTTTATTCACCTCCCTTCCTCTTTACCCCTCTTCTTCTAATCTTCCTCCCTTTCTCTTTTTGATCTCCACCTGTCTTTATCTCTCTCCACCTCCCTTCTCTTTTCCTCCCTTCCCCTCTTCTTATGCTCCTTCTCCCACTCTTCCTCCCTTCCCTTTCTTCTTCTTTCTCTTACACTCTCCCTTCCCCTTTTTCCCTTTCCCCCTCTTCCTCCCTTCCTTTTCTTCCTCTTTCTCATACACTCTCCCTTCCCCTTTTTCCCTTTCTCCCTCTTCCTCCCTTCCCTTTCTTCCTCTTTCTCATACACTCTTCCTTCCCCTTATTCCCTTTCCCCTCTTCCTCCCTTTCTTTCCCTGACCTTCCTTCCTCTCTACCACTCTTCCCCTTCTCTTCCCTTTGTCTCCCTCGACCTCCTAACCTTCCCCTCGTCCATCTTCCCCTCACCTCCCTTTCCCCTCTTGCTCATCTCTTGTCTACGTCTTACGCCCCCCTCGCCCCCCCCCACCCCCCGCCCCCCACACCTGCTTCACGCCTGGCTGCACACCTGAGGGCCTCCACAGGTAAGGACTTCAACAAACAGAACCGGAAGCCACCAATTAACCTAACAAAAGCCTCACTTCTCGCCAGGTAAACCTCCTCCTCCTCCTCCTTGCTCTTCCTCCTCCTCTTCTTCCTCCTCCTTCTTCTGCGTCTTGTTCTTCCGTCATATTTCCTCTTCTTCCTCTTCCTACTTCTCCTTGTTCCTCTTCCTTTTTCCTCTTCTTCCTGTTCCTGCTTCTTCCTCTTCCTACTCCTCCTTGTTCTTCCTCCTTCTCTCCTCATCTTCCTAGTACTTCTTCTTCCTCTTCCTCCTCCTTCTTTCATCATCTTCCTCCTCCTTCATCTTTCTGCGTCTCAGTTTTCTTCCTTCCTCTCCTCTTCTGCTTCTTCCTCTTCTTCCTCCAGTTGCTACTTGATCCTCTTCCTCCTCTTCCTTACTCTTCCTCCTCTTCCTCATTCTGCTTCTTAATCCTCCTTCCTCTTCCCCCTCCTCTTCCTATACCCTCTCCTCTCTCCTACACCATTGCTTCATTCTGTTGTTCTTCTCTCTCTCTCTCTCTCTCTCTCTCTCTCTCTCTCCATTTTTTGTCTTCATCTCCTTCTACTCCTTCGTCTCTTTACTAATCTTTGTTTCTAATTGTTTTCTAAAAGGTAAAAACGAAGGCAGGTATGTTAGATAAATAGATAGATAGATAGTAAGATAGATAGATAGATAGATAGATGGAGAGTGACAATTGTACCTCCCTCGTGTGCCCAGGTAACGACAGGTGTTGATGACCTTACCCGTTAATTAGGCAGGTAAGCCGCGTGAGAGAGAGAGAGAGAGAGAGAGAGAGAGAGAGAGAGAGAGAGAGAGAGAGAGAGAGAGAGAGAGAGAGAGAGAGAGAGAGAGAGAGAGAGAGAGAGAGAGAGAGAGAGAGAGAGAGAGAGAGAGAGAGAGAGAGAGAGAGAGAATGCTCGTTAGATGGTTGTTATTGTTTACTTCTCCTCCTCCTCCCTTCTTGTAACTATTTCTAACATTCTCTTCCTATTCCTACTTCTTCTTCTTGTTTTACTTATATAACTTGCAATTCTTCCTCTTCTTCCTCCTCCTCCTCCTCCTCCTCCTCCTCATAAAGCATACAACAAAGCCAATACCATGCTCGGGTTCATAGCGAGGAACTTCGAGTGTAAAACGCCAGACGTGATGCTATCCTTGTATAATTCCATGGTAAGACCGCACCTCGAGTTTGCAGTGCAGTTCTGGTCTCCTGATTACAGAAAGGACATTGCTCTACTGGAATGATTCAACGACGCGCCACAAAGATGATTCCAACCTTCAGGGCTCAACCGTACGAGGAACGACTCAAGCGACTCAATCTCTTTACATTGGAGAAAAGACGCCTACGAGGGGATATGATTCAAGTCTTCAATTATCTAAAAAAGTTCAATAACGTCGATTACTCCAAATTCTTTGAACTGCAAACCAACTCAAGAACTAGAAATAACGGTTTACCCATTCAGTCGAGTCGATGTAACACAGACATTGGAAGGAGTTTCTTTTCAAACCGAGTCATCCGCCACTGGAACAATCTTCCCTCAGAAGTAGTAAATGCGAATACCATCAACTCCTTCAAATATAGAATCGACCGTCATTTCGCTGCGTCGGGAGTAAACTGAATAACGAGGGGCTTCCATCTGCTCCTCAATATCGAGGTGCTTTCATCTGCTCACCAAGCCCCAAGTGGCGGTCGAGCAGATTAAATCACCCAAGCGGGCGACCTCGTAATGAGCCAATAGGCTTTCTGTTGCCTGCATTTCCATGTTTCCATGTTTCCTCCTCCACCACCTCCTCCTCCTCCTCCTCCTCCTGCTCCTTCTCATCCTCCTCTGGTTATCCTTCCGACTTATCTTAATCTCCTTTAGTCTTTTTTTTCTTTCTTTTTCTTCTTCTACTTCTCTTCCCTCCTCTCGTCCTCCTCCTCCTCCTCCTCCTCCTCTAATTTATCGTTCGTGATTTGCTTGCATTTTCTTCCCTCCCTTTTTCTTTTCCTTTTTTCTCTCGTCTTCTTCCCCTGCGCCATTATCCTCATTCTTATTGTTCCCTTCTTCATCTCTCTCTCTCTCTCTCTCTCTCTCTCTCTCTCTCTCTCTCTCTCTCTCTCTCTCTTACATCCGTCTTAACGCTTCCACTCAAGTATTTACCTCCTCCTCCTCCTCCTCCTCCTCTTTTACAGTACCTATTCCTCCTTTCGTTCACCTTTCTTCTCTCTCTCTCTCTCTCTCTCTCTCTCTCTCTCTCTCTCTCTCTCTCTCTCACCTGCATTACCTCCATTTAAATCCCCTAATCATCTGTCACCTGCCCGAAGTCTTCCTAACGGTGACTCCTCCTCCTCCTCCTCCTCCTCTTTCCCACACTCATTTGCTCCTTCCTTCTCTTCATCCTTGTTGTTATTCCCTTATTTCCTCCTCTTCCACTTTCCTCCACAATTGCTCGAAGAAGAGGAGGAAAGAGGAAGGAGAGGAGGTATGGAGGGAAGGAGAAACGTATGGAGGTAGGGAGGAAGGGAAGGAGGGAATGAAGGACGGAGAGGAGAGAAGGAAAGAGAGAGGGAAAGAGGGAAGTATGGAGGGAAGGAGAGATGGTCGAGGAGGGATGGAGGGAAGGAGAGATGATCAAGGAGGGATGGAGGGATGGAGGGAGGTGTTGAGGGAGGGAGGGAATGAGGAAGGGAAGGAGTTAAGGAGGAAGGGGAAAGGGAAGAAGGGAAAGAAAGAGGGAAGGTAAGAAGGAAAGAGGGAAGGAGGGAAAGGAGAGAAGAGGAGGGAGAGAAGGAAAGTAGAGAGGGAAGGTCTGAAGCATGGAAGTAGGAAGGGGAAGGGGGGAGAGAAGGAGAGAAGGAGGGAAGAACAAAAAGCGAAGGAAAGAAGGGAGAGAAGGATTGTAGGGAGGGAAGATGTGAAGGTAAGGAGCGAGTGACGGAGGGAGGGAAGGAGGGAGAGAAGGAGAGAAGGAGAGAAGAACAAAAAGGGAAGGAAAGGAGGGAGAGAAGGAATATAGGGAGGGAAAGTCTGAAGGTGAGGAGCATGGAGGTAATAAGGGTGATTGAGGGAGGGAAGGAGGGAGAGAAGGAGGGAAGGAGGGAGGGAGGGAGAGAAGGAGGGAAGAACTGGAACACAACAAAGACATTAAACAGATTATATTAAGATGTCTCGGTAAGTTAATTGTTGCTAACTTCCGCGAGCCAAGTTACTCAGGGGGAGGAGGAGGAGGAGGAGGAGGAGGGGAAGATGAAGGAGGTGTTGGAGGAGAATACAGAGGAAGATGAAAAGGTGAGGGAGGAGGAGGAGGATGTGATTGAGGAGGAGGAAAAGTTAAAGAAGGAGGAAGAAGATGAGATGATGTAATTTGCGGAGGAGGAGGAGGAGGAGGAAGATGAAGAAGCGGACGAGGAGAAGAAGAGGGGAAGAAAGTGGGAAGCATGGAGAAGCAGGCAACAGCGAGAACCTTGATATATCTGAACCACGCGAAATACTGAATTACACTCATCATAATCATCAGCCCTTCAGCGATATACAAAATTGTCTTAATCGGGAAACTTGTTGCAGTGAAGAATGACATGATGGAAAATTAAAATAAAACAATACAAAAACAAAAACAAAAACAAAACAATACAAAAACAAAAACAAAACAATACAAAAACAAAAACAAAACAAACGAAACAAAAACAAAAAAAATAAGATTGTATTGATGTTTGTGTTGCATCGCCTCAATGAAATCAGTAGAGGAAGAGGAGGAGGAAGAGGAAGAGGAGGAGGAGATAGAAACAGTACTCGGAGGAACAACAGCAGGCAGAGGAGGAGGAGGAGGAGGAGGAGGAGGAGGAGGAAGAAGAAGAAGAGGAAATCAAGTCGCAATAGCAGAAGAGTAAAGGAAGAAGAGTCGATGGAGGGGGAGGAGGAGGAGGAGCAGTAGGAGGAGGAGGAGGAGGAGGAAGAGGAGGATAAGAAACAGCTGGAGTCGGAGGAGGAAGAAGATAGGAAGACCAGGGAGAGGAGGGGAAGCCAGTCGGAGAAAGAAGAAGAGGAGGAAGAATAAGAGGAGGAAGAGGAAGAAGAACAGAAGGAAAAGGAGAGTGAACAGCAGACGGGGGGAAGAGAAACCAGTAAAAGGAAGAGGAGGAGGAGGAGGAGGAGGAGGAGGAGGAGGAGGAGGAGGAGGAGGAGGAGGAGGAGGAGGGAGAGGAGGAGGAGGTGGAGGAGGAGGAGGAGGAGGAACAGCAGGCGAAGAAGAGGAGGAATAGAATAAGGAGGACCGTCACAGGAGGAACACAGCAGCACCACCAGTAGGAACAGTCAGAGGAGGAGGAGGAGGAGGAGGAGGAGGAGGAGGAGGGAGAGAGAAGAAGCATGGCGGCGTAAGATCAATTCCTTTCCGGCTGTAGACCCGTTGCCTCAGTCTGCAAGTTTGTCGCGAGTTGCCACCAATTAACCCGGGGTGGAGGAGGAGGAGGAGGAGGAGGAGGAGGAGGAGGAGGAGGAGGGGGAGGAGGAGGAGTGGCGGCCTGATTGTCTCTACGTCGGGTTCGGAAGGAAACAAGGGAGAGAGAGGGAGGGTTAGAGGGAGAGAAGGAATGGAGAGAAACAAGGGGAGAGAGGGGGAGGGAGAGGAAGGGTGAGGAAGGGGAGAGGAGGAGGTAGTGGTGGTGGTGGTGGTTTGGGAAGAGAAGAAACGAAGAGGAGGAGGAAGAAGATGAGGAAGAGGAGGAGGAGATAAAGATGCGAATTAGTAGGAGTTAAGATTGTAGTAGTAGTAGTAGTAGTAGTAGTAGTAGTAGTAATAGTAGTAGTAGTAGTAATAGTAGTAGTAGTAGTAGTAGTAGTAGTAGTAGTAGTAGTAGTAGTAGTAGTAGTAGTAGTAGTAGTAGTAGTAGTAGTAGTAGTAGTAAAAACAAATAAATAAATAATAAATACATAAAGAAACAAGAGAAGAAG
>NC_066544.1:9520777-9525777 GCF_024679095.1 Eriocheir sinensis
AAATCAAAGAAATACCCTTAACATGTTCTCTTCAAAATAAAGCTAAAACTGATCCTTTCAATATCAATCTAGAGTAGAAATGTGTGTTTGGTGTCTTCTGATTAATGTAGAATAAAAAGACTGCACCAAGAAGGAGGACAGACCACCAAGGAGGAATGGCCACCAGGAGTGGTCCATTGGTCTGATTTTCTGTAATCTCTCTCTCTCTCCATTATTTACCTCTTCTTTCCTCATGTATTCACATCTCCTCTCCTCCACTTTTCCTTCCTCCTTCTGAATATACCTAAATCTCTCTCTCTCTCTCTCTCTCTCTCTCTCTCTCTCTCTCTCTCTCTCTCTCTCTCTCTCTCTCTCTCTCTCTCTCTCTCTCTCTCTCTCTCTCTCTCTTATCGACAACACTCATATCTAACCCTTTCTCCTCCTCCTCTTCTTCCTCCTCCTCCTCCTCCTCTTCCTCCTCCTATTTAATCTCCCGGCAAGCATTACCTGCCTCTTCTCCTTTCTACCCTATCCTCTGAAATCTGCTTCTCATTATATATCTCTTCCTCCTCCTCCTTCTCCTCCTCCTCCTCCCCCTCCTCCTCCTCCTCCTTTCTCGTTCTCCTCCTCTTCACTTTTTTAATGTCCTCTTCCTCCCCTTACACACCATTCTTATCTGCGAAAAGAGGAAGAGGGAGGAGAGAGATGGAAATGCCTTCTACATACATACTGCCCTTCCTACATACATAAAAATTTCATCGTCAGAGGAATACGCAGAAAAAAAACGTGTGTGTGCGTGTGCGTGTGTGTGTGTGTGCGTGTATGTGTGTGCGTGCGTGCGTGCGTGTGTGTGTGTGTGTGTGTGTGTCACGTCTATCAATGTGTAAATACCACTCCTTGTCTCATACGCACACATGTATGTAAATGTATTCAAGCCTGGACGTACATGTGTGTGTGTGTGTGTGTGTGTGTGTGTGTGTGTGTGTGTGTGTGTGTGTGTGTGTGTGTGTGTGTGTGTGTGTGTCATCAAGGGCGGGAGATGGAGGAGGAAGATAGATATGGAAATAAGGAAGAATTAGAGACAAGAGGAGGAGGAGGAGGGAGGAGGAGGAGGAGGAGGAGGAGGAGGAGGAGGAGGAGAGGGACTCGAGGGGTGGTTAAGAAAGGGGACGATGGGAGAAGATAAGAGAGAGAGAGAGAGAGAGAGAGAGAGTAAAGGAGGAGAAACTGCGAAGGAATAAGATGAGAAAAGATAGAAAGGAAAAGTTAAAAAGGAGGAAAGAAAGATGAAAAGAGAGGCAGGAGGGAAAAAAAGAGGAAAAGTTAAGAGGAAAAAAGTGAAAAGAGAAAGAAAGGAGGAAAGTAAAGAGGAAGAAAGAGAAGGGAGAGAGAGGAAAGAAGGTGAGGAAGGAGGGAGAGAAAAACAGGAGAGAGGAGGCAAGAGAGGGAGAGAAGGAGGAAAAGAAGGAGGAGGAAATTCTAGTGTTTTTGAAACGAAGGAATTTTCAATTAAACGATAGTTGACACCTACTTCACCCCCCCCCCCCCTATTCTTCCTCCTCTTCCTCCTCCTCCTCTTCCTCCTTCTTCTCCTCCTTCAGCTCCTCTTTGTTCCCTAACCTCTTCCTATCCTCCTTTCTCTTTTTCTTAGCTCTTTTTGTTCCTCTTCTTTTCCTTTCTCTTCTTATTTATTTTCTTTCTTCCTTAACTTCTTTTTATCTTTGTCTTCCTTTTCTTCTTATTCATCTTTTATACATTAATGAAATATTCTTCCTTTTCTTTCTTCTTTTTCTTCTTCTTCTTCTTCCTTCACCTCTCTGCTGTCTATACTCCTCTCTGTCATTTTCTTCTTCCTCTTCTTCTTCTTCTTCCTTCACCTCTCTGCTGTCTATAATCCTCTCTATCCTTTTCTTCTTCCTCTTCTTCTTCTTCTTCTTCCTTCACCTCTCTGCTGTTTATACTCCTCTCTATCATTTTCTTCTTCCTCTTCTTCTTCTTCTTCTTTTTCTTCTTTTTCTTCGTACTCTTCCCTTCTTTCTTAGACTCCCTTTCTTCATTCTCATTATCATCCCTTTTTCTTCTCCTCTTTCTTTTTCCCTCAAACTATTTTCTATTCTCTTTCTCTTTCTCTTTATCTCCCTTCGACTCCTCTTCTTCCTTCTAGTCTGTTCCTTCTATTTTTTTTTCAGGTAAAAAGAAAAAAAGAGATAGATAGACATTGATAGATAAAGAAAAAGTTATTAAATGAAACTATAGAAGGTAAGGATGAGAGAGAAAGAGAGAGAGAGAGAAGTGGGGAGAGGGAGCAAGTGGGTCAGAGGGAGAGAGAGAGAGACTCATAAAAGGTAAAATATGAAATACACGTTTTGTCTCCTTTCTCTCTCTCTTTTTTTTTTGCTGTCATCGTCATTATTGGTTCGTTTGTTTGTTCGTCTGTCTGTTCATAATTCTAAAAACGTTCCCTCCGTTCACAGGTTCATATTTCTAAAACTTCCATTTCAGTCAATTTTTGTTGCCCTTCGCTTCGTTTTGTTGGTGTATTTTTAGTTCGTCAGTCCATTCATTTTAATTGTTCTTTGTTTTCATATTTTTTGGGATATGTTTATTTTTCCAGTTTGGTTTAGTTTAGTTTTATTCATGGTTTAATTTTACTTTTCAATCTACTTTTTAGTTTATTTTTATTTTTTTGCTAAATTTAGTTGACTTATTGACCCTATTGACATCCCCTTTATTAACGACTTATTAAAGCCCTTCATCCATTTATAAACCTCGATCAGGTCTCCTCGCAACCTTCGCCGTTCTAGAGAGTGTAGAGTTAAATGCTTCAGTCTGTCCTCATACGGCAAGTTTTTCACCCCCTGAATCATCTTTGCCATCCTCCTCTGTACAGGTTCTGACCCTTCACTGCCCAGCTCTTTCTTTTATCCCTTTCTTTCCCTTTCATTCCTCATCCTTTCCTTTCCTTCCTTTCCCTTCCCTTCCCTTCCTCAGTATTCCTATCCCTACCTTACTCTCCCCTTCCCTCTCTACTCTTCCCTTCGACATCTAGATCTTGCCTATGTCTTAAACGAAAACTTTTGAGATTAGTAAAGAAAATCAAACAGGGAAGAAACAAACACTTTACAAAACAAACAAAACAAGAAAACAACAAACAAAACAAGAGGGAGTCGAAGAAGCAACAAACACCAAAAGATATATACTGAAACACAAACAAACAAACAAACAAACAAACACGACAACTAGCTGATTCTGCGCACCACCCCTATTAACACACACACACACACACATACACACATATACACACACAACTTACTCCCTCCCTCTCACCTCCTCCTCCTCCTCCTCCTCCTCTTCCTTCTTCTTCTCCCCCTTCCTCCCCTTCCCCCCTTTACCCCCCCAATCTTAAGACCCCTATTTAAAACCCCTACTCCCCCCCCCCTCCCCCCTTATAAAAACTCCTCCCCTTTCGACCTCCTCCTCCGCCACCTCCTCCTCCTCCTCCTCCTCCTCCTCCTCCTCCTCCTCCTCCTCCCGCGTTTTAAATCTTTTCTCTAAATTCCGAGGCAAAGTTTTAATTAGCTCTGGCCTACCGAGGTGGCGGAGGAGGAGGAGGAGGAGGAGGAGGAGGAGGAGGAGGAGGAGGTGTGGGGAAGGTGGTGGAAGAGGAAGTTGTCTTTTGGTAAGTCGGCTTTCCTCCTCCTCCTCCTCCTCCTCCTCCTCTGATTTTTCTTTTGTTTATTTTTATTCGTATTTTATTTGTTTGGTTGTTGTTGTTGTTGTTGTTGTTGTTGTTGTTGTTGTTGTTGTTGTTGTTGTTGTTGTTCTTCTTCTTCTTCTTCTTCTTCTTCTCCTCTTCCTCTTTAATATTCCTTGTTGGTCATTTTCTCGTTTCTTTTTGTTGTTGTTATTGCAGTTGTTATTTTTATACAGATTTTTTTTGTTCTTCTTTTTTTTTTCTTCTCTTTTTTTTAATTCCATACTCGCTATTTTTTCCTTTCTTTTTCCATTGCCGCTTTTCTTCTACGTCTTCTTTCCGTTCTTTTCCTTTTCTTCTTCTTCTTCTTATTCTTCTTCTCCTTCCTCTTCTTTTCCTTTTCCTCCCTTTATTATTCCTTAGTCTTCTTTTTCTTCTTCCTTTTGTTTATGTTGTTCCTCATGTTCTTGTTCTCCTTCCCTTACGTTGTCTTCCCCTCCTCCTCCTCCTCCTCTTCCTCCTCCTCCTCCTCCTCCTCAACACACCGGAGGGAAGAAAAGAGGGAGTGAGGGAAGCCGAAGATATTCCCTCCCTTATGGCATTAATATTTTCCCGAGAGAGAGAGAGGAAAACAAAAAAATAAGCTATCGGTGAAGAAATCTCTGGATCTCTTCTTTGAATTCGTGGATCGAGAGGAGGAGGAGGAGGAGGAGGAGGAGGAAGGGAAGAAGATGGAAATAAAAAAGGAAAAAAAAAGGGAGGAGGAGTATGGGGACTCTTTGAGAGCTCGTCCTCCTCCTCTTCTTCCTCCTCCTCCTCCCCCCCCCCTAACCGCCATCTTTTCCATATGGATCCGGCACTATAAAACAAGGCCAGCCGGCGACCTTTATGCAAATGATGACTTGAAGTGAAACGTAGATGATGCCGCGCCTCCTCCTCCTCCTCCTCCTACTACTACTACTACTACTACTACTCCTCCTCTTCCTCCTCCTCCTACTACTACTACTACTACTACTACTACTACTACTCCTCCTTCTGCTTCTGTTGTTTTTCCTCGTCTTCCTGTTTCCTCCTCCTCCTCTTCCTTCTCCTTCTGTTGTTTTTCCTCGTCTTCCTTTTTTCCTCCTCCTCCTCTTCCTTCTCCTTCTGTTGTTTTTCCTCGTCTTCCTTTTTTCCTCCTCCTCCTCTTCTTTCTCCTTCTGTTGTTTTTCTTCGTCTTCCTTTTCTCGTTTCCTTCCTTCTTTTCCTCCTTCTACTTTTCCTTTTTGTGTGTTTTCCCTTGTTTTTGCTTTTTTCTTCCTTCACTTTCTTTCTTTTCCTTATTTTG
>NC_066544.1:9530777-9568277 GCF_024679095.1 Eriocheir sinensis
CCTCCTCCTCCTCCCCTCACAGAGTTTACCCGAAGAATCGAAATGTCTGAGATCTTTCAAACTTGGGACTAAGTTTGGTCGGGCATCGCCTGTGTGTGTGTGTGTGTGTGTGTGTGTGTGTGTGTGTGTGTGTGTGTGTGTTCATCGTTTTTTTTCCTTTTGCTATTAGTACTGCTAGAGAAAGAGGAGGTAAGAGGAGGAAGAGGAAAGAAGAATAAGAGGAAGAGGAGAAGGAGGAGAGAAGGAACGGAAATAGAAACAGGGAAAAGAAGCAAGGAGGGGAAGTAAACAGAAAAGAAGAGGAGGAAAAGGAAGAGGAAAAGGAGGAATAGAGTTGAGGAAGAAGAAGAGGAGGAGGAGAAAGAGGATCAGATACTAGGCGATGCTACTACTACTACTACTACTACTACTACTACTACTACTACAAATACTACAATTATCTCCACTTGTTTGTATATGTAATTATCTCTCCCTTCTCTCCCCTCCCCTCCCTCTCCTCTCCCTCACACTCACACACACACACACACACACACAAACTATTCCATCCCACACATAGTTTTTTTTTCCATATCCATTACTATCATTAACTATTATACCCTGCAACTACCACCTCTCTCTCTCTCTCTCTCTCTCTCTCTCTCTCTCTCTCTCTCTCTCTCTCTCGGGGGCGGGTGTTTTAGGCTAAATTAATGCAGGTTTCCGTCATTTATTTCTCTCTCGCCTAAAAGGGACGCCGATAAATCACGGGATAAAATTTGGGCGCTGGCATCCCGCCCGCCCGCCCGGCCACATCTGGTCAGCGGGGGGCGGGGGGATGGGGGGGGCGGGGGCAAAGGGAGCAGAGGATGAGGGGGGGGGGTAGTAAAGGGGGTGGATGTTAGGGGGCGGAGGGCAAAGGGCGAGGGATTGGGTGGAAGGAATAGGAGAACGAGGAGGAGGAGAAAGTGGAGTTTGGAAATGGTCGAGAGGAGGAGAATGAGGAGTTTGGGAATGGTCGAGAGGAGGAGGAAGAGGAGTTTGGGAATGGTCGAGAGGAGGAGGAAGAGGAGTTTGGGAATGGTCGAGAGGAGGAGGAAGAGGAGTTTGGGAATGGTCGAGAGGAGGAGGAATGGTTGGGAGAAAGAGGAGGAAGAGGAGGAAGGGAATGGGTGGGAGTAGGAGGAGGAAGAGGAGGAAGGGAATGGTTGGGAGAAAGAGGAGGAAGAAGTGGGAAGAAAGAGGAGGAGAAGAGGAGGAAGGAATGGGGAGAAGGGAAGGAGGAAGGAGGAAGGAATGGTTGGGAGAAAGAGGAGGAAGAGGAGGAAGGGAATGGTTGGGAGAAGGAGGAGGAAGAGGAGGAAGGGAATGGGTGGGAGAAGGAGGAGGAAGAGGAGGAAGGGAATGGTTGGGAGAAAGAGGAGGAAGAGGAGGAAGGGAATGGTTGGGAGAAAGAGGAGGAAGAGGAGGAAGGGAGTAGTTGGAAGAAGGAGGAGGAAGAGGAGGAAGGGAGTAGTTGGAAGAAGGAGGAGGAAGAGGAGGAAGGGAATGGTGGGGAGGAGGAGAGGAGGAGGAAGAGAATGGGTGGGAGAAGGAGGAGGAGGAAGGGAGGAAGAGTTGGGGGAGAAGAAGGAGAAGAGGAGGAAGAATGGATTGAAGGAGGAGGAAGAGGAGGAAGGGAATGGTTGGGAGGAGGAGGAGGAAGAGGAGGAAGGGAGTAATTGGGAGGGATGGAGGTAGGAGTGATGAAGGGAGTAAGGGAGAGAGGGAGAAATGGGGAGAATAGGGAGATGGGGAGATTGAAGATAAAGGGAGAGAAATAGGGAGATGTTTTTGTTATGGTGATGGTAAAGAGGGAGGAAAAAGATAACGATGGAGAAGGAAGAAAATGGATATGGGAAAGAAAGTAGGGGAGAAAACAGAAATGGAGGAGGAAGGAAATGAAGAAGGGGAAGGAGGAAGGGGAGAAGATAGAGGTGGAGGAGGAAGAAAATGGAGAAGGGGGAGAAGGAAGGGGAGAAGATAAAGATAGAAGGGTGTTACTGGGCTAAGGAAGAAGATGGGGGAGGAGTAAGAGGAAAGAGATGGGGAGATTTAGGGGAGTTTACGTTGATTTCATTTTTTTGATGGGGAGTTTAGGATGGGGTTATGGAAGAGGGGGGTGGGTGGGGGTGGAACTGAAGGGGTGAGGGGTGTGAAATGGGGAGGATAAGGAGATGGGGAGGGGAGGAAGGGGGAGTGGTGGGGAGGTTGGGGGTGAGATTGTTAGTTACTTAATGGTTTCCCTTCCTCTTCTTCCTCCTCCTCCTCCTCCTCTTCCTTCTTCTCTTCCTCCTCCTTCGAACTTTCCTTTTATACTCTTTATTGACGCAAGGAAGAAATAAAAAAAAGAAAAGTAAAAAACGGAAGAAAGGAAGAAAAATAAGAAAGGAAAAGAGAGAGAAAGAAAGGAAGAAAAAGTTGGGCTGGAAAAAAAGTTGGGCTGGAAAAAAGATGGGCTGGAAAAAAACATCAATTGGGCTAGAAGAAAAAAAAGTTGGGCTGGAAAAAAACATCAATTGGGCTAAAAGGAAAAAAGTTGGGCTGGAAAAAAACATCAATTGGGCTAGAAGAAAAAAAAGTTGGGCTGGAAAAAACATCAATTGGGCTAAAAGGAAAAAAGTTGGGCTGGAAAAAAACATCAATTGGGCTAAAAGGAAAAAAAGTTGGGCTGGAAAAAACATCAATTGGGCTAGAAAGAAAAAAAAGTTGGGCTGGAAAAAAAGTTGTCCTGGAAAAAATACATCAATTGGGCTAGAAGAAAAAAAAGTTGGGCTGGAAAAAACATCAATTGGGCTAGAAGAAAAAAAAGTTGGGCTGGAAAAAAACATCAATTGGGCTAGAAGAAAAAAAAGTTGGGCTGGAAAAAAACATCAATTGGGCTGGAAGGAAAAATGTTGGGCTGGAAAAAAAACATCGATTGGGCTAGAAGGAAAAAAAAAGTTTGGCTGGAAAAAATTCGATTGGGCTAAAAGGAAAAAAAGTTGGGCTGGAAAAAAAGTTGGGCTGGAAAAAAAGTTGTCCTGGAAAATATACATCAATTGGGCTAGAAGAAAAAAAAGTTGGGCTGGAAAAAACATCAATTGGGCTAGAAAGAAAAAAAAGTTGGGCTGGAAAATACATCAATTGGGCTAGAAAGAAAAAAAAAGTTGGGCTGGAAAAAACATCAATTGGGCTAGAAAGAAAAAAAAGTTGGGCTGGAAAAAAACATCAATTGGGCTAGAAAGAAAAAAGTTGGGCTGGAAAAAAGTCGATTGGGCTAGAGGGAAAAAAAGTTGTCCTGGAAAAAAAACATCAATTGGGCTAGAAGGAAAAAAAAGTTGGGCTGGAAAAAAAACATCAACTGGGCTAGAAGGAAAAAAAGTTGGGCTGGAAAAAACATCAATTGGGCTAGAAGAAAAAAAAGTTGGGCTGGAAAAAAACATCAATTGGGCTAGAAGAAAAAAAAGTTGGGCTGGAAAAAAACATCAATTGGGCTAGAAGAAAAAAAAGTTGGGCTGGAAAAAAAACATCAATTGGGCTAGAAAGAAAAAAAAGTTGGGCTGGAAAAAAAACCAATTGGGCTAAAAGAAAAAAAAGTTGGGTTGGAAAAAAACATCAACTGGGCTAAAAGGAAAAAAGTTGGGCTGGAAAAAAAGTTGGGCTGGAAAAAAAGTTGTCCTGGAAAAAATACATCAATTGGGCTAGAAAGAAAAAAAGTTGGGCTGGAAAAAACATCAATTGGGCTAGAAAGAAAAAAAGTTGGGCTGGAAAAGACGCAAAAAAAAAAAAAAGGTCTGGAAAATAGACGCAAAAAAAGAAAGAAAGAAAAAAAAAATTGGGCTATAGATGAAATGTCAGTAGCTTTTTTGTGGCTTCGTGGCTGAGAGGGTCGAAGGCAAGGTCGTGGGCGGGAGTTCGAACACCCTCACCAGCTGTTTCTCCCTCGCCCGTCAGCTGAGGAGGGAGGGAGGGAAAGAGGGAGAGAAAGAGAGGGAGAGAAGGAGAGAAAGAGGGAGAGAAAAGAGGACTCGATTCTTTTAATATTTCAAGAGAACCTTCAAAGTACCCCCCCCCCTCCCTCCCCCCCTCCCCCCTTCCCTTTACCCCCCCCCCGCCCCCATATTGGAAACTGACACCCCTCCCCCCGTTCACCCCCCTTTACCGTTTCCATTCCTCCTCCCCCCTTTCTTTTTTCCCTCCCCCCTCCCCTCCTTTTCTCCTCCCCACTCTGATTTCTTTTTCGTCCTCAACCACTTCACACCTACAATCTCTCTCTCTCTCTCTCTCTCTCTCTCTCTCTCTCTCTCTCTCTCTCTCTCTCTCTCTCAACCGTTTCCTCCTTTTCTCTTTCTAATTTCCAGTCTCATGTCTTCTTCCTCCTCCTCAAGAAACAACGGAAAAACAATTCAAGCAAAGCGATGCAATACCGACATCGGCAGGAGTTATTTCTCGAATAGAGTTGTTCGCCACTGGAACAGCCTCCCTGCAGAAGTGGTTAGCGCAGAGACCATCAACTCCTTCAAGAAACGCATTGATCGCCACTTTGCTGCATCGGGAGTGAACTGAACGTATCCAAGAGTAGGTACACAAGTGTTTTAATCCTTCCTTGCAAGCCACTCCTGAGGCAAACGGATTGATTAAATCTCTGAAAGCAGGCAGCCTAGTAATGAGCCAACAGGCTTTCTGCTGCCTGCTAGTCCATGTTTCCATGTTTCCTCCTTCTCCTCCTCCTCATTATCCAAAATCCTCTTCCTCTCTTCCTCTTCCCTCCTCTTTAAACCTCATGTTCTCTCTCTCTCTCTCTCTCTCTCTCTCTCTCTCTCTCTCTCTCTCTCTCTCTCTCTCTCTCTCTCTCCCCTCGTCCCGGCCGGCTATTTAAAAGAGGCATGTCACGTATTAATATTTTAGCCTAATTAAGTTTCCTTTTTAATTTTTTTGGGAGATATGATATTATAGAGACGGACAGACAGACAGACGGTCAGACAGACGGACAGGTAGACGAATGGATGGAGAGACAGACAAACAGACAGACGGACAGGCAGGCAAATAGAAAGACAGACTGAAACGGACACAGACAGACACAGACGAACGGACGGACAGACAGACGGACAGGTAGACGAATGGATGGAGAGACAGACAGACAGACAGACGGAAGAGGACACGGACAGACACAGACGAACGGACAGACAGAGGGGCAGACATATAAATAAGACAGGAAAGCAAGTATACAGACAGACAGACAGACAGACAGACAGACAGCTGGAACTTTATACACAGACAGTTAACAGACAGCTTATACATGCACTTACAAATGGACATACGAACACACACTAAAAAAGCAACAACATATGCTCAAAATGTATACAATGATCGAAAGGGAAAGGGGAAAAAAGATAGAGGGAAAAAGAATGAAAATGATACCACCGTAAAGGAGACGGGAAAAAAGATAATGAGGAAAAAGAATGAAAATGACAGAAAAAGAAAGGAAGAAAAAGATAAAGAGGAAAAAGAATGAAAATGACAGAAAAAGAAAAGAAGAAAAAGATAATGAGGAGGAAAAAGAATGGAAAAAGACACAGAGAGAAAGGAAGAAAAGGATAAGGAGGAAAATAATGAAAATGACACAGAAAGAGAAAGGAAAAAAAGATAATGAGGAGGAAAAATAATGAAAAAGACACAGAGAGGAAAAGGAAAACAAAGAAAATGAAAATGAAAATGACACCACCGAAAGGGAAAGGGGGAAAAGATAATGAGGGAAAATAATGAAAATGACAACAAAAGAGAAAGGAAAAAAAAAGGATAATGAGGAAAAGAATGAAAAAAACACACACCACCGAAAGGAAAAAGGAAAAGGAAAAAAGAAAGGAGGTGGATAGAAAATTTTCCGGTACAAAACCTAAGAAAAAAAAAGAAAATAGGAAAAAATAAAGAAAAAAATAATAGAGATGAAGAACTTTAAAATGCATAACAAAGAGTAAATAAGAACAAACAAAGACATCAATCACAAAAAAAAAAAAAAAAAGAACCAAGCAAAACAAAAACAAAAAACTTCCCCCCCAAAAAAGAGAAAAAAAAGAAAATTAAAGAGAAAAAGAAAAAGAAAATGCAGAGAAAGTGCGCGATCGAGGTCTGTGTGAACGAGGGGGATAAATTAACTCTCTCTCTCTCTCTCTCTCTCTCTCTCTATTTACATCTTTATTTTTTCTTTTTTCCTTTTTCTTTTTTTCTTATATATTTTTCTCTTTTTTTTTCTGGTTGAGTAAAATAAAGAAAAAACAAGAGAGAGAGAGAGAGAGAGAGAGAGAGAGAGAGAGAGAGAGAGAGAGAGAGAGAGAGAGAGAGAGAGAGAGAGAGAGAGAAGAAAAAAAACGTAACAGCTGACAAAACCTCCAACTCCTCCCCTTCATTATCTCCTCCTCCTCCTCCTCCTCCTCCTCCTCCTCCTCCTCCCCTCACTCTCCTTTTTACTTCGCCTTTTCTCTCCAGTTTTTCCTCCATCCTTAACCTCTCCCCTCTTCCTCCTCCTCCTCCTCTTCTTCCTCCTTCTCCTCTTCCTTCCCCTCCTTTCCTCTTCCATCCGCGTGGGAGTGACTGACGTGGGTGATAGGGAGAGGGGGAGGGGGGAGGGGAAGGGGAGGGGGGAGAGGGGGTATATGGAGTGAGGATAAGGAAGAGGGAAAAGGGGAAAGAGGAAAAGAGGAAAAAATATATAGAAAGTGAGAAAAGGAAAAGGAAAAAGGAAAAGAATGAAGGAAAAGAAAGAAAATGAAGAAAGAAAAGGGAAAATGATGAGGGGAAAATAAAGGGAAAAGGAAGAGAAAGAAGGAAAAGAAAGGAAAGAAAGAAAAGGAAAGGAAGAAGAGGGAAAATGAGGAGGGGAAAATAAAGGGAAAAGGAAGAATGAAAAAAAAGAAAGGGATGATAAAGAGTAATGGAGGAAGAGAGAGAGGAGGAAGAGAGAGAGAGAGAGAGATAAGACCGAAAAGAAGAAAGAGATGAAGTAAGAGAGTGAATGTTATGTAGATGATAGAAGAGGAGGAAGAAGAAGAAGGAAGAAGGAAGAGGAAGAGGAAGAAGAGGAGGAGGAGGCATATGTGAAGAAGAGGTGTAAGAGGAGTATGTGTGACGGAGGAAAGGAGAGAGGGGAGAGAGGAGAGAGAGAGAGAGGGAAGAGAGGGATGAGAGAAGAAGAAGGAGGAGGAGGAGGAGAAGAGGAGGAGGAGGAGGCACATGTAAGGAGGAGAGGTGGAGGAAGAGCATGTGTAGGAGGAGAGTGTGTGAGGGGGGGGCGGGGGGGTAGCTGGGGGGCGAGGGGGGCGAGGGGGCGGGGGGGGGGGCGTGTCGACTCAAGAAATAAGATAAATTAATTTGCCCCCGAACCTACCTTGTCGGGGAGCGCCGCGCCCCGCATACGAGAGCAGGCGGGCTAACTTTGCTCTCTCTCTCTCTCTCTCTCTCTCTCTCTCTCTTTCTGCCTTCGTAACTTCTTCCTTTTTTTTTTCCTTCTTGTTCTTTCTCTTTCATTTCTCTCTCCTCCTTCTCTTCCCTCCTTCTCCTTCTTCTTCTTCTTCTTCTTCTTCTTCTTCTTCTCCTTCTCCTCCTCCTCCGCCTCCTCTTTCACTCATCCTATTTCCCCTCCCTACCTTCCTCCTCCTCTTCCTCCTTCTCCTCAGTTATATGAAGCTTGCAAGAGGAGGAGGAGGAGGAGGAGGAGGAGGAGGAGGAGGAGGAAAGAAGTGGGTAAGAGGAAGGGAAATAAGATCCCATCCTCTCTTAACTTCCTCCTTTCTTCCTCCACCCCCTCTCTCTCTCTCTCTCTCTCTCTCTCTCTCTCTCTCTCTCTCTCTCTCTCTCTCTCTCTCTCTCTCTGACTCTTGTAAAGGGGATCCGAATGCCTTTTCTCGATTCGCTTTTGTTTACGAAGGGAGTTTAAGCGTCTTCAGGGAGTTTTAAGGGAGGGAGGGTAAGGGAGAGTTAGGGAGGGAAAGATAGGGGAAAGATCAGAAAGGGAGGAAATAAGTAAGGAAAAAAAGAGAAGGGAAGGAGGAGGAAAGGGAGGATATGGACGGAGGAAAGGAGGGAAGGGTAAGGAAGGGAGGGGAAGGGAGAGGAGGGAGGAAGGAAGGGATGGAGGTGAAGGGAAGGAATAGGAGAGGGTGAAGGGTGAAGGGAGGTAGAGGAGGAGGAGGAGGAGGAGGAGGAAGAAGAAGGGTGTTGCGTGGAAAGGAAGAGGAAGAGTGAGGAGAATGGGGAAGAGGAGAAAGGGGAAAGGCCGTGAAAGGGAGAAAGGGAGGGAGATGAGATTGGGGAGGGAGAGGGAAGGGAGAGGAAGACAAGGGAAGGAAGGAGTGGGAGGGTGGAGGAGATGCAGGAGGGGGAGGAGGAGGAGGAAGGAGAACAGAGGGCGGAAGGATGTTGAAGGGTGAAGCATCAAGAGGAAGGAAGGAAGAGAAAGGAAGAAGGGGAGGAAGAGGAAGAGGAAGAAGGAGAAATGAGGAAAAAGAGGAAGAAGAGGAAGAAGGGAAAGAAGGGGATTGAAACCTTAAAGTGATTCTCTCTCTCTCTCTCTCTGCACCCTATACATTATGCGCTTTGAGTTAACGTTACCTCCCTTTCCCTCCCCCCCCCCCTTTTCTCTCCCTTTCCTCCACCCTCCCCCTCTCCCCCCACCCCCCCCATCAAGAGGTTTCAATCCCCTTTTCCTCGATGCTCACTTGTTTGTCGTCACTCCTAAGTCGGGTTGGATCCTGTATATTTGTTTTCTTTTTTTTTTCCTCCTCCGCTTCTTTTTTTCTTCTTTTCCTTCCTGTTCTTCCTTCTTTTCTTGTTTCTCCTTTTCGTTGATTTTATTTATTTTTTGTTTTGTTTTGATTTCGTTTCTTTTTTTTTCTTTTCACGGATTCTTTTATTTTCCTGCTTCGTCTTGTTTTGTTTCTTTTCCTCTATTTTCCTTTTTCCTCTCTTCTTCCTCCTACTCTTCCCTCTTCTTCTTCTTCGTCGTTTTATTTTTGTTTTGTTGTTTTCCTTCTATTTTTTTCCTATTTTCGTTTTTTTTTGTTTAATTATTTCGTTCGTCTTTCTCTTCTGTTCCATCTCTTTTAATTAGATTTCTTTTCCTCCTTTCTTCCTGTTCCTCTTTCTCTGTTTGTTGCTCGTCTTAGTTGTTTTCATTTGTTTTGCCTGTTAATCCTTTTTTTTTTCTAACCTCCCTCTCTCTCCTCCTCCATCTCTCCCTTCCTTCCTTTCTTCCTCCTCTCCCTTCCTTCCTTCCTTCCTTCTTCCCTCCCTGCCGTCTTTCCTCCCTCCTTTCCTCTCCCTTCCCTTCTTTTCACTCCCTCCCTCCCTTCTTTTCTCTCCCTCTCTTCTTTCTCTCCCTTCTCTCCTAATTATTTTTTTCTGCTTCCTCTTCTTCTTCTTCTTCTTTTGTTCCTTCTCTGTTTTCTTTTCCCTCTGCTTTCTCCTTTTCCTCCTCTTTGTTTTGCTGTTTTTATTTCTTTTCTAATTTCCTTTATTTTCTTCATTTTCTCATTTTTTCCGCTGTTTGTGTTGTCTTTCTTTTCCTTCTCTTTTTTCATCCCATTACTTATTCTCCTCCTCCTCCTCCTCCTCCTCCATTTCTTTTTATTTTTCCTCTCCCATCCCCATTTCCTCCTCTTCTTCCTTTTCCTTTTCCTTTTCTTCTTTCCCTCATTTTCCTAATCCTAATCCTCCTCCTCCTCCTCCTCTTCCATTTCTTTCTACTCTTCCTCTTCCATCCCTATTTCCTCTTCCTCTTCTGCCTTTTCCTTTTCTTCTTTCCCTCATTCGCCTAATCCTAATCCTCCTCCTCCTCCATTTCTTCTTACTTTTCCTCTTCCCTCCGAATTTCCTCCTCCTCTTCTGCCTTTTCCTTTTCCTTTTCCTTTTCTTCTTTCCCTCATTCGCCTAATCCTAATCTTTCCCCTCCTCCTCCTCCTCCTCCTTCTTCTCTTCCTCCTTATCTCCTCCTCCTCTTTGTCAATTATACACAAGAGGGAGAGAAAAAGAAAAAAAAGAACTAGATTTGATTTTCGATGTTTCTTTCTCTCGCTCTCTTTCTTCCTCTCTTCTTCTTTCCATATTCTATTTCTTTCTTCTTTCTTTGTTGTTGTTGTTGTTGTTGTTGTTGTTGTTGTTGTTGTTGTTGTTTTTATTTTTGTTGTTGTTTTTGTTGTTGTTGTTGTTGTTGTTGTTGTTGTTGTTGTTGTTGTTTTTGTTATTGTTGTTGTTGTTGTTGTTGTTGTTATTACTTGATTTGGGTTTACGTTGAGAGGTAGAGGAAAGAAAATGAAAGAATGATGAAAAAACGGAGAGAAAGATAATAATTCGTAATATGATGAATAAGAAAGGAGAGAAAATGAAGAGAAAGAGAAACAGAAAAAGAGAATGGAGAAAAGAAAGCTAGTGAAATGAGAGAGAGAGAGAGAGAGAGAGAGAGAAGAGAGAGAGAGAGAGAGAGAGAGTGAGAAGGAGACTGAGAAGGAGAGAGAAGAGAGAGAGAGAGAGAGAGAGAGAGAGAGAGAGAGAGAGAGAGAGAGAGAGAGAGAGAGAGAGAGAGAGAGAGAGAGAGAGAGAGAGAGAGAGAGAGAGAGAGAGAGAGAGAGAGAGAGAGAGAGAGAGAGAGAGAGAGAGAGAGAGAGAGAGAGAGAGAGAGAGAGAGAGAGAGAGAGAGAGAGAGAAATCAGTGCTGGTGTCCTGTGCGAAAACGACTCATTTGCATGTCATGAAAAATGTTGAGCGAGACATTAACTGCCCCCTTCCCCCTCCTCCCCCTCCCCCCCTCCCCCTCCTCTTCCTCCCCTCCTCCTCCTCCTCCTCTCCTCTTCTCATCTCCCTCTCAGTCAATTTTCTTGCTTTTTTTTTCCTTTTAATTTTTATTCTTGATTTCCTTTTTTTTTTAGTTTCTCTTTTTTTATTTATTTCCTTCTCTTTTTTTTTATCAATATTCATCCTGTTGCTTCTTCTCCTTCTCCTCTTTTCCATCTTTTCTTCCTCTTTCTGAACCCTATTTTTTTTCTCTTCCTCTTTTTCCGCTTCCTCCTCCTCCTCCTCCTCCTCCTAATCTCTACATCCTCCTCTTCCTCTCCTCTTCTCTTCTGCCTCTCATTTTAATTCCATTCATGTGATTTATTTCTTTATCTCATTTAGTTTTATATATTTTCTTCTATTTTTCCTCTTTTCTTTTCTTTTCTTCGTGTTCCTCCACCTCTTCCTTATCTCAATCTTTTCTTCCGCTTCCTATATCCCCATTTTTTTCCTCTCGTCCTCTTTCTTCTTTGCCGTTTCGTTTTTTTTCTCTCTTTTCTCCTCCTCCTTCTCCTAATCCTCCTCCTCCTCTAATTTTCCATCTTTATTATCTTATTTCTACGATCTTATTCCCTTTCCTTGCTATCCTCCTTTAGCTATATATAAAGTAAGGCGCGTGAGTAAGAAGTAACGAGGAAAGTAAGGCAGGTAGAGAAAGTTTGTAAAGTGTTAGTTAAGTTGCAAAGGGTAAAGTAGGCAGAGGAATTACTTAGAAAGATCAGTAAAGTCAGTTAAGTAAAAGTAAGGAAAGATAAGAAATTCGTTGAGTAAAAAAATAAGAAAGTAAGTAAGTAAAGTAGGTGAAAAAAAACACATTAAAATCAACCAGTAATAAGAAAAGTAAAATAAGTAAAATAAGAAAAAGTTAAAAAGTAGTAAAGTAATGAAGTAAGTAAAGTAAAAAAAATAATAAAGTACAGTAGGTAAAAAATAAATAAAAGTAAGCCATGAATAAGTAAAGAAAATAAGGAAAATAATAATAAAATAACAAAAAAAAATATGTATAGTACTTAAGTAAAACAAGCTACGCAGGAAAACAAACCCCCCCATCAAATTCAGCACCCCCCCCACCCCCCCAGCACACACACAACAACAACAACAACAACAACAAATAGTATAAAGAAAGCTAAACTGTCGCATCCTGGGTCACCTTGGCGGCTAAATAACGAGCGTCCGAGGATTGCCGGAGACTGTTTGTTACTCGGCCTGACTTTTTTCTCCCTCACTGACGCCCGGACGCCCGCTGAAGAAGACTAACGCTCACCCCAAACACCTTCCTCTTAACACAAAACCCTCTAAACTGTTTTTGTTCTGAACGCTCGATACGATTTTTTTTTTTTTTGTAAACTCTCCCGAAGATCTGTCTCAATTCTCAAAACCCAACTCTACTCGTATAAGATCTGTCAAAACTACTTCCAAACTTTTTCTAAACTCTGAATCTTTCTTTAAACTCTCTAAAAACAGCTTTCTCTAAGCTTTAAAGTATTTCTAAGCTCTAAATATGCTCTAAATGCCCTCTAACACAGCTCTCTCGAAACTTTCCATTCACAGCTCTCTCTAACTTCTAATATCACTCTAAATTATCTTTATACAAGTCTCTAAACAATTTTTTCTCTTAAATTTCTAAACTAGCTAAACACAACTTTCTTTAAACTTTTTATATACACAACCCTCTGTAACACAAATTTAACCATGACTTTCTCTGTACACAATTCTCTCTAACCATATCTCCCGGTGAACACAACTCTCGCTCACCATAACTCTCTCTAAACACAGCACTTTCTAAACGTTATAAACACATTTTCTAAACTTTCTTTTAAGCAGAACTCCAAAGACAATTTTTTCTAGACTCAACACTTTCTAAACGTTCTAAACACATTTTCTAAACTTTCTTTTAAATACAACTCAAAAGATAAATTTCTCTAGACTCAACACTTTCTAAACGTTATAAACACATCATCTAAACTTTCTTTTAAGCACAACTCCAAAAACAAATTTCTCTAAGACAACACTTTCTTAACATTCCTAGCACATTTTCTAATCTTTCTTTTAAACAGAACTCCACAGACAACTTGCCCTAGACTCAACACTTTCCAAACGTTCTAAACACATCATCTAAACTTTTCTTCGAACACAACTCCAAAAACAAATTTCTCTAAGACTCAACGCTTCCCAAACGTTATAACACACTCTCTAAACTTTCCTTTAAGCACAACTCTAAGAACAACTTCCTCTAGACTCAACTTCCTAATCACAACTTATCTCTCTCTCCACGCCATAAAACACAGACAAACGCTTCTCTCAGTCAGCAGAAAAAACAATAATAAACTCTGGCACCGAACACAGCACAGCGGCTTCGTTCATTAACACGCTGAACACACCATTTCGAGAGCCAGCTGCCCGGCGATGACTGATGGTTCACGGAGGTGCTGACAGGATGGATGGACGGACGGAATGATGGCACAACGGGTCTCCAGGATAAGTCGTTAGTTACATTAGTACGCGAAAGACGGCGCGCGCACAAGTGTTATCTTCCTATACCGGTCGAGCGCACGGTAATGAGACAGGTAAACTGCACCAACGCATTAACTCGTCCGCTGCGATTGGCACGGATTCGGCTTTCACTGGTAGCCTGGTCACATATAGTCCCAGGTCCTTCTCTGCCTCTGTGGTGGATAGTGGAGTGTTTCCCATGTGGTATTGGTGTGCTGGATAAACTCTCCCAAGGTGCAGGACTTTACATTTTTCGTCATTGAATTGTAGCAGCCACTTTTTGTTCCATTCCTGTAGCTTGGTGATGTCTTCTTGTCCTTGTAGGAAATTCGCGGTCAAGGGGTTAATATTGTCTTCCTTGTTGTTATCCTTCATTTTTATTTCCCTCGCTCCCATATAACTTAGTTTGTCTTCTTTCTTTTTTTTATTCTTTTTTTTTCACATTTTTACGTCAGTTGGCTAATGTTTTCGGACTTAAAAAATACAATATTCCCACACTTTTCATACTTACAATATTCCCACACTTTTCATACTTACAATATTCCCACACTTTTCATACTTACAATATTCCCACACTTTTCATACTTACAATATTCCCACACTTTTCATACTTACAATATTCCCACACTTTTCATACTTACAATATTCCCACACTTTTCATACTTACAATATTCCCATACTTTTCACAATATCTTCCTTTAACTATTTTATTCTCAACTCTTCTCGATATTTTTTTTCTATTTTACATACTTTTCCAAATTTTATACCTTCTATTTTGTTTACGTTTTTTTCCCCGCAAGATCACATATTTTTCCCCATTTACAAATCTTGCTTTATTTCCCATTAATTCTTATATTATGACTGAAAGCTATCATCATCATCATCATCATCATCATCATCATCATCGTCATTGCGCCCGCCTGTCTTCCTTCCTTCTTTTCTTCTAACACACAGTCGTCATCCAAAGAACTGACATGGCTGTATATATATATATTTTTTTTATCGACACGGCCACAAAAATTTTCGTTTCCTTTCTGTTCTCGACTATTTGTTCTCTAAACACACACACACACACACACACACACACACACACACACACACACACACACACACACACACACGTATGTATATAGTTTTTTTGCCTTTCAGTATCCATTATTCTCTCTCTCCAAAACAATTTCTCATACAAACACGACCATTTTCCAAGCCTCTCTCTCTCTCTCTCTCGTTTGGGGGCTGTTATTACTATTATTATTTTTAGCTACACGTAACAATTATCTTTTTTTTTGTTGTTGTGTTTTAGTTTATCAATGTAAGTTTTTTTTTTTATCGGGTTCTGTTTTTTTCAGTATAATTCTTCTAACGTTGATTTCTATGTTGTTGCTATTGTTTTTTTTATTTCTTTTTGGGGAGGGACTTGACGGTTGGTTGTTCCTTCCTCTGTGTAGTTTTGTTTGTTTGTTCATTATATATATTTTTTTGACAACAAAGGAGACAGTTCAAGGGCACCAAAACAGGAAACAATAATAAAAAAAAGCCCGCTACTAAATTACGATGAATAATTTCCATCTTTAATCATCTGAACGAAAATTATATTATTCATCTTTAAAAAAAATAACCCCTATTAATTAAGATGAAAAATGTATTAAAAGATAAGAGGAAAGGAAGGCAAAAGAAGACGAAAGTGAAGGGAGTAAAACTGTACCCTTCTCAGATTTTCAATAACTGTTCAATTTTTTTATATATTGATCTGAAGTTTGAACGTGTTAACCAAATGCCGTAAAACTGTAAAAAAAATAAATAAATAAGAGAAAGAAAACAAAATAAGATACAAGGAAAGGAAAAAAATGATACTCTCCTTTTCAGTCAAATATATGAATCTTTTTTATAATATTTAACCTTCTCATAATCTTCAAGTCTGAACGCTTTAGTTTAATGACGTAAAGAAAGGTACTAAAAATAAAAGAGACAGAAGATGAACTAAGATATATGAAAAGAAGATAAGAATGATACTCTTCTTCAGTGTATTTTTTTTATAATATTTAACCTTCTTATAATCGTCAAGTCTGAACGCTTTAGTTTAATGACGCAAAGGAAGGTATTAAAAACAAACGAGAAAGAAGATGAACTAAGATATATGGAATGAAGATAAAAATGATAAACTCTTCTCAATTCAGACCTTCAAATATTTATCCTTTTTTTTTTATATCAGAGAAGCAGCTCAAGGGAAAAAAAAAAGAAACAATGATGAGAAAAAGCCCGCTATTCACTGCTCCCACAAAAAACAACAACAAAAAAAAAAACGCTCAGATAAGTGGCCAAAAGAGAGGTCAACTTCGGACTTTATATCATTTTGAAGTCTGAACGTGTGAGTCAAATTACATAAAAGAAATATTAATAGTAACAAAAAAAAAAAAGAAGATAGTGTAAGGTATATGGGAAAGATTAATGATAAAATAATAATCTTCTCTTCAGTCATTCAAATACTGTTCACGTGTTTACTTTAATATTTTACTTCATTTTTTTTTAGGTGTGAACACGTAAGTCAGCTTTTGTGTTTATTTGTTTCAGGATAATTACTTTTCGTCCATTGCGACACCTCTCTAAATTAACTTCTTTCAGCGGCTCTCTTTTGTCTCCTGTTTTTTACTAGCCTGTATTACATTCTTTCATTCCTTACTTCTCTTGTTTTCGTTTTTAATTTATCTCCTTTTTTTTTAATTTTCTATCACCTAACATTCTTTCATTCCTTACTTTTCTTGTTTTCGTTTTTAATTTTAAGATTTAATTTAAGTTTAAGTTTTAATATCGTCTACTTTTTTTCAATTTTCTATCACCTAACATTCTTTCATTCCTTACTTTTCTTGTTTTCGTTTTTAATTTATCTCCTTTTTTTCAATTTTCTATCACCTAACATTCTTTCATTCCTTACTTTTCTTGTTTTCGTTTTTAATTTATCTCCTTTTTTTCAATTTTCTATCACCTAACATTCTTTCATTCCTTACTTTTCTTGTTTTCGTTTTTAATTTTAAGTTTTAATTTAAGTTTAAGTTTTAATTTCATCTACTTTTTTCAATTTTCTATCACCAAACATTCTTTCATTCCTTACTTTTCTTGTTTTCGTTTTTAATTTATCTCCTTTTTTTAAATTTTCTGTCACCTAACATTCTTTCATTCCCGCCCTTGTCTGAAAACCACCACACCTCGATGAACATCAACTCATCAGAAGAGGAAGCCGCGAAAGCGAATCAAGAACGAAGGCAAAGGTATGCACCAATGCAGCACCTCACCACCATAACACTGCTCAGAACAGAACGGGCTGGGCACACCATCAGGCCACCATCGGCCCCCCCTTGGGCCGACCATCAGGCACCACCGGCGCATGGGAAGCATTATAATAAAAAAAAAAAAAAAAAAAAAAAAAAAAAAATCTTTTTTGTTTTCGTTTTTAATCTATCTCCTTTGTTTTCAACTTACACTTTCATTCCTTTCTTTTCTTCTTTTAGTTTTAATTTCATTTACTCTTTTTCAACTTTCTAATCACCTTGTATTCTGTCAGCCTTACTTTTCTTATTTTAGTTTTAATTTCATCTACTTTTTAAAATTTTCTATCACCTTACGTTCTTTCATTTCTTTTTTTTCTTATTTCCGTTTCTAATTTATCTTCTCTTTTTCACTTTCCCATCACCTTATATTCTTTCATTCTTTACTTTTCTTATTTCGTTATTAATTTATCTACTCTTTTTTATTTCCCATCACCTTCATTCTTCCATTCCTTACTTTTCTTTTTTTTCGTTTTCTTATTTTTGCCTTTATGAAGTCTTTTAATATTTACTTTTCTCTACATTTTTTTTTATTTTTACATTATTTTAGTATCGTATTTTTCTTCTTTCTTATTGTCCTCCTTGTTCCAGTGTGATAATTTAATCTATTAGTCAAATTCTTGCCTGTCTTTTCTTCTCTCACGTTTTTTTTCCTCTCCTTGTTGGCTGCAGGAAGAAGCGACATTAATTGAGTTGAGTTATTGATATTATTTCTTTCTTTTCTTCTATTTTCTTTTCCTTCATTACTTTCTGTCTTCCTCTTTTCTCTTGGTTGTCTTCTATTTTCTCTTCCTTCATTACTTTGTCTTCCTCTCTTCTTTTGGTTTTCTTCTATTTTTTCTTTCTTCATTACTTTGTCTTCCTCTCTTCTTTTAGTTTTCTTCTATTTTTTCTTTCTTCATTACTTTGTTGTCTTCCTCTCTTCTCTTTCTTTTCTTCTATCTTCTCTTCCTTCATTACTTTGTCTTCCCCTTTTCTCTTGGTTTTCTTCTTTTTCTCTTTCTTCATTACTTTGTCTTCATTTCTCTTCTCTTGGTTTTCTTAATTTTTCCATCCCATCTCTTTTACTTTTTCTCTGATTTTTTTTTCACTTTTTCTGTTCTCTCCATTCATTACTTTTCTCCTTACTCTCTTTTCTTATTTTTCTATATTTTCTTTCCCTTTTCTTCCATTTTTTCCTCTTGTTTCATTTTCCCTTTTCTTCTTTCTTTCTCTCTATTCATTCTTCGTCTTCGTGTTTTTATATATGCATACATATATTTCTTTCTTATATATCTAAACAATAATCTTTTCTTATATATGTATTTCTTTTATTTTGTACTGTTATTTTTTATATCTAATTAGTCATCTTGTTTTATTCGATATATATGTAAGTTTGTTTTTATTCATTTTGCTTTTCTATATAACTTGACCATTTCGTTTCTTTCATGAGTTTTTTTATTGATATTTCTTTTGTATACATTTGTCTTTTTTTTATGTATACCTTAAAACATTCATATTCATTTTCTATATAGGCATACGCTACACTTTCTTTTCGTTGTTGTTGTTGTTGTTGTTGTTGTTGCTAGGTCTGATTTTAAGGCGTCGTGGAGATCGTACGGTTTATTAAGGTAGGCCTATACACACACACACACACACACACACACACACACACACACACATAGCCCCTCCCCTTCATACAGACAACACTTAAGAGGAGCGAAAAGAAGAAAAAAAGAAAGAAATTAATGAAGGAAGAAAGGAAAATATGGGAAGAAAAGGAATGAAGAAATGAAAGAAGAAAGGAAGAAAAGAAAAGAACTGGAAACACACATACAAACACACACAGACAACACTTACGAAGGACAAAAAAAGGAAAATAAAAGAAATGAAGGAAGGAAAATATGGGAAGAAAAGGAATGAAAAAAATAAAAGAAGAAAGGAAGAAAAGATTAACTATATACAAACACACACACACACACACACACACACACACAAACACACAACACAATACCCCCTTCACCCCCAACCTCCCCCTACACAACCCCACTAACCCCCTCCTCCCCCCCTCCACCACCACAACCCCAAAACCCCTACCCCTGACCTCCCCCCGCCACACCTGACCTGACCCCTTCCGCAGGTGAGCGCGGCGGCCTCCCTCACCTGTCTGCCGCCCCCCACCTGCGATGAATTATTCCTCGCCTCTGATTGGTGGGCGGGGGGCACGTCACGGCCGGTAATGACTGGCTGGACACGGGGGTTCAGTCATCTATACTTCGGTTCAGTCATCTATACTTCTTGTGCAGTCTATAGCGTTCGAAAAGGGGAGTGTTTTGAGCTTGGGAGAGAGAGTTTTTGAGAGGATTTGAGTGGGTTTGAGTGGGTTTGAGAGGGTTTGAGTGGGTTTGAGAGGGTTTGAGTGGGTTTGAGTGGGTTTGAGTGGGTTTGAGAGGGTTTGAGTGGGTTTGAGTGGGTTTGAGTGGGTTTGAGAGGGTTTGAGTGGGTTTGAGAGGGTTTGAGAGAGAGAGAGAGAGAGAGAGAGAGAGAGAGAGAGCTTTGATATGAAAAAAAAATGTAGGCATAGTATATTTCCTTTGATTTTTTTTTTATTTGGTTCAGTGATCGGCGCTTCTCGTCTCGTCTCGTCTCGTCTCGTCTCTCGTCTCGTCTCTCGTCTCTCTCTCTCTCTCTCTCTCTCTCTCTCTTTCTACATTCTATTTTCCTGTCTGCGAAGTCGATAGCTGACCGTGAAATAAAATAAGTTGATAATCTAGACGAAAAAAAAAAAAAAAAACCACGACTAAAACACTGAAACACCCACAGCTCACCACAGCATACAAAACGATAGAAAATGTAAAAAAAAAAATATATGTGTAACAGAACAAAATCATTTTAATCAACAACAGAATCACACTCTTCTCCAAACGATGACAGGAAAGCCCACAAAATTATAGTTACTTTTTTATAATAAACATGAAAAAGAGAGTAAAAATACCTCAGAAAAAGAGAAGAAAAGAGTAAAGAGTGAAATGATATCTATCTATCTATCTATCTATTTATCTATCTATCTATCTATCTATCTATCTATCTATCTATCTATCTATCTATCTATCTATCTATCTATCTATCTATCTATCTATCTATCTATCTATCTATCTATCTATCTATTCATGTATCACACTACGCATTAGATATTTGATTCAGTCGACTACAAACGAGGGTTCTTGTTGAGTCTATAACCGTATATATATTGAGAGAGAGTCAGTGTGGCAATCTAACATAACGCAATGCTATGCTTTAAAACATAAGAGCACTCAGTCGAATAGCACACCAGTTAGTCAGTTCATTCGCCTACAGAGTCTTTGTGAGGTGTATCGAGGAGGCGGTGGTCAGCGTGTGAACGTGGTGATGGCAAGGTCCAAGGTTCGTCATTTTTTTCTTATATTAATTCTTTTGTTTTATTCTTCCTTTTTTCCTTCCTTTTTTCCTTCTTTTTCCCTCCAATTCTTACTTATTTTCCTTAATTTTTTCCTTTTTTTCTTTTCTTTTTCCCTCCAATTCTTCCTTATTTTCTTTTTCCTTCCATTTTTCCTTATTTCTCTTTTTCTTTTCCCTTTATCCTTCCTTATTTTCCTTTTCTTTTTCTCTTTATTCTTCCTTATTTTCCTTTTCTTTTTCCCTTCATTCTTTCTTATTTTCCCTTTTCCTTTTCCCCTCCATTCTTCCTTATTTCCCTTTCCTTTTTCCCTTTATTCTTCCTTATTTTCCTTTCCTTTTTCCCTCCATTCTTCCTTTTTTCCCTTTCTTTTTCCCTCAATCGCGGAGTGGCGGAAAACTACCCACATGGTGCCCGGACCTTCAATCACCCTTTCCTTCAGCGACAAAGCGACCTACCCATCGTTGCCATATTATCGTTTTCACCATCTCGTACTCATCATTTTCAAACCATAGACTCTCGTACCTACACAAAAATAACGATTGGAAACTAATGTTAGCGTTAAAACTCTTATTTATTGATGTTTCTTTGTTTCTGCTATCGTTATCTCGGTCAGAAAGTACGATAATGCAATGCGATGTGTACGACAATCTGGCAAATGAGTAAAAGATAAGATAGAACGAGAGAGAGAGAGATAGTGAGCGATAGATAGATAGATAGAACGCGAGTCTAGCTTATGCACCAACAGGCCGGCGACGAAACACGATTAAAAATAACAAATAACCCTCGGCCGGTAGGATTTTGGCTTTGCCGGAGCTTCACATATACACACACATACATTTTTCCGCATCAGGTTTAAAATTTGATATATAAAGGTAGATTAATGGCTTTTCAGGTTTAAGCTTTCAGTGTAGATAAAAAAGAGAGAGGGAGAGGGAGAGAGAGTGGGAGTAGAGAGAGTAAATAAATAAATAAAGCAAAAAGAGTAACGGGGCCAACCAAACATTAACGCTTAAAACGATCGCCAAAACAAAAGAGCATCAAAGCGGCGGGAAAATAGAATGAAAATGGAAGCGCATAAACAAAAGCGAACAACGAGGGATGATGAGCGGCCGAAGTGTGACCGTGGCGGCGCGAGGGACGGACGGGAGAGTGAAAATAAGGGACCGTTGGAAGGGGTGACGCTGATGATGACGATGATGGAGAATGTATTGAGGAGTGAAGGAAGATATTGGTGAAGGAATGAAAGGAAAACGGGCGGGAGAGTGAAAATAAGGGACTGTAGGAAAGGGTGACGCTGATGATGATGATGATGATGATGATGGAGAAATGTAATGAGATGTGAATTGATAAGGAGTTGAGGAAGGAATTGGTGAAGGAAGACTGTCTTAAAGAACTAGTGAAGGGATGCAAGAAAAAAAAGGGAAAATACAATCAGGGAGCTTTTGGAATGGTGGTTAATGATGATGATGATGATGGAGAAAGGTGTTAAGGGGTGAACAAAGGAGGGATAAAAGAATGAAGAAGATGAAGGATTGGAAGAAGGAAAGA
Organism: Eriocheir sinensis; assembly: GCF_024679095.1. Lineage (NCBI taxonomy): Eukaryota > Metazoa > Arthropoda > Malacostraca > Decapoda > Varunidae > Eriocheir > Eriocheir sinensis. The sequence goes on from NC_066544.1 coordinate 9,552,381, forward strand.
AAGAAGCAATATAATGATTGATAAATGAATGAACGGAGCGAAGGACAGAATGGAAAGTGAAAATAAGTGAGTTCTGGAAGGGTGGATGATGATGGAGAAAAATAGTGATAGGAAATAAAGATAAAGAAAGTTGATAAAGTTGTTAGAGAAAAAAGATAGAAACAAAGATAGAGGTGATAGAGATATTTACTGAAGACGATAGATAAGTGAACAGAGGAGTGAATTAAGGAAGGATAGAGGAAATATAAAAAAAGAAAACAAAGAAGCTGTTAGGATAGGAATGAAATAGGTAAGAGGAAGGGAAGGGAAGGGGAGAGGAAGGAAGGGTAGTGAAGGGAAGTGAAGGTTGAGTGATAGACATTAATAAGGGATTGAAAAGGAAGGAAGGGAGAGTGAAAATAATGAGTGTTGGTAAGGATCATGATAAAATTGATAGAGAAACATTTTGAGGGATGAATTGAGAATGGAAGGAATGACTGAATGAAGGAAGAAAATAATATATAATAATAGATTAATAAGTGAATGAATTGATTAATGGTAAAATAAAAATAAAATGTGATGGAGGTGATAACGCCATTGATGTAGAAATGATGAAAGACTGCCGGAAGGAAGGAAGGAAGGAAGGAAGGAAGAAAGGAAGGAAGAAAGGATGGAAGGAAGGAAGAAAGGAAGGAAGGACGGAAGGAAGGACGGAAGGAAGGAAGGAAGAAAGGAAGGATGAAAGACTGACGGAAGGAAGGATGGGAGGAAGGAAGGAAGAAAGGAAGGAAGAAAGAATGGAAGGAAGGAAGGGAGAAAGGATGGAAGGACGGAAGAAAGGAAGGAAGGATGGAAGGAAGGAAGGAAGAAAGGATGGAAGGAAGGGAGAAAGGATGGAAGGAAGGAAGAAAGGATGGAAGGAAGGAAGAAAGGAAGGAAGGAAGGAAGAAAGGAAGAAAGGAAGAAAGGAAGGAAGGGAGAAAGGAAGGAAGAAACGAAGGAGGGAATAAATTAATGGGTAAGTGAATGAATGAATAAATAGATAAATGAATGAATCAATTAGTAGAAAAACACTGAATGAGTAAAGGAATCAATAAACACAAAATGAATGTATGAAATATATTAACGAAAGAATATAAAAAAATGCAGGAATAAATGATTGAAAGAATAAATATATGAGTGGATGACTAACTTATCTAAATAATCAAATAACTAATCAAAAAAACTAATTACAATATCTATCTATCTATCTATCTATACGTATGTAGATAGAAACAGATAGATAGATAGATAGATAGATAGACTGAATGTGATGAAGTGAAGGAAAAATAAATATGAAGGGAAATTTAGAGTTCAAGAAATCATAAAAATAACCATAAGCGATTTTTTTGGTGCTTTAATCTGTGAGTGAATTTGATGCCGAAAGAAAAGAGAGAGAAAAAAAACATAGAAGGAAAAAAAAAACACGACAGAGGAGGAATGAATATGAGAAGGAGATTGATGATAAAAATTAAACGAGGAAAAGAAACTAACACACTAAAATAATAAATAAAAACAAACTAAATAAAGACATAAAACAAAAACTATAAGAAAACAATGAGAAAAAAACAATAAAACAAGAATAAAAATGCACGAAAACTACCAAAAAAAATAAAATATAAATAAAACAATAAAAAACAGAAAAATAGCAAAATCAATACAAGAAAACTACAAAAAAAACTAATCTAAAAAAAATACAAGCAGAAAAAAAAACAATGAGAAAAAAGCACCAGAAAAATAACAAATAAAATAATACAAGAAAACTCAAAAAATGAAAAAAAACAGCTGATTAAAAAGAAAAGCAAAACAAAACAAAAAAACAAAACAAGACAACAGAACACGTAAAACTAACTAACCAACACACACACACACAACACACACACACACACACACAAAAAAAAAGAATCAGCCAATCGGACACAAGAGCGAGCGTGGCCGCCGACCAATCACATTAATCGCTGTTTTTTTTTTTTGTTGTTTTTTTAGTTTGTTCCTCCAATACAGGTAAACAAACAAGATGGCGGAGGAGGTAAAAAAAAGAAGATTAAAAGGGAAAAAAAGGAGGAAAGAAAGAAATAAAGGAGAATAAAAAAGGAAAAATGGAATATAAAAGGAAAAAGAAAAGGAAAATAAGGAAGAAAGGAAGGAAAAAGAAAAGGGAATAAGGAAGAAAGGAGGGAAAAAAGAAAAGGGAAAATAAGGAAGAATGGAGGGAAAAAGAAAAGAGAAATAAGGAAGAAAGGAAGGAAAAAGAAAAGGGAAAATAAGGAAAAAAGGAAGGAAAAGGAAAAGAGAAAAAGGAAGAATGGAAGGAAAAAAGGAAAAATATAAGGAAAAAAAGGAAAAATAAAAGGAAAAAAGCAATAAAAGAAAAAATAATACAAAATAAGAAAAGGAAAAAGGAAAAAAAAGAACAAAAGGAAGAAAATGGGAAGAATAAAGAAAGAAAATAAGGAAGAAATGAACGATAGAAAAAGGAAGCATGAAATGATATACGATATCAAAAAAGGAAGAAAGAGAGAAAATAATGAGAGAAGAAAAAAAAGAAAAAAAATGAAAAGGAAAGATAAAAAAGAAAAAGAAGAGTAAAGGGAAGAAAAAAAGGGAGAGGGAGAAGAAGAATAGCAAAAAGAAAAAGAGAAATGTAAATGAAAAAAATTGGATGATGATGTATATAAAAAAAAAAGAAATAGTTGAGAGAAAATGAAAAAAAATGTAGAGTGAGCAAATTCTGAAAATGCTTATAAAATTACTGAAGAAAAAAAAAACAAGGAAAATATAGATAAACACGAAAAATGCCAAGACAAAAAGGAAGACAAACAGACAGGCAAATAAATACATAAAAAAGACAAGCAAACAGGAAAACATACAGACACAAAATTCTACCCATACGAACTTAAGAGAAGGAGAAGAAGAGGGAGAATTAAATAGAAAGAGGAAAGAGGAAAGAAAAAAAATATATACGAAGAACAGGAAGAACAAGAAGAGGAGAAAGAGAAGAACAATGAAGAGAGAGAGAGAGAGAGAGAGAGAGAGAGAGAGAGAGAGAGAGAGAGAGAGAGAGAGAGAGAGAGAGAGAGAGAGAGAGAGAGAGAGAGAGAGAGAGAGAGAGAGAGAGAGAGAGAGAGAGAGAGAGAGAGAGAGAGAGAGAGAGAGAGAGAGAAACAGTGGTAGTAAGACGTAGCATAGTGAAGCAAAAAAAAAAAAAAAAGCAATAAAAAGAAGAAATAAAAAAAAAGAGAAGAAAAGGTGGAAGTGGAGGAAGCGAAGAAGGAGAGGAGAAAGGTGTGGAGAAAGGTGTATAGTGTAAAAGTGGAGTGACTGTCAGAGGAAGAGTCGGAGGAGGAGGAGAAAGAGGAGGAGGAGGAGGAGAATGAAGAGTGTGAGTCAGAGCCGGAGGAGGAGGAGGAGTCACAGTCGAAGGAGGGAGGAGGAGGAGGCGGCGGTGAAGGCTTGAGACAGCGTACGTGAGCCGTGTGTGTGTGTACTCCATTTCCATTGATGAATAAGAGAGGGGACGACGGGGACGCATTTCGGGGCCTGAATGAAAAATAAGAAGCCTCGTGTCCGGCCCGAAGGAGATGTGAATAAGGCAATGCGGCCGGCTCTCTCTCTCTCTCTCTCTCTCTCTCTCTCTGATTTTCTTCATTTATACAGTTTTTTGCTTCACTTTCATTTAATTTCTCTCGTTTCTCCATTTCTCTTCTCTTCTCTCCCCCAAAACCTCTTAAATTATCCTATACAGTGTTTGTTTGTTTGTTTGTTTGTGTGTTTGTTTGTTTGTTTGTTTGTGTTTGTTTGTTCGTTTGTGTTGAAAGGATAGTTTTGCTGATATTTTTTGGTAAGGCAAAGTAGAAAGAAATCAGAGCTAAAAAAAAAAAAATACACAAACACAAACAAAAAACACAAACAAAATCATTAAAACACGTATGCGATCTGCTTTTTTTTCTATACGTTGATAAAAAAAAAACTAGACAAAAGAAAAGACAAACAATAAGTGATCAAATGTTTCTATAAATACCTCGTCTGCTTGTCTACCTTCCTTCCTTCCTTGTTGTTGTTGTTGTTGTTGTTGTTGTTTAGCTGTTGTTGTTGTTGTTGTTGTTGTTGTTGTTTAGCTGTTGTCTCTTACCTGAAACACAAAATAAAGAAAATGATAAATTCAGTACCTTTAAAAGACTGAAGTAGGACGGAGTCGAGAAAAGCAACAAATAAATCATCAGGCTTCTTGGGTCAGCGAGTGGGGTGATGAGGAACGGGGGAAAAATAAATAAAGGAAACACGGAAAAAAAAACCACGTCAGAATTCTGCAGAGTGGAAAAATGAACCAAAACAAAATAGCAAATATAAATAGATAAGAATATGAATGAAAAAGTGATAATAAATAATAAAAACAGGCGTGGATAAGTGGTCAGCATCAGCCATCACCGAGTGGCCTAAGACTACCCCCATGCCCTCCTGACGACCACCCATCAACCCGGGCTCTGCGAAATACTTTGAAGAGGATAAAAAATGAGCTCCAGGGGCCAGCATGAGACTAGCGAGATGGCACCACTATAAAACACTTGCCTACGCCGCTACAGGTTGGGCCGCTCGTCATTGCCTTCCTAGAAAACCTACTGGTGATGAAGGCTGAATGTAAAGAAAAAAAAAAGTAGAAAAATTACTAGATATAAAGAGTTATATAAAGGTGAGTATAGGAGTTATGTAAGTATTTATAAGGGAAATGGAGGGTGACCTACTACAACTGCTACTACTACTACTACTACTACTACTACTATTACTACAACTACTTTTCTTTTTACAACAAAGGAGACAGCTCAAGGGCACACAAAAAAGTAAACAATAATCATAATAAAAACAAAAGCCCGCTACTCGCTGCTCCAAAAACCTACCACTATTACCACTACTACTACTACTTCTACTACTACTACTACTCAACCTTCCTTCCCCTTTTTGTCTCTCCTTCCTTCCCTCCCTTCCCTCAATTTCCTCCTGTATCGAAACCCTTCAACCCTCCTCCCTCCCTTCTCTCCCCTCTCCTCTCCCCTTCTCCTCTTCTCCCCTCACATCCTCTCCACTTTCCCTTCTCTTGGTCATCCCCTCACTTACCTCCCCCCGCCCCCCCCCTCCCCCCGCCCTTATCCTCTCTCCCCTACATCATCCTCCCTCCTCCTCCTCCTCCTCCTCCTCGTCCTCCTCCCTCGCTCACCTGACACCCGTTTTGATGCGGCCAGACGAGAGGTGAGTCGCGGGGCACACCTGTCCTTAATTGGTGTGTGTGTGTGTGTGTGTGTGTGTGTGTGTGTGTGTTTTAAGAGTGGGTGTGTTTTTCTAGTCTTTTTTTATTTTGTTTTGTTTTGTTTGTTTGTTTGTTTGTTTGTAATTTCGGTTGGTTGTTTGATTGTTGTTGATCTGTATGTGTCTGTCTGTCTGTCTTTGTGTATGTCTGTCTGTCTGTCTCTCCTTACCTCCACAACCAACAAAAGTAACAACAAAAATATCTAAGATTACTACTACTACTACTACTACTACTACTACTACTACTACTACTACTTCTACTACTAATACTACTAGAGTGAGATAGTAAACGATATGAAAAAAAAGATTTAAAAAAATGGGAAAAGAAAAAGAGAAAAGAGAAAAGTGAAAAGGAGTAAAAGATGAGAGAAATGAGGAAAAAAATGGAAAAGGAGTGAAAAGAAAGAGGAGAGGAAAAGAGGGGAGAAAGCGAAATGTGAGAAAATAGGGGAAAAATGGGGAAAGGGGGAAATGAGGGCAAAGAAGGGGAGAGGGAAAATTAGGGGAAAAAGGAAGAAAAAAGGGAAGCAATGGAAATAGGGGAGAGGAAAAATATAGGGAATGAGGAAAAAATGATGAGGAAAAGAGGGGAGGGGAAATTCAGAAGACGAGGAAAAATAAGGGGAAAGAAGGAAAAGGGGGAAAAAGGGGAGGTGAAAAGGAAAAGGAAGAAAACGAGGGAAAAGATGGGAAAATGAGGGAAAATAGGAAACTGGAAATGAGGAAAACGAGGGAGAGGGGAAAAAGAGGGAAAAGGAGAAGAGGAATTAAAACAGGGAAACAGAGGGGAAAATTAGCAAAACGATGGAAATTAGGGGAAAGGTGAAAATGAGGGAAGGAGTGAAAAGGGGAAAAGGGGAAAATGAGGAAAAGGGGAAAATGAGGAAAAGGGGAAAAGGGGAAAATGAGAAAAAGGGAAAAGGGGAAAATGAGGAAAACGAGGGAAACTTATGGGAAAAGAGGGGAAATTATAAGCTCCTAACTAAGTGAATCACAACGCCAGTTCCCGCCCCTCAAACTTGTGACCCCCAGGGAAAGAAAGTCCCTCCCTGGGGTCACGAGAGGTCAAGGCTGAGGGGGGGGGGTGAAGAGAGGGAAGGTGGGAGCGGGGAGGCTAAACTAGGAAAAGGGGAGAAAAGGGAGATTAGAGGTAGGAAAGGGGAGCTGGTTAGTTAAAGATAAATGGAAAGGAAGGGGAAGGGGAAGAGGAGAAAGAGAAAAGGGAAGGGAATTGGAAGGGGAGGGTAATTTGAAGAAAGGGGCGAAAGAAAAGGGAGAGAGAAGGGAGGGAAAGAAAAGGTCCAGAAAAGTACAGGGAAGGGAAAAAGGCTGAAGAAGGAAGAAAAAGGAAGAGGAAGAAGATGGAAAGGGGAAGAGGAGAAAGGAAGGGGAAAGTAGAGAAAAGAAAGCGACCAGAGGAAGGAATGTAAAGAAAAGGAAAATAAAAGGAAGGAAACAAAGTAGAGAAAGAGATAGGGGTAGAAAGGAGTAGAAAGGGGAAAAGAAAAGGAAAATACTGGAATATGAGAGAAAAGGAGAAAAAGAAAGAAATAGTTCAGAGAAAGGAAGGAAATGGATGTGATAAATGAGAGAGAGAGAGAGAGAGAGAGAGAGAGAGAGAGAGAGAGAGAGAGAGAGAGAGAGAGAGAGAGAGAGAGAGAGAGAGAGAGAGAGAGAGAGAGAGAAGGGTCGTAGCCATGTAACGCGTCACCAAACTGCCCAATTACCGCGAGACGAGCCATTTAGCGCGCGGGGCGGCGGGCAAACCACCACCACCACCACCACTACCACCCCTACCACCTCCTCCTCCTCCACCACCACCACAAAACCATTTCAAGCCTAATCCACACCCACCTCCACCACCACCACCACCACTACCCCTGCCACCTCCTCCTCCTCCACCACCACCACAAAACCATTTCAAGCCTAATCCACACCCACCTCCACCACCACCACCACCACTATCTCCACTAGCGGCACCACCACCACAACCACCACCACAGATTCATTTCAAGCCTCATCCACACACCCACCTCCACTACCACCACCACCACCACCGAATCCACTGCCACCATAAATATCAGCTCACACTAACTCCACCACCATCACCACCACCACCATCACCTCCACCACCATCACCTCCACCTCCACCACCACCACCACCATCACTTACATTCATTACATTACTTACTATATCATCGTTATTATTGTCATCGCTACCACAACCACCACCAACGCACAAACAAACAAACAAAAATAATAGACAAAAAAATATCGAAACAAAACAAAATGAAAAATAAAAGAAAACAAGAAAATAAACAACACAAGTCACTTAAAAACAAAACAAAAAAACAGCAATACAAAAAATAATCAACAAGAAAGACATTTTGAGATTTAGAGAAGACTAGAAAAAATAGGGAAGAGAAGAAATAGATAGACAGATACATAGATAGATAGATAGAAAGAAATCGAGAGACAGACAGACAGACAGAGAGAGAAAAGAGAAAGAGAATGAGAGAGGAAAAGGGGGAGAGAAAGGAAAGGGGAGACGATAAGGGAAGCGAATAGGGGTGATATGGGAGAAAGAGGGAAAATGAAAAAGGGGGAGCTGAGAGAGAGAGAGAGAGAGAGAGAGAGAGAGAGAGAGAGAGAGAGAGAGAGAGAGAGAGAGAGAGAGAGAGAGAGAGAGAGAGAGAGAGAGAGAGAGAGAGAGAGAGAGAGAGAGAGAGAGAGAGAGAGAGAGAGAGAGAGAGAGAGAGAGAGAGAGAGAGAGAGAGAGAGAGAGAGAGAGAGAGAGAGAGAGAGAGAGAGAGAGAGAGAGAGAGAGACTATTAGAGAGAATGAGAACACCAAGGCACATTAGGGGAGGAAAATGGGGAAAAGGGGAAAGGGGGAGAAAGGAAGAGGAGTGCGAGGGGAGAATATGAGAAGGAAATACTAAGAGGGGAGAGAAAAAAGGGGTGGAAAGAGGGAAGGGGAGGGGAGGACCAAAGGGAAGAGAGGGAAAAGAAGGGAAACAGAGAGCATTAATGGGGAAATAAGAGGAAAATAAAGGGAGAGTAAGAGGGGGTAAGAGGACAAGAGGGGAAACAGGATGTATTAATGGGTGAGATAAAGAGGAGGAAAATTTTAAGAGGAAAAAGGGAAAGGGGAATCAAGAGGAAAGGGTTAAAGGGAAATAGAAGGGAAAAGTTAAGGGTAAATGAAGAGGGGGAAAAGGTTAAGAGGAAAAAGAGTAAAGGGAAATAAAGAGGAAAGGGTTAAAGGGAAATAGAAGAGAAAAGTTAAGAGGAAATGAAGAGGAAAGGGTTAAAGGGAAAGAGAGCGGAGAAGTTAAGAGGAAATCAAGAGGAAAAGGTTAATGAGATATATAGGAGAAAAACTAAGAGGAATAAAGAGAAATGGATTAAAGGTAAATAAAGGAGAAAAATTAAGAGAAAATAAAGAGGAAAAATAACGAGGAAATAGAGGAAAGGAGGATTAGAGGAAATACAAACAAGTAAAGAGGAAATAAAGAGGAAACAAGTAAATAGAAAAAAGAAAATAGAAAAAGAGAAAGAGAGGAAACAAGTAAAGAGGAAATACAGGAAATAAGTAAAGAGGAAATAAGGAGAAAACAAGAAGAAAAACAAAGCAGAAACAAATATTAGAAAAAGGAAGTAATAATTATGACGAGGGGGAAACTAAGACACACACACACACACACACACACACACACACACACACACACACACACACACACACACACACACACACACACACACACACACACGCATTATCATTATTATTACTAAGAAATTAAAACCACCACCACAACCACCACCACAACCACCATCACCACCACCACCATCACCACCACCACCACCACCACCACCACCACCACCACCACCACCACCACAACCACCACCACCACCACCACCACCATCACCACCACCACCTGATTGGCTTTAAGGATCGGCCAATCACCGCACACCTGTCCCGTCCCGGCGGAAACACCTCCAATTAGCAGCCCCGCGTGCCCCCAGGTGAGAGAGAGAGAGAGAGAGAGAGAGAGAGAGAGAGAGAGAGAGAGAGAGAGAGAGAGAGAGAGAGAGAGAGAGAGAGAGAGAGAGAGAGATGGATGCAAGTGGAGAAATCGAACAAACTTTCTTCTTCTTCTTCTTTTTTCTCTCTCTCTCCCTAACAATGCCAGACAGACCGTGCCGTAATCAAGTGTGACGTCATTAGAGAGAGAGAGAGAGAGAGAGAGAGAGAGAGAGAGAGAGAGAGAGAGAGAGAGAGAGAGAGAGAGAGAGAGAGAGAGAGAGAGAGAGAGAGAGAGAGAGAGAGAGAGAGAGAGAGAGAGAGAGAGAGAGAGAGAGAGAGAGAGAGGGTGAGAAAATTTACCAGTTAAGTTCATTATTATCCTGTTTACGTGTGTGTGTGTGTGTGTGTGTGTGTGTGTGTGTGTGTGTGTGTGTGTGTGTGTGTGTGTTTCTCTTTAGTCTGAGTGGGATTTTGTGAATTGACTTTTGTTAATTATATTCTCTCTCTCTCTCTCTCTCTCTCTCTCGAACAGAAAGGGAACGGATATCCTTCATTCTTTGCATATATACTTTTTTCTTTTTCTCTCTTTTTTTTCTTTCTTTATTCGTTCTTCTTTCTTTCTCTCTTTTTTCTTCTTTTTCATGCGATTCCGAGCCATTTTCTGCTTTTCCTTATTTTTTCCTTATTTTTTTCCTTATTTTTCTCCAATTATCTTTTTTTTTTTTGGATCTTCAGTTTCATGATTTTCTTCGCTTCGTTCCAATTATTTTTTTTCTTTCGCGTTGCTGTTCAGAAAATAAAAGAAAATACAAAGAAAATAAAAGAAAATAAAAGAAAATAAAGCAAATAAAAAAGTTCCATTAATGATGACGATAACGACGACTTGCCTTTATTTTATTTTTTCTTTATTCAATTTTTCTCGTGACATTTTCAATTTTCTTTTCATTTTTGAGTTTGATTTTTTATTTATTTATTAACGAGTTGCTTATTTTTTTGCTTTGTTTTCCTTTTTATTTTTATTTTACATTAGCCACATCCGGGTTACGAGGGACACACACACACACACACACACACACACACACACACACACACACACACACACACACACACACACACACACACACACACACACACACACACACACACAAGGACAGTCTCTTCACCTCCACTTTCATTACCATATCACCACCACCACAACCATCATCACCACCACCACCACCACAAATATTATCCCTCATCACAATTACCACCATCTCACCACCACCATCATCTACCACCACCACAAACCTCAACCACCAACTTCATCACCACAACCACCACCAAAGTCACCCCACCACCACCACCATCACCATACCCTTCCCCCAAAACCAAACTCCACCACCACCACCACCAACACAGCACCACCCACACCAGCCAGCGCCTCGTCACTTATCCCAGTCAAATATATTAACTTTATTATCCAATTAGACTGTTGATTATAGTGATTATCGAGCGGCCTGCGTTAATTACTCTCGCTAATGACCCGCTTCCTATGGAGAACTTTTATTTTTTGTACATCTGATTATTTTTTTCCGCGGCGGGGGGTCGGTGGGGGGAGGTAGGGTAGCAGTGGTGGAAGGGAAGGGAAGGGAGGTAGAGGGAGGAGGAATGTAAGAGGTGGAGGGGGTAGGAGGTGTTTTCAGAATTGTGGGGGGGAGGGGAGAAGAGTGGGGAGAGGGGGAGGGAGGGGGTGGGGAGGTAAGTGCAAAGTTGTGAGAGGTGGAGAGAAAGAGAGAGAAAGAGAGAGGAGAGGGAGAGGAGGGGGAGAGAAAAAGCAAGGTGGGCCTATATTTACTACGGTCGAGAGAGAGAGAGAGAGAGAGAGAGAGAGAGAGAGAGAGAGAGAGAGAGAGAGAGAGAGAGAGAGAGAGAGAGAGAGAGAGAGAGAGAGAGAGAGAGAGAGAGAGAGAGAGAGAGAGAGAGAGAGAGAGAGAGAGAGAGAGAGAGAGAGAGAGAGAGAGAGAGAGAGGAAGGAAGAGGAAGAGAAGATCAACTGGATAAAAAAAGAGGAAGAGAGGAAGAGGAAAGAGGAAAAGAAGAAAAAGGAGAAGAAAGAGAAATTAAGAAAAGAAAAAGAAAAGAAAATGAAGAAAAACGAAAACAAGAAGAAAAAAAGAAAAAAACTAGGAGGGAGGAAAAGGAGGAGAGAGAGAGAGAGAGAGAGAGAGAGAGAGAGAGAGAGAGAGAGAGAGAGAGAGAGAGAGAGAGAGAGAGAGAGAGATAGAGAGAGAGAGAGAGAGAGAGAGAGAGAGAGAGAGAGAGAGAGAGAGAGAGAGAGAGAGAGAGAGAGAGAGAGAGAGAGAGAGAGAGAGAGAGAGAGAGAGAAAAGGGATCATGGGAAAGAGATGAGAGGATGGAAAAGGGGGCGGAGAGGAGAGGAGAGGGGGTACCTGGGGGAGGCGAGGGGGGGCGGGGGGTTAAGTGGGGGTAATTTCCGTTAGTCGAGAATTAGGTTACTCATTCACTTGTTGTTGCTGGCTTAATCAGGTGCGTTAATCAAGGTGAGTAAGCCAGGTGTGCGTGTGTGTGTGTGTGTGCGTGCGTGTGTGTGTGGGGGAGGAGGGGGGGGGGGAGGGGGGCGGCTTTTGTTTTCCTTTTTATCTTTTTTTTTTTCACTGTTTTGCGTGTATATATTTTCGTTGTTTTCATATTGTATTGCTTTTCTTTCTTTCCTTTTATGATGTCTGTTTATGTGTTTGTAAGTATGTGTGTATTTTTTTCTTTTTACTTTTCCTCCAAAAACCTCCACTTTCCTCCATTTTTCCCTCCCTCTCTCCCTTCCTCCCTTACCCCCTTCCTCCGCCCCTCCTCCATCTAGTGCGTGAGTGAGTGCGTGAGTGAGTGAGTGAGTGAGTGCGTGCGTGCGTGCGTGTGTGGGCGAACCATTTAAGTGTAAACAAATTAACTTTCAAGGTAATAATTATGTAACCGAGCGCTTTCCAACATCGCTTTCTGTGTGTGTGTGTGTGTGTGTGTGTGTGTGTGTGTGTGTGTGTGTGTGTGTGTGTGTGTGTGTGTGTGTGTGTGTGTGTGTGTGTGTGTGTGTGTGTGTGTGTGTGTGTGTAGTAGTAGTAGTAGTAGTAGTAGTAGTAGTAGTAGTAGTAGTAGTAGTAGTAGTAGTAGTAGTAGTAGTAGTAGTAGTAGTAGTGGAAGTGATTGTGGTGGGGGGCGTAGAGGGAGTAAAAAGGGTTAGTTGTTGGGGTTGTGGGTGAAGGGGTGAGGGGTGAGTTGGGGTGAAAAAAAGTATAGTAGTGGTGCTAGGGTGGGGGGTGTCATAGGAGGGGAGGAAGTAAGAGTAGGGGAGAAGGAAGGAGTGGGGTGAAGGAGAGAGGTAGAAGTGGGGTTGTGGGGGTGTTGAGGGTAGGGGGTGGTAAGGGGTGGTGAGGAAAAAGGTAGTAGGGGGGGGTTGTGGGTGTGTCCTGTGGTGAGGGGTATCGTGTGTCGTGGGGGGTTGGGGGTTGGGGTTGTGTGGGGTTTGTGGGTATTGTGTGTCGTGGGGGATTGGGGTGTGGGTGGGGAGGGGTAGGGGGTATCGTGGGGGGTTGGGGTGTGGGTAGTTCATGGGGTGAGGGGTTGGAGTATGTGTGTGGTGTGGGGGGATGTAAGGGGTGGTAAGGTTGTGGGTGTGTTCTGGGGTGGGGGGTTGGAGTGTGGGTGTGGTGTGGGGGGTGGTAAATGGTGGTGAGGTGGGTGTGTTCTGGGGTGGGGGGTATCATGTGTCGTGGAGGGTTGGGGTATAGGTGTGTGGGTGGGTATGGGTGGTGGGGGGTATCGTGTGTCGTGGAGAGTTGAAGTGTGGGTGTATCGTGGATGTGTGGGTGGGTGTGGGTGGTGTGGGGTATCGTGTGTCGTGGATGGGTGTGGTGTGGGGGGTGGGGGGGTGGGGGCGAAGGGATAAACAATACCCACACAATACATAGTTGGGGTCACACACACGCGCTTTGTCTAAACACGAGGGAGCATAATGCCTTCTTTCCCTCCTCCTCCTCCTCCTCCTCCTCCTCCTCCTCCTCCTCCAAGTCAAAGATACTCCTTACTTACCGCTCTAGTGTGTGGAGGGAAGAAGGGGAGGAGGAGGAGGAGGAGGGGAGAGAAAGGAGAAGAGAAAAGGAGAGAAAAAAGACGGAGTGGTTTTTTTATTTAGTTCTCCTCCTCCTCCTCCTTCTTCCTCCTCCTCCTCTTCCTTCTTCTCCCTTCCAAAACAGAGGGACAGAGGGAAAAAGGGAGGAAAGTGGAGGTTTTGGAGGAAAAGTGAAAATAAGAAAATGAAAAACGTAATAGATGAAAAAAATATGAAAAGTAAAAGGTTATAAAATGAATAATAGCAAGAACAACAACAACAACAACAACAACTACTACTACTACTACTACTACTACAACTACTAACACACACACACACACACACACACACACACACACGCCTCCCTACATCTCACTTCACAATACATCCGTCCCTTCCCCTCACCCCTTCCCCCCATCTCCCCCCCCCGCCCCTCCGCCCCCCTCGCCCCCCCCGCCCCCCTCGCCCCCCTTCCTAATAATGAACCATCGGAGCCTTAACCCTGAAGAAGCTTTGTTCGTGTGTACAATGGAAGGGGAGGACACGCCCCCCCACCCCCCCCCTCACCCCCCTTAACCTCCCCTCACTTTCCCCTTTTCTCCCCTCACTCCCTCCCGCTCGCCCCGCGCTGTGTCAGTCTCTCTCGGTCATCTCTTCTCTCCCCTCTTTTTAACCTCCCCCCCCTCCTCCTCCTCCTCCTCCTCTTCCCCTCACGCCTTCCCTAATTCCCCCCTGTGGCCTCCCCTCTTCCCACGGCTCTCTCTGTGGGCGGCGGCGGTGGTGGTGGTGGTAGTGGTGGTGGTGGTGGTGATGACAGCGTGGAGAAAGGGGGGAAGTATTAAAGAGAGAGAGAGAGAGAGAGAGAGAGAGAGAGAGAGAGAGAGAGAGAGAGAGAGAGAGAGAGAGAGAGAGAGTATGGAAGATAAGTAAACAAGAAACAGAGTAAACAACAACGATAAACAAAACAAAAAACTAAAATAAACAAAGCAAAAAGAATAAACAAAATAATCAAGAATAAAAATATATGATACGAAACAAAGACTTCCCAAGACTCCGGATCGCTCGCCAAACTGGACACATTTTTATCGGATTTGACTGGAGGGGAGAACCGAACCCGAACCACTGTAAGCACTCACGGTCCGGACAAGCCCCCCCACCACCCTCCCACCCCCCTTCACAGCCCCCCCCCCCTTCTCCGGTTACCCACTTAAAACTCATAGTCTGGGCCGATCCACCGATGAAGAATAGGAGAAGGAATGTCACCTTAAATACACTGTCAAATTTTCCTTTCTCCTTATATTGCTTAGTCCTCTTTCCCCGCTTCTTCCACTTCTCAACCCCCTATTCCACCTCTCCTCCACCTCTTCTCCTTCCACTCCTTCCATTCTCTATTCCATCTCTCTTCTCCTCCACACCTTTCCTTCTCCACACTTTCTCCTCCACTTCTCCGTCCTTTATTCCACCTCCCCTTTCTCCTCAGTCTCTCCACTTTCTCCTCCACTTCATTCTCTCCACCTCTTCCTTTCTTCCTTCCATTTGTCTTCCTTCCTCCATTTATCTTCTTCTATCTTCTCTCTCTCTCTCTCTGAATCACTTTGGGCTCCTTAAAATAACACACTCGTGGTCTAGTTTTGGCGCACTGATTTTGGGTCCGTCATTCAATCAATTTTTCCTTCTCGGGGTTCTAAATAGTTAATCAGTTGGAAATGTTGGCTTAGGTATATTCTTACGTGTATTAGATGACTATTTCAATACGTCTTATGGATATTTTGGTAATGGAGAGACAGATAGATAAAAAAAACACATAAGGAAAACGATTACTAAGGCGCTCATCGTTATGCAGAAGAGGGCAATAAAGATGTAAACAATAACAAAAACAACAACTACAACTACAATAACATCAAAAACAGCTACAACTACTACTACTACTACTACTACTACTACTACTACTACTATTACTACTACACCAACTAAAAAAAATCATTACCACCTCCTACTACCACTATTACTATCACGACTACCACTACCACTACTACTACTACTACTACTACTACCACCACCACCACCACACACAGGGGGGGGGGGGGTGGAGCAACAGATGGAGGGCCGCCATCGTGACACAAGTGATGGGCCCCAACAATCACATTTTTTTTTTTCCAGTACACAATTTTCCTTCCCATTACATCCTGTCTCAATGGAGCTTATCTTGGCCTCCTGTGCGCGCTCTCTCTCTCTCTCTCTCTGTTTTGTTCGTTTTTAACAGTATTTCTTTCAGTTTCAATCAGTAACTCAATTTTTCCTTTTCAATTTCTTTTTTTCTTTATTTTGGTTTATATTTTTTTTTTTACTCTTATTTCCTTGTGACATTATTTCATTTTCTCTCTCTTGTTATTATTATTTTGAATTTGTTTGCTTTTCTTTATTTTCCTTCTTTTTACCTCATCTTTTTTTTC
>NC_066544.1:9575777-9593277 GCF_024679095.1 Eriocheir sinensis
TCTTCTTCTTCTATTTTTTCTTCTTCTTCTTGTTCTTCTTGTTCTTCTTCTTTTTCTTCTTCTTCTTCTACTTTTCAACCTTGTAATACAATTCAAGCAAGGCGATGCAATACCGACATCGGCAGGAGTTATTTCTCGAATAGAGTTGTTCGCCACTGGAACAGCCTTCCTGCTGAAGTGGTTAGCGCAGAGACCATCAACTCCTTCAAGAAACGCATTGATCGCCACTTTGCTGCATCGGGAGTGAACTGAACGCTCCCAAGAGTAGATACACAAGTGCTTTAATCCTTCCCTGCAAGCCACTCCTATGGCAAACGGATTGATTGAATCACTGAACGCAGGCAGCCTAGTAATGAGCCAACAGGCTTTCTGCTGCCTGCTAGTCCATGTTTCCATGTTTCCTCCTCCTCCTCCTTTTCCTCCTCCTCCTCCTGTCCCCTCAATACAAGCCACGTCAACAGCTGGCTCATAAGTAGCTCCCTCTCCCTCCTCCTCCTCCTCCTCCTCCTCCTTTCAAGTGTTCTATTATATCGGTGAAGTAATTTTCTCCATTTCCACTTAACATCACAAGCTTGTAAAGTGTCCCAAGTGTGTTTATAAGTGTGTATTGTGTGTGTGTGTGTGTGTGTGTGTGTGTGTGTGTGTGTGTGTGTGTGTGTGTGTGTGTGTGTGTGTGTGTGTGTTTATTTTTTTACGTCATGGCCTATTGCGCCGGTAGGCTTCTTCCCGGTGGATCCCGATGGTCGGTCCAAGGCTTCTTCCCGGTGGATCCCGATGGTCGGTCCAAAGCTTCTTCCCGGTGGATCCCGATGGTCGGTCCAAGGCTTCTTCCCGGTGGATCCTGATGGTCGGTCCAAGGCTTCTTCCCGGTGGATCCTGATGGTCGGTCCAAGGCTTCTTCCCGGTGGATCCTGATGGTCGGTCCAAAGCTTCTTCCCGGTGGATCCTGATGGTCGGTCCAAGGCTTCTTCCCGGTGGATCCTGATGGTCGGTCCAAAGCTTCTTCCCGGTGGATCCTGATGGTCGGTCCAAGGCTTCTTCCCGGTGGATCCTGATGGTCGGTCCAAGGCTTCTTCCCGGTGGATCCTGATGGTCGGTCCAAGGCTTCTTCCCGGTGGGTCCTGATGGTCGGTCCAAGGCTTCTTCCCGGTGGATCCTGATGGTCGGTCCAAGGCTTCTTCCCGGTGGATCCTGATGGTCGGTCCAAGGCTTCTTCCCTGTGGATCCTGATGGTCGGTCCAAGGCTTCTTCTCGGTGGGTTCTGATGGTCGGTCCAAGGCTTCTTCCCGGTGGATCCTGATGGTCGGTCCAAGGCTTCTTCCCGGTGGATCCTGATGGTCGGTCCAAGGCTTCTTCCCGGTGGATCCTGATGGTCGGTCCAAGGCTTCTTCCCCGGGGGATCCTGATGGTCGGTCCAAGGCTTCTTCCCGGTGGATCCTGATGGTCGGTCCAAGGCTTCTTCCCGGTGGATCCTGATGGTCGGTCCAAGGCTTCTTCCCGGTGGGTCCTGATGGTCGGTCCAAGGCTTCTTCCCGGTGGATCCTGATGGTCGGTCCAAGGCTTCTTCCCGGTGGATCCTGATGGTCGGTCCAAGGCTTCTTCCCGGTGGATCCTGATGGTCGGTCCAAGGCTTCTTCCCGGTGGATCCTGATGGTCGGTCCAAGGCTTCTCCCTGGTGGATCCTGATGGTCGGTCCAAGGGTTCTTCCCGGTGGATCCTGATGGTCGGTCCAAGGCTTCTTCCCGGTGGATCCTGATGGTCGGTCCAAAGCTTCTTCCCGGTGGATCCTGATGGTCGGTCCAAGGCTTCTTCCCGGTGGACCCTGATGGTCGGTCCAAGGCTTCTTCCCGGTGGGTCCTGATGGTCGGTCCAAGGCTTCTTCCCGGTGGATCCTGATGGTCGGTCCAAAGCTTCTTCCCGGTGGATCCTGATGGTCGGTCCAAGGCTTCTTCCCGGTGGGTCCTGATGGTCGGTCCAAGGCTTCTTCCCGGTGGGTCCTGATGGTCGGCCCAGCCCGTTCTGGCGCAGGCGAGTGTTTATAGTGGCGCCATCTTGCATTGGCTCATGCTGCCCTCCCGGAGCTCATCTTTAATCCTAGAATCTAGAGTCCGGGTTGATAGGTGGTCTTCTGGACAGCATGTGGGTAGTTTTAAGCCACTCGGCGGCGGCTGAAAAATCCCAGCTTGGTGGCACCGGGCGGGGATTGAACTCGCGTCCTCCTGAACGCGGGGCCGTCTTGCTATCTGTTCAGCCACCGCCTACCCAATGTGTGTGTGTGTGTGTGTGTGTGTGTGTGTGTGTGTGTGTGTGTGTGTGTGTGTGTGTCTTAGGTCATCAAAGGGTTTACATGTTAATAATAATAATTCCACTTAGCTCGGGTTCGACTACTCTCTCTCTCTCTCTCTCTCTCTCTCTCTCTCTCTCTCTCTCTCTCTCTCTCTCTCTCTCTCTCTCTAACCCTTTCACCTCTTTACTTATTCCTTCTTTTTCTCTTCTTTAACTTTTTCCTCTTTTCTTATCTTTATTTTCGCTTCTCATTCTCTTCCTTTTCCTCTTCTCCTCCTCCTCCTCCTTCTCTTCCTCCTCCTCCTCATTCTAAGTTACCCTGAAGATGACAAGTTAAATAGGAGGAGAAGGAGGTTGGAGAAGGAGGAGGAGGAGGAGGAGGAGGAAGAGGAAGGATGTTTGAAGATCTGATACATACATGAAGGAGGAAGACTATCTATAAGGAGAAGGAGGAGGAAGAGGAGGAGGAGGAGGAGGAGGTGACAGGAGGCTTGTTGGTTCATAATAAGGTTACCTGCTTAATAGACTACTCTGCTGTATGGGTCTTTACTGCTAGGAGGAGGAGGAGGAGGAGGAGGAGGAGGGGGGAGACTTCTTAGTACACACATAAGGAAGAGGAAGATGGGAGAAGAGAGAAGAAGAGGATAGGAGGCGAAGTGTGGAGTAGAGAAAGAGGGAAGAGTAGAAAAGAGGGAGAAGGAGAATAAGGAGGAGAGGAGGAGAAAGAGAAAGAGGGGGGGGAGGAAAAAAAAAGATAAATAGAAGTTGGAGATTGAAAGTAAAAAAAAAAAAAAACAGGGCATAGTGAGGAATAGAGAAAGAGGAAAGGAGGAGAAAGAGGAGGAAGAGGGAGGAGAAAGAAGAGAAGAAGGAAGAAGAAAGAGGAAAGGAAGAGAAAGAGGAAAAAGAGGGAGGAGAAAGAAGAGAAGGAGGGAGAAGAAAGAGGAAAGGAAGAGAAAGAGGAAGAAGAGGGAGGAGAAAGAAGAGAAGAAGGAAGAAGAAAGAGGAAAGGAAGAGAAAGAAGAAGAAGAGGGAGGAGAAAGAAGAGAAGGAGGGAGAAGAAAGAGGAGGAAGAGGGAGAAGAAAGAAAAGAAGGAGGGAGAAGAAAGAGGAAAGGAAGAGAAAGAGAAGAAAGAGGGAGGAGAAAGAAGGAGGAGGAGAAGAAGAGGATTGGGAGGGGGGGGGTAGAGCAATGGATAGATGGATCACAAGGGAGCACTAAAAATTAAATTATACCGATTATGATGTATTGGGAGCCGGCCCCGCTGAATTATGAAGCAGAAGGCGACTACCCCCCTCCCCCCCTTCTACTGACGCCCCCCTATTGATCAAAGAGGGGGGGAAGGGGGAGGTGGTGGTGGTGGATGCTGAGAAGACAGGAGATGGAGTGATGCAGTGATGCTGGGTAAGGTGTGTTTTTGGGGGGCAGGTAAGGTAAGTTAGGTAAGGTAAGGAGAAGGGGGGGAGGAGGGAGGAGCTTGTATGAGGGAGTGGGGGGAAGGGAAAGGGATAAGAAAAGAGGAATGGGGAGATGATACAGATGGATGGGAGGGAAGGTGGAAGGTGAGGGGAGGGGAGGGGAAAGGACGGTAAGGGATGGCAAGGAAGAGGAAGAGGAAGGGAGGGAAGATAGGTGATGGGAAGGGAGGGGAAGGGAAAGTAAGGGAACATAGGAGAAAGGGAAAGGAAAGGGAGGGTAGGTTCTATAAGTGATGGGAAGGGAGGGGAAGGGAAAGTAAGGGAACGTAGGAGAAAGGGAAAGGAAAGGGAGGGTAGGTTCTATAAGTGATGGGAAGGGAGGGGAAGGGAAAGTAAGGGAACGTAGGAGAAAGGAAAAGGAAAGGGAGGGTAGGTTCTATAAGTGATGGGAAGGGAGGGGAAGGGAAAGTAAGGGAACGTAGGAGAAAGGAAAAGGAAAGGGAGGGTAGGTTCTATAAGTGATGGGAAGGGAGGGGAAGGGAAAGTAAGGGGAGGTAGGAGAAAGGAAAAGGAAAGGGAGGGTAGGTTCTATAAGTGATGGGAAGGGAAGGAAGGAAGGGTAGGATGAGGTGAGGAAAAAGGAAGGGATGGGAAGGGAAAGAAATGAAACGAGAGAAATGATGGAAAAATAAGAAGAAGAAGAAAAGAAAAGAAAAACAATATCACGAAAAAAATAAGAAAATACATTACAAAAAAAAAAAGGAAATAAAAGAAAGAAGAAGAAGAACAAGAAGAAGAAGAAGAATGGAGACAGGTAGGAGGAGAAAATGCAAGGAAGACGAGGAGGAAGAGGAAGAAGGAAGGGAAGCGAAGAGACAAGACAGACAGATTTAGAGGAGAAGAGAGGAAGAAGAAGAAGAAGAAGAAGGTGGAGGAAGACTGAAGAAATTAGGGAAGCAAAGAAGGGAAATAAAGGAAGGAAGGAAGAAATTAAGAAAAAGGTAAGAAGTCGTAAAAGAAGGAAGGAAGGAAGGAAGGAGAGAAGGAAAAGGAAGGAAAAAGTATAAAGAAGGGAATGAGGAAATGAATGAAGGAAAGAATTGAGAAAAGAAAGAAAGAAAGGAAGGAAGGAATTAGGATAGGAAGCAAGGAAGAAAAGAAAGAAGGAATCACAGAAACGCAGAAAGGAGGAAAAGAATAAGAAAAAGAAAGGAAAGAAAGAAGGAAAAAGAAAAGTTTAGGAAAGGAGGTAAAAACAGGAAGAAGGAAAAGAGGGAAGGAAGGAGGAAAGAAGGAAAGGAAGGAAGGATGGAAAAAGAAGCAATTTAAGAGTGAAAAAAAAGAGAAAAGGAAAAGAAGGAAGGAAGAGAGAATGAGAAGGAAAGAAGTACATAGGGGAAAAGAAGGAAAAAATGAAAAGAAAGACGGAAGAAACAGAGAATGAAAGGAGGGAAGGAAGAAGGAGAGGAAGAGGAAAGGGAAAGAAGAACGGAAGAGAAAAAAAGGATGGGAAGGAAAAAAGTAAATAGGGGGAAAAGAAGGAAAAAGAAAGAAGGAAAAGACGGAAAAAATAAAGAAAGGAGGGAAGAACGAAAAAACGATGAGAGGAAGAGAAAAAGGGAGAGAAAAAAGAGACAAGAAAGAAAAGAAAGAAAGAAGAAAGTAGCAGAGAAAGAAGGAAAAAAGAAGAAAGGGAAGATGAAAGAAACAAAGACGAAAAGGAGAGAAGAAAGGAAGAAGGGAAAGAAGAAGAAAACAAAGAAAAAAGAAAGAAAACAAAAGAGAGAAGGAAGAAGAAGGAGTAGAAGAAAGGATAGACGGAAGAAACAAAGGAAGGAAGGAAGGAGATAAGGAGGAAATTAAGGAGAGAAAGGGGAGGAAAATAATTACTGGTACAATAATGACAACAATTAAAACGTGTGAACAACAACAACAACAACAACAACAACAACAACAAGAGCTCCACTTACCGAACCATTAATAAAAGTGTGTGTGTGTGTGTGTGTGTGTGTGTGTGTGTGTGTGTGTGTGTGTGTGTGTAAAAAAAAGAATAAACAACCACAATAATAATAAATAGTTGTGTCAATACTGATAATGATAGGAGGGGAGAGAGAGAGAGAGAGAGAGAGAGAGAGAGAGAGAGAGAGAGAGAGAGAGAGAGAGAGAGAGAGAGAGAGAGAGAGAGAGAGAGAGAGAGAGAGAGAGAGAGAGAGAGAGATACCTTCCTCCTCCTATTCTCCCCATTTCCCCTTCTACCTTCCCTTTCCCCTCTTCCCTTCCCTCTCCCTTCTCCCCTTCTAATTTACCCCCTTCCCTTGTTTTTTTTTCTCTCCACATTTTCCCCTTTTCCTTTTATCCACCCATTTTCTTCATTCCTCTTTATCTTCACCCCTCTTCTACCCTTCCGTTTTCCTTCATCTCTTTCCTCCATTCCTGTTTTCTTCTTCCCTCCTCTCTAAAACTACTTCTACACTTTGCTCCTCTCCCTTTCCCTTCTTCTTTTCCTCCCTTTCGTTGCGTCCTATCTACTTCTCTTTCCTTCTTCTTCTTAACCACCTCCCTATTTTCCTATTTCTCTCCTTCCCTTTCTTCCCTCCGTTTTTGTCCCTTCTTCTTCTTTTTCTTTCTCCCTATCCTCCTCTATCCCTGCTCCTGCTCCTTTCGTGTCCCTTCTTCTTCTCCTTCCTTCTTCCCATCATCCTCTTCCCCTTCTTCGCCTCCTCTGTCCTTCCTACCTTTTTCTTCTACTCCCCTTCCCTGACCCTCTCCCTTCCCCTCTTCTGTCCTTCCTTCTCCTTCTTTTCCCTGTCTCCCATATCATCCCCTTCCTCCCTCTCCCTTTCCCTCTTCTGTCCTTCCTTCTCCTTCTTTTCCCTGTCTCCCATATCATCCCCTTCCTCCCTCTCCCTTTCCCTCTTCTGTCCTTCCTCCTTCTCTTCCTTCTCTTCCCTGCCTCCCTTATCATCCCCTTCCTCCCTCTCCCTTTCCCTCTTCTGTCCTTCCTCCTCCTCCTCCTTCTCTTTCCAGTCTTCCTAATCATCCCCTTCCTCCCTTTCTCTTCCCCTCTTCTGTCCTTCTTCCTTCTCCTCCTCCTCCTTCTTTTCCCTGTCTCCCTAATCATCCCCTTCCTCCCTCTCCCTTTTCCTCTTCTGCCCTTCCTTCTCCTCCCCTTCCATGTCCCATAATCACTACCCACCACACCTCCCTCCCCCCCCCCCTCTTCTCCCCTCGGCAGTAATGGCACACCTTTTCTAAGCACACCTTGACACCTTTAATTAGCACGCAATTAACCTGCAGCGGCGGGGAGACCACACCTGCAAGTACCTGTCATTAGCCGCTCACAAGTGCCTCCCCTCACCTGGCCATCTCCCCTCTCTCCCCACCCCACCCCTCCCCTCCCTCCCCTCTCCCCTCTCTCCCCTCTTCCACCTGTTACCTTCCCCTCATAACGACAAGTAAAAGTAGATCTCGCTTACCCCTTCCTCCCCTCTCTCTCTCTCTCTCCCCTCTCCTCCTCTCCCCTGCTCCCCTTCTCTCCCCCTTCACACTAAGAGAGGTAAAAGTAGCTCTTCTCCCCTCTTCCTCCCCTTTCCTCCTCCTCCCCTCTCCCAAGGTTAAGGGTTTGGGAGGGGGAGGAGGAGGAGGAGGAGGAGGAGGAGGAGGAGGAGGAAAAGTGAGGAGAGGTTATACTTTTACTTAACTGTTATGGAGAGAGAGAGAGAGAGAGAGAGAGAGAGAGAGAGAGAGAGAGAGAGAGAGAGAGAGAGAGAGAGAGAGAGAGAGAGAGAGAGAGAGAGAGAGAGAGAGAGAGAGAGAGAGAGAGAGAGAGAGAGAGAGAGAGAGAGAGAGAGAGAGAGAGAGAGAGAGAGAGAGAGAGAGAGTTTAACACGTCATCGGGGCACCACACAAAGATGAAGAGATTACAGGTAAGGCACGCGAGACTCACCTGTGTGCGTGCGTGCGTGCGTGCGTGTGTGTGTGTGTGTGTGTGTGTGTGTGTGTGTGTGTGTGTGTGTGTGTGTGTGTCATGCTTGCTACCTGATGGCTGGGGAGATAAGAGGTGTGAGGGGAGAGAGCGAGAGAGAGGGGAGAGAAAAGAGGGGAGAGAAGGAAGTAAGAAAAGACGAAATGAAGAATAAACTGAAAATAAAAAAGCAGAAAAAGGAACAAACAAAGAAAAATAGAGGCAGAGAAAATGAGAAAGGAAGAGGGGAGATAAAAGAAGAGGGGAGAGAAGAGAAGAGGGGAGAGGAATAAATGAGAAAAGTGATGAAATAAAAATAAAATGAGAAAGAAACAGACAGACAAACAGAAAGAAAAGTAGATAGAGATAAGATGAGAGAAATGAGGGAAGAAGAGAAAGAGGGAAGAGAAAGAGGGGAGATGAAGTGAGAGAAGTGAGGACGAAAAGAAAAGATAAAAGGAGAAAGAAGAATAAAAGAAACAGACCTACAAACAAAGAAGGAAGAAGAATCAGAGAAAATTAGATAAAAGAGGGAAGAAGAAGAGAGAGAGAGGGGAGGCGACGAGGGGGAAAGAAGAGAGACATAAGAAGAATCAGGATAAGAGAACAGAAACGAGGAATAATTGGGAATAGGCGATAAGAAGAAGAAGGAAAGAAGGGGAGGAGAATAAAAGGGCGCGCGAAGAGGGGAAATAACGGAGCGAAGAAGGGGAAAAAGAGGGGAAAGGGAAGATTAGCAGCTGGGCGAGGACACAGGAAAAGGGTGGGAGATGAAGGACTTGAAGAGGATGGAACGGAAGAGAAGGAAAAGAAAAATCAGAGAACCAGTCAGTCAGTCAGTCAGTTAGTCAGTCAGTCAGTTAGTCAGTCAGTCAGTTAGTCAGTCAGTGGGTAGTCAGTCAGTCACTTGATCAGACAGTCGGAAGATGGTTAGTCAGTCAGGCAGTCAGTTGGTAAGTCCTTTAGTCAGCCATTCAGTCAGTTAGTCAGTCAGTGGGTAGTCAGTCAGCGGGCAGTCAGTCAGTCAGATATTTAATCACTTAGTCCGTTAGTTAGTTAGTCAGACAGTCAGAAGTTAGTCAGTCAAACAGCTACTCAGTCAATCATTCAAACGTTCATTTAGTCAGTCCATAGGTAGTCAGCCAGTCAGTCAGTCTACAGTTAGTTAGTCACTGGTTAGTTAGTCAGTCAATCAATTAATTAGTCAGTCAGTCAGTCAGTCAATTAGTCAGGCAATCAATCAGTCGTTCGGTCAATCAATCAGTTAATCAAGCTCACGTGATTTAATTCAGATTTTCAAGAACCTAAATAAGTTCAGTAATGTCGATCAGTCCAGGTTCTTTAAGCTAGAAACTAACCCAAGAACTAAAAACAATGGATTACCTATTCAGGCGAGGCGATAATATAGTAGTTTCTTCTCAACCCAAACAACACACCACTGGAACAACTTGCCTGCAGAAATAATAAATACGAAACCCATCAACTCCTTTAACCCGTCCGCTGCGATTGACACGGATTTCACCTTCACTGGTAGCCTGGTAACATATGCTCCCAGGTCCTTCTGTGCCTCTGTGGTGGGTAGTGGCGTGTTTCCCATGTGGTATTGGTGTGCTGGATATCCCCTCCCAAGATGCATGACCTCACATTTTTCTTCACTAAACTGGAGCAGCCACTTTTTGCTCCACTTCTGTAGCTTGGTGATGTCTTGTTGTAGGATATCCGCATCTAAGGGGTTAAATATCAAGTCGACTGGAGTGAACTGAACGGACGTATACGATGTGTTTTCACCCCTTCCTCCTCCTCTTCCTCTTCCTTCTTGCCTCACCCACAAGCACATAACCGTCCCGAGTGCAAGACGGTCTCCCGCCACCCCAAACAGTGCCTCAATTAGCGCGTCTTATCTACGGGACCGAGGAGCCAACCGAGGATTTTACGACGAGAGACTGCAAATAACACCTCGCTCCCTCCCTCCCTCTCCCGCACCCTTCCTCTCCCTCACCCTCTCCCTGGCGTCCAAGAAGGGAGATAGCAAGGCGAGATACGGAGGGAGGTGGACCGGTAGAGGAGGAGGAGGAAGAGGAGGAGGAGGAGTAAATAGGTGAGGTGATGTTTAGATAAGGTTGAGGTCTCCGGTAGTAGTGGTGGTGGTGGTGGTGGTGGTGGTGGTGGTGGTGGTGTGTGATAGGAGGTGATAAAGTAATAGGTGTGGAGTTGTTGAAGTGTGTGTGTGTGTGTGTGTGTGTGTGTGTGTGTGTGTGTGTGTGTGTGTGTGTGTGTGTGTGTGTGTGTGTGTGTGTGTGTGTGTCATTGATTCTTATGTAGTCAAGTAAACGAAGTCTTTCTTGCGTTTTCCTGTTTGTCTGTTTTTACACATATTAACATTTTTTTTTTATCATCGAGTTTGTTTGTTTGTTTGTTTGTTGGTATTTTTTTTTTTTCGTTGTTGATATAATGTTTGTTTTGTTTGTTTTGATTTGTTTTAATTGTTTCTCTTCGCGTTCTTGTTGTTTTTCTTTTTTACAGTGTGTTGCAAACGTTTTATTTTCAGATCATTGTTTTTGTTTTTTATATCACACACAACAAGAAAACAACAACAACAACAACAACAACAACAATAATAATAATAATAATAATAATAATAATAATAATAATAATAATAATAATAATAATAATAATAATAATAATAATAATAATAATAATAATAATAATAATAATAATAATAATAATAATAATAATAATAATAATAATAATAATAATAATAATAATAATAATAATAATAATAAAGATAAAACTAATTATAATAACGAAAATAAAACGAACCCCAATTATGCTTTTAGCCCTATGAACTTTAAAACACACACACACACACACACACACACACACACACACACACACACACACACACACACACACACACACACACACACACGTACGGGACGCATGTATGTACACCCGAGCCTGAATATTCTGATTGTGTGTGTGTTTGTCTGTCAGAATTTGCCACCAGCTAATTAAAGGCCTATGTAAACACACACACACACACACACACACACACACACACACACACACACACACACACACACGGATCATACACATCACGAGGGAGATAAAAGAGGTCAGAACAGGAGGAGGAGGAGGAGGAGGAGGAGGAGGAGAATTATTATATGGGGCATCAGACTCCCCCAAGCCCCATATTAGCATACCTGTAAGATGCCATGACGATAGGAAGAAAGTAGGAGGAAGAGGAAGAGCAGGAGGAGGAGGAGGAGGAGGCAGAGAAGAAAGAACTAAAACGAAGGAAGAAAACGTAGAAGACAGAGCAGAAAGGGGAATAAGAGGAGGAATAGACCAAGAAGAAAGAAGAGGAGGAAGAGGAAGAGGAAGCAGAAGAGAAGGAGAAGGGAAAACCAAAAGAAGAGAAGGAAAAATAGGAGACAGTACACAAGAACAGGAAAAGGAAGAGGAGGAAAAGGACAAAATAGAAGGGAAGGAGGAGAAGAAGGAGGCTGTACAAGAGAAGGGAAAAAAAAAGAGGAAGAAGAAAAAAACAGAGGAAGAGGAAGAAGAAAAAAAATGTGAAGGAAGAGGAAGAAAAGAAAAAAAATGAAGCAGGAAACAGAGGAAGACGAAAAACAGAAGAAAAAAGGAAATTGCATGAAGAAAACCAGACTAGACAAGACGGAAGAGGAGGAGGAGGAGGAGAAGGAGGAGGAGGAGGAGGAGGAGGAGGAGGAGGAAGTGTCGGCCTGTCTTATGAATATGATGATAAAGTGAAATATGATAATGGCGTCTGTTGCATCGTCTGATATGTGTCTGGAGAGAGAGAGAGAGAGAGAGAGAGAGAGAGAGAGAGAGAGAGAGAGAGAGAGAGAGAGAGAGAGAGAGAGAGAGAGAGAGAGAGAGAGAGAGAGAGAGAGAGAGAGAGAGAGAGAGAGAGAGAGAGAGAGAGAGAGAGAGAGAGAGAGAGAGAGAGAGAGAGAGAGAGAGAGAGAGAGAGAGAGAGAGAGAGAGAGAGAGCGCGCTTGATGAATAATGTACGGATGATGACATACATACATACACACACACACACACACACACACACACACACACACACACACACACACACACACACACACACTATAATGTAATCCAATATGCTTTCTTCCTTCTCTTCCTCTTCCTCATCCTATTCCTCCTGTTACTTCTCCTCTTATTCCTCTTCCTCTTATTCACCCTCTTTATTCATCGTCTTTCTCCTCTTATTCTATTTTCCTTACTAGTCTTTCTTTTACTATATTTTTTTTCCTCCTTTTCTTCTCCTTTTCCTCTTCTAATATTCCTACTTCTGTTCCTCCTCTTCCTTTTCTCCCATTTCCAAATCCTCATCTACCTTGTTCTATTTTCTTTGTTCCTTCCTTCTTCTTTTACGCATTTTCTTATATCCATATCTATACTGCACTTCCTCCTCCTCCTCCTCCTCCTCCTCCTCCTCCTCTTTATCTCATGTGGGGATCAGCTGTTATTTGTTCCCTTGTGTTAGGAGGAGGAAGAGGAGGAGGAGGAGGAAGAAGAGGAGGAGGAAGTTATTTGTTCCTTCGTGTTATTGTCAGAACTTTCGCGTGTCGTGTTCTGTCAGCACCAAGAGGAGGAGGAGGAGGAGGAGGAGGAGGAGGAGGAGGAGGAGGAGGAGGAGGAGGAGGGAAGTGTAAGTCATTTCTCCGCCGCAAAGTGTGAGGGGAAGAAGTGAGGGGAAAAGAGGGTGCATGAGGAGGAGGAGGAGGAGGAGGAGGAAGAGGAGGAGGAGGAGGAGGAGGAAGGGGGATGGTTGTGTTCTCCTCTACTTACGTTTTTTTTTTATTCTTTCGATCGAAGTATTTTTATGAGATGGATAATGTGTTGAGTTTTCTTTCTTTTCTTTCTTTTCTTTCTTTCTTTACTTTTTTTCTTCCTTTCTTCCTCCACACTTGCTTGACCGATTTCTACTTCATTTTCACTTTTCTTCTTCACGATTTCTTTCTTTTTTCGTTCATTTCGTCATTTTTCATCTTTTTTCTTCCTCCCTTCCGCCTTTTCTTCCTTTTCATGCGTTCTCCCTTTCTTCCTTCCTCTACATCCATATTCCTCTATCAACATTCTTTTCTCTTTCTTTGCTTCCCTCTTTCAATTCTTTCTTCCTTCCTTCCTTCCTCTTCTTTCTTCCTTTCTGTATTTGTATTTCTTCTTCCTTCCTTCCTTCCTTCCTTCCTTCCTTCTTCTTTCTTCCTTTCTGCATTTGTATTTCTTCTTCCTTCCTTCCTTCCTTCCTTCCTTCCTTCCTTCCTTCCTTTCTGCATTTGTATCTCTTCTTTCTTCCTTCCTTAACTGCCTTCTTTCTTTCATTCTTTTTTTCCTTCCTTCCTTTTTTCTTTCCTTCCACCCTTCTACCGCTTCTTTCCTTCTTCCTCTTTTTTTCTTCCTTGCTTCCTTCCTTTCTTCCTTCCTTGTCTCATTTGTTTCATATTTTCAGCTTCTTATTTCTTCTTTATCTCCTCGTTTCCATGTTCTTTTTTTTTATCATCATTTTCTTTACTCTCTTTCGTCTTCCATTTAATTCTTCTTCTCTTTCGTCCTTCCTTCCTTCCTTCCTTGATGTTTTCCTTCCTTCCTCTCTTTCGTTATTTTTACTACTTTTTATTCTTCCTCTTCCTCCTCCTCCTCCTCCCTTCTTTAATATTGTGTTTTGTGCTCCGAAATTTTCTTGTCAAGTCTCTCTCTCTCTCTCTCTCTCGTTATCTTTTTAATTTTACTTTATTTTCCATTTCCTGTTTAATTTTCATATTTTTTTGTTTGTTTCTTTCTTTCTTTCGTTCTTCTCTTTTTTCTTCCTCTTATTCTTTCTCTTTTCTTCTTCTTCCTCTTTTCCTCTTATTCCTCTCTTTTTATTCTCTCATTCATCTCTTTTTTCTTCCTCTTTTTCTTTATCTCATCATTTTATCTATTCTTTCTCTTCCTCTCTTTTCATGTTCTTCCTCTTCTCTTGTCTTCTTCGTCTTCTTTATTCTTCCTCTTCCTCTTCCTCCTCTTCCTTCTGTCACCATTTATTACTCATTATCTTATTTTTTTCCTTCCTTTCTTTCATCCATTTCTACGTATTTCTTCATATAATACTCTCTCTCTCTCTCTCTCTCTCTCTCTCTCTCTCTCTCTCTCTCTCTCTCTCTCTCTCTCTCTCTCTCTCTCTTAACCGTGACCACAAAAGGGCACGGAAGGGTTAAGGTTTCTTCCTCCCTTTCCTCCCTCCCTCCCCTTCCTTCCTCCCTCCCCTTCCTTCCTCCCTTCCTTCCTTCTTCCTTCCCTCCTTCCCTTCCTCCTCCTGTTGGCTTCCTCTGTCATCCTATTCGCTCCTGGAAACCTGAACACTTAATCAACCTCCTCCTCCTCCTCCTCCTCCTCCCCCTCCTCCTCCTCCTCCTCCTTCACTTCCTTATTTATTTTCCATTTTTCATTTCTTTCTTAGTTCTTCTTGTTCTCTGTTTTTCTTTAACTATCTTTCTCTTCCTTGTGCTTGTTATACCTATCCTCCTCCTCCTCCTCCTCCTCCTCCTCCTCCTCCTAGTTTTCCTCTTCTTCCTCTTCCTCCTCCTCTTTCTTCTGGTTTTCATCTTCATCTTTGCTAATTGTTCTTCTTCTTTCTTTCGTTTACTTCTTTCTCTTCCTCCTCCTCTTCCTCCTCTTTCTTCTGCTTCTTCATCCTCATCTTTACTAATTCTTCTTCAACTTCCTTCTTTCGCCTGCTTCTTTCCTTCCTCTTCTTCCTTCATCCCCCCCCCCCTCTCCCTTTCTCTTTTTTTTCACCCTGATATCCTCCTCCTCCTTCTCCCTCACTTTCTTTGCTTCTTCAATATCTTTCTTTTCCTCTCCACTTCAACTTCTTTCTCCTCCTCCTCCTCCTCCTCCTCCTCCTCCTCCTCATTAGCGTAATCACCTGTGCTGAACCTTAGTGAGGAAAACAAAGGAAGCTTGTTTGTTACACCTGGAAAGAGCGATTTGTTCACCTGAGAGAGAGAGAGAGAGAGAGAGAGAGAGAGAGAGAGAGAGAGAGAGAGAGAGAGAGAATAGGGGGGAAGGGTTAATCAAGGTGTCACAGGTGAATCCATACACCTGGGCAGCGTCTGAAGCCCCTGGTGGTAATGGTGGTGGTGGTGGTGGTGGTACGTGTCACGTTGCACGTTCCTTCCTGCCATCACCACCTTCGTCACTGTCATCAATTTTAGTACTGCTACCACCACCACCACTACCACTACCACCACCACCACCACTACTACTACTACCACCACCAAACCACCACCACCACCACCACCACCACTGCCACCACCACTACAACTACCACTACCACCAAACCACCACCACCACCACCACTATAACTACCACTACCACTACCACCACCACTGCCACCACCACCACCACCACCACCACTACCACTACCACCACCGCTACTACTACTACGTTTTTCCTATTTTTACAGCAGAGGCAAGAGCTCAAGGGCCAAAAAAAAAAAAGGAAATAATAATGTAAAAAAAAGCCCGATAACTTCTACTTCTACTACATGCTAATAATACAATAACAACAACCACTAATACTCTACTACTACTACTACTACTACTACTACTACTACTACTACTACTACTACTACTACTACTACTACTACTACTACCACCATCACCACCATCGGGAAATGTCACCACCGCCATCACTGTTGTTTTTCCACCATCACCAACTCCATCAATAATAATAACAAGGGCGATTCTTTATTAATGATATACACACAAAACACCCCCACCACCACCACCACCACCACCACCGCCACCACTACCTGTTTCAACACCACCCCCAACCCCCAGTACCTATCCCAACAACAGCAACAACAACAACAACAACAACAACAACAACAACAACAACAACAACAACAACCACTTAAAGAACAAACATAAACCCACCTACCTACCCACCTACCTACCTACACACACACACACACACACACACAAGCAATGCCATTAATGACTGTGTACCACCACCGTCATCACCATCACCACCACCACCACCACCGTCATCACCACCCTCACCACCACCACCACCACCACCATACCAACAGTAAACAGTACTACCCCTCCCCCCATCCCCTCCACCCCCCCACCACTTTCACCAATGCAAACTAACACACACACACACACACACACACACACACACATACATCATCGCCTGAGTGTTACTCTTAATATTTAATACAGGTAAGTGATGCAACAAGGCGCCGTGTGTGTGTGTGTGTGTGTGTGTGTGTGTGTGTGTGTGTGTGTGTGTGTGTGTGTGTGTGTATTTTATAGTGTCATAAGGTGGTAGTAGTAGTAGTAGTAGTAGTAGTAGTAGTAGTAGTAGTAGTATAGAGGTGATGGTGGTGGTAGTAGTAGTAGTAGTAGTAGTAGTAGTATAGAGGTGATGGTGGTGGTAGTAGTAGTAGTAGTAGTAGTAGTAGTAGTAGTATAGAGGTGATGGTGGTGGTAGTAGTAGTAGTAGTATAGAGGTGATGGTGGTGGTAGTAGTAGTAGTAGTAGTAGTAGTATAGAGGTGATGGTGGTGGTAGTAGTAGTAGTAGTAGTAGTAGTAGTAGTATAGAGGTGATGGTGGTGGTAGTAGTAGTAGTAGTAGTAGTATAGAGGTGATGGTGGTGGTAGTAGTAGTAGTAGTAGTGGTAGTAGTATAGAGGTGATGGTGATGGTAATAGTAGTAGTAGTAGTAGCAGTAGTAGTAGCAGCAGCGGCAGCAGTGGTGGTAATCACAACCATTACAATCACGTCACTAATTAACACACATCTAATTATCATAACGCGGACACATTAACAACAAAAAGCACAACATATTAATTACACGCCCTTTTAATCTTCCCGGCTATCTGTTTGCCTGTCTGTCGCTGCGCCTGTCAGCCACACCATCTGTCTGTCTGTCTGTCTGTTTAGCTACCTGTCTACTTGCTAACCACTTCATCTGTCTTTCTTAACTATCTACCACTCTGTCTACCTTTATACCTGTTGACCACTCTCATATGTCTGTCTGTCTGTCCTTCTGTCTCTTTACCTTTAAACTATCAACCACTCTATCTGTCTGTCTGTCTAATTATTTCTCTATCTATCTATCTTTTTAATTGTCAAACACGCCATCTGTCTGTCTATTTGTCTGTCTGTTAAACTATCTAGACACTTATCCATCCAACTTTTTTTTTCCTGTCAACCACTTCATGCTGGTATCAAAATATCTATCCACCCATCTACCTCTTCTCCTGTCAACCACTCCATCTTTTTGTCTGTCTGTTTAATTATTTTTCACCTGTCTACCAATCAATTAATCTGGGTTTTTTTTTGTGTATTTTCATATATATCTGTTCAACTATCCATGTATTCATCTTTCTGTCTATCTATCTATTCAACTATCTATCTATCCATCTCTATATCTACCTAACTGTCACATCATCTTTATCTCCATCAATCTATCTATCTATCTATCTACATCTATTCCAATTACCTCTCCATGTCTGACCTTTTCAAACTTTTATTCCATTAATCTACATATCATCCATCTCTTTATATGTCAGCCTACACATCTATCTATCTATCTATCAGTCTATCTATCTATTCAGCTACCTACCTATCTATTTATCTATCTATATTTCTATCTATATATCTTTCTATTAATCTATCTACCTTAATCTATCTATCTATTTATCTCTCTATCTTTCTATCTATATATCTTTCTATTAATCTATCTACCTCTATCTATCTATCTATTTATCTATCTATCTTTCTATCGATATATCTTTCT
>NC_066544.1:9605777-9613277 GCF_024679095.1 Eriocheir sinensis
CCACGCCAGACCACCGCCATTTCCTTTTTCCCCCTCCTTCCTACCACACTCTCCACCACAGCAGCCCACAACCACCACCACCACCACCACCACCATTTCCTTTTTCCCCCTCCTTCCTACCACACTCTCCACCACACCAGCCCACCACCACCACCACCGCTATTTCCTTTTCCCCCTCCTTCCTACCACACTCTCCACCACACCACCACACTCTCCCCACAACCACCACTCACGACAAACCACACCACACCACACCATACCCTCCTCTCCACTCCTCCTCCTCCTGCATCCCTTCTCTCCTTTCCTTCCTACCTACCACACCCTCCATACCACCATACCCTCACCACCACAACCAACCCCGACAAACCACACCATACCCTCTCCTCTCCCTCCTCCTCCTGCATCCCTTCTTCCTTCCTACCTACCACACCCTCCACCACATCACCCACGACACCACAACACACTCCCACCTCCTCCTCACCACCCCTCCTCTGCATCACCACACCCAAACTCACACTACCACGCCCTTGTACATCACCCACCACCACCACCACCACCACCTCCTCTCACTCCCAGCCACCTCCTCCTCTTCCGCGCCCTCCCATCAGCTGACCGGCTTCATGGACATCACGCCTCGACAACTTATCGCAAATGAAGTGTTGGAAGAGCAATCCCGGGCCAGATTAGGCATTGATCCCTTGCGACCCGCCAACACATGCTTCCAGACACGTCCCTCGCACCCTCGGGGACGCCAACGTGAAAACTGTGAGGTCAGAGGCTTTTCCGGCGCTCAAGAGGGTTCAGGGTGTGCTGGTGGTGGTGGGGAGGGCGTGGGGATGAGGGAGGGGTGTGGCGTGGGTGAAGTGTAGGAAGGGTGACAAGCAGAGTAAATGCAAGAGGGATTGTGTGTGATTGCGTGTGTGTGTGTGTGTTTGAAGGGGGTGTTCTCTGTGTGTGTGTGTGTGTGTGTGTGTGTGTGTGTGTGTGTGCAGGAGTACTCGTAGAATAGATGCAACGGCGAAAGTGCACAGACTTACTCATGCAAACACACACACACACACACACACACACACACACACACACACACACACACACACACACATAACTAGAAATACATATACCTACCTACCTATCCACACACACACACACACACACACACACACACACACACACACGGCTGTCCGCATGGGTGGCTCCTAGGCTGCTAACGCTCAGGTAAGCCCCCAGGTGAGTCCCAGGTAGCACGAGGGGGGGGGGCAGGTAACTCATACAGGTAAGATGGGGAAGGAAGGAGGGGAGGGGAAGAGAAGGAGGGAGGAGAGAGGTTACATGTGTGTGTGTGTGTGTGTGTGTGTGTGTGTGTGTGTGTGTGTGTGTGTGTGTGTGTGTGTGTGTGTGTGTGTGTGTTTCCGTTAATACTGAAAGGAAAAAATAAAACTAAGCAAGTAGGCAGAGAGATTTAGAAGGGAAACACACACACACACACACACACACACACACACACACACACACACACACACACACACACACACACACACACACACAAACATAAAAAAAGAATAAGTAAACACGAAAAACAACTCCCTCCTTCTCTTTCCCTCCCCCCCTCTTTCCCTCCCTCCCTCCTTTCCTCCCTCCCTCTTTCCCTCCCTCCCTCCCTCCTTTGTACCTCTTAATGTATTCAAAATATTACTTCAACTGTCTGCAGGAGGGCGAGAGAGGGAGAGAGAGAGGGAGGGAGGAAAGGAGGGAGGAAAATTGAGACGGGAGGGAGGGAGGGTTGAAGGGCGAGAGGAAACTGAGAAGGAAGGAAGAAAGAGGAGGAGGAGGAGGAGGAGGAAATACTTTGAGAGGGAGGAACATAATGGAGGAAAAAGATGACGAGTGAATGACGGATGAAGGAAGGAAGGGATGAGAGAGAGAGAGAGAGAGAGAGAGAGAGAGAGAGAGAGAGAGAGAGAGAGAGAGAGAGAGAGAGAGAGAGAGAGAGAGAGAGAGAGAGAAGAAACTCATGAGAGGAAAATAAATAAATGAGATAAACAAGATGGAAATAGAATAGAAAAGGAAAAATAAAAAAATGACGAAAAAAATATAGAAAAAAAGGAAAAAAACAGAAATACAAAAAATTGAAAATGTAGAAAAAGATAAGACAAATAAATAGGAAAAGCGTAATAAAAAAATAATAATAACAAAAAAAAAAAAATTCGCACAAAACTTTTCCTTCTTCCTCCACGAAAATTTTGGCGGGAAGATAATAAAAGGAAAAAAGGAAAGAAAGAAACGGGGAAAAAAAGTGATTCAAAGTAAGACGCGGGAAACTTTAGGCCACTGACCGCGCCGAGAGAGAGAGAGAGAGAGAGAGAGAGAGAGAGAGAGAGAGAGAGAGAGAGAGAGAGAGAGAGAGAGAGAGAGAGAGAGAGAGAGAGAGAGAGTATTGTGTTTTCTCCTTTCCCTTTTTTGATATATGAGATTTGAGGAAGTACAAAGGATGAGGAAGAGAGGAGGAGGAGGAGGAGGAGGAGGAGGAGGGGCGTGAGGGAGGGGAAGACAGATGGGGACGTGAAAAGCTCCATCCAGGTGTACACAGGTAATGAAACGTACACGCACATACACACATATACACATACACGCACACACACAAACACACATACACAAACAAATAAAAAAAAATCACATGTACACACAAACACACATGCACATACATAATTATATCATCGCATTACACACACACACACACACACACACACACACACACACACACACACACACACACACACACACACACACACACACACACACACACACACACACACACACGCACGAACACAAAAACAGATCATAGTCTCCTTTACTCCCCTCCTCTTCCTCCTCCTCCCCCTCTCTTCCTCCTCCTAACCCTCCTCCTCCTCCTCCTCCTCCTCTTCCCTCCAATTGGCCCGCGATGGAGCTGGTGAAGTTCTCTCATAAAATTATTTTGCTCCATTAAATAATTCCCAACTGGACAAGGTCTCTCTCTCTCTCTCTCTCTCTCTCGCTCAATCATTTTTTCATTCTTCTTTCATTTTTTTCATTCCTCTCATTATTTTCAATCATCTTTTCCTACTTTTTTCATTCTTTCATTTTTTTCATTATTCTATTTTTTTCGTGTTTCTGTTCATTCATTCATTCATTCATTCTCTCTCTCTCTCTCTCTCTCTCTCTCTCTCTCTCTCTCAATCGTCCTTCTCCATTAGTGACATGACGGAGAGGGAAGAGAGAGGGAGAGGGAGAGGAGGGAGGGGAGAGAAAGGCAGGAAGAAAACCAGAGGAAAGAACGATAGAGAGATCAAGGAGAGATTGGGAGGGAGGGAGGGAAGGAGGGAAGGGAGGGAGGGAGGGAGAGAAGGAGGGATGGAGGGAAGGAGGGAAGCAGAGGAAGAAAAAAGAAAGAAAGAAAGGAGAGAGTGAGAAAGATAGAGAAGGAGAAGAGAAAGGGAAGGAGAGAATAAAGAAAGATAAATGAGGAAGAAAGGAAAAGAAAGAAGGAAGAAGAAAAGGAGCGGGAGGAAAAGAGTAAAGGAAGAAAGCAATGTAGGGAGGGAAAGAAGGAAGGAAGAGAGGAAGGAAAACAAGGAAAGAGAGAAATAATGAAGTAAAAAGAGAAATTAGGAAGGAAGAGGAAAGAAGAGAGGAGGAGGAGGCAAAGGAGGGAGAGAAGAAAAGGAAGAAAGAAGAGGAAGGAAAGCAAGGAAATAAAGAAAGGAGAAAGGGAGAAAAAGAGGAAAAAAGTTAAGGAAGGAGGAATATAGAAGGGAGAAAAGGGAGAAGAAGAAAAAAGAAAGGAAGGGAGGAAGAAAAAGAGGGAAAAGTTAAGGAAGAAGGAATATAGAGGAAAGAAGAAAAGGGAGAGGAAAAAAGAAGGAAGGAAGGGAGGAAGAAATATAAGGAGGTAGGCTGGAAAGTGGGAGGGAGGAGAGAGGGAGGGAGGAAAAGGAGGAAGGGATGGAGGAGAAAGGAGGAAGAAAGGGAGAGAAAAAGGGTGTTGCGGGTTGCCTCTTATTATGCATCTCCTCCCTTTCTTCCCTCCCCCTCCCTCTCTTTCCTCCCTCCTCCCTTCTTTTCTCTCCATGTAAGGCAGTGGTGTGAACGAAAGGGAGGGAGGGAGGGAGGGGAGGAAAGGGGGGGAGGGAGGGAGGGAGGGAGGGGAGGAAAGGGGGGGAGGGGGAGGGTGAATGTGGATTAGGAGAAGGAAGTGGTCTGGTTTTGAGAGAGAGAGAGAGAGAGAGAGAGAGAGAGAGAGAGAGAGAGTAATATATATATATAAGCAATTTCTTCCCCTTTCTTTCTTTTTCTTTCTTTCTTTCTCCTCTCCGTCTCCTCCTCCTCATCTCATTTGCTTTCCTCCTCTGTCATTCGCTTTGCTTCCTCCTCCTCCTCCTTTTTCTGCTCCTCCTCCTCCTTCTCCTCCTCCTCCTCCTCCTCTCCTTCCACTCTCATCGCATCTTCCTCCACTTTTGCGAAGATGGAATATTATTTATCATATTTTTTCTTTCTTCTCTTCTTTCTTTCCCTTATTATTCATTCCAGTTCTTTTCCTTTAAATACTTTCTTCTTATAATTTTCATCACCATCATTATTATTATTATTATTATTATTATTATTATTATTGGTGATGTATTCCTATTTTTGTTGTATGTAGTGATGATGATGGTTTGGTTAAGTGGTGGTGGTGGTGGTGGTGGTTGTAGTCGTAGTCGTAATGGTGGTCGTAGTGGTAGTCGTGGTGGTAGTGGTGGTGGTCGTGGTGGTAGTAGTCATAACAGTAGTAATGGTGATGGTGGTGGTGGTGGTAGTAGTAGTATAGTCGTGGTGGTAGTCGTGGTAGTCGTGGTGGTCGTGTTGGTGGTCGTGGTGGTAGTGGTGGTGGTGGTGGTGGTCGGTTCCAAGTCCCCGGATTAGCAGGCGCCATGGAGTCCCCCTTTAATCCCCCCCCACCACCACCCCTCTCTCTCTCTCTCTCTCTCTCATACACACACACACACACACACAGCACCATATCGCTACCCTCACACCCTCTCTCAGCCGCTCACTCCCTTTACCCCTCCCCCCAAACCCCCCAAACCCACCCCCCTGTCACCACCCCGTCACCCCTCCTCCGCCTGTCATGCCCCGGGGCGTTGGGCAGACGGGGCATTGTGCGTGACCACTCGGCTATGGCCCCATTATATGGTTTGTATTACACTCAGCTGATCGGCGGGAAGGGAGAGAGAAGGGAGAGAAGGGAGGGAGAGAGTGAGAGGGAGGGAAGGACAGGCTGAGACCTCTCCCGGACCTCTCCTGGACCACTCTGGGACCTCTTGATCTAAACACACAGACACTGAGACCGAACCGGACTGGGCGTGGGGGGCTGGGGGCGTGGGGGGCGTGCGGGGGGTGTCTTGAGGGCGGCGCGGGATGGTTGAGGGCGGTGTTCGGGCTAACGAGGCTGGTTCCCCGTGTAAATTGAGCCATTGGCCTGACAGGCGGTTATTATCAATGTTCACGAGCATTGAGGCCATTACAGGGCGGCCATTGTGCCTGCCGCGGCGGTAAGTGTGGGGAGGGGTGCGGTGACGGGCCATTCACGCCGCCGCCGCTGCCACCACGCCGCCGCCGCCGCCACCACTGCCACTAACGCTACTACTGCTACTACTACCACAGCCACCTTCTTCTTTTTCTTCTTCTTTAGACCTGTTCCGCTTTGTATCGCTTCTTAGGTCCTCCTTCTCAACACACACCTGGTTACTTCAGCAGCGTACACTTCTTCCTTTCCTCCTCCTCCTCCTCCTCCTCCTCCTCCTCCTGGTTCTCCTTCTTCCAACACCAATGTCATCACTTCTATTCCACCACACTTACAAATATATACTACTTTTACTACTACGACGACGCTGTTCCTAATTCCACTACTACTACTACTACTACTACTACTACTCCGACTATTGTTATTTT
The DNA here is from genome assembly GCF_024679095.1 of Eriocheir sinensis. Lineage (NCBI taxonomy): Eukaryota > Metazoa > Arthropoda > Malacostraca > Decapoda > Varunidae > Eriocheir > Eriocheir sinensis. The sequence continues at coordinate 9,611,745 of NC_066544.1, forward strand.
GCTACGCTACTGCTACTATTACTACCACTACTACTACTATTCTGCTATCACCACTTCTACCACACCTCTTTGCTAGCTTCACGCCACTATCTTTTACCAGGACCACTTCTATTTGACCACTGCACCATAACCACCACCACTCCGGCTATTGTTATTCTCCTGCTACGGTACTGCTACTACTACCACTACTACTACTACTATTCTGCTATCACCACTTCTACCACACCTCTTTGCTAGCTTCACGACACTATCTTCTATCAACACAACCTCTATTTTGTCACCTCCATCATCACCACTAACACGCCGCTGCAATCACCATCACCACAACCAGCATTACCAAACTACCGTACTCAACCTCTCTCATTTGTTGATTTGGGACTAAAAAAATATCATACTCACCAAATTAACGATACCCACTTCTAGTTATCGCTAAAAAACATCGCAGTCACCAAAATAACGATACCCACTTCTAGTTATCGCTTAAAAACATCGCACTCACCAAAATAACGATACCCACTTCTAGTTATCGCTAAAAACATCGCATTCACCAAAATAACGATACCCACTTCTAGTTATCGCTAAAAACATCGCACTCACCAAAATAACGATACCCACTTCTAGTTATCGCTAAAAAACATCGCAGTCACCAAAATAACGATACCCACTTCTAGTTATCGCTAAAACACATCGCACTCACCAAAATAACGATACCCACTTCTAGTTATCGCTAAAAACATTCCACTCACCAAAATAACGATACCCACTTCTAGTTATCGCTAAAAACATAGCACTCACCAAAATAACGATACCCACTTCTAGTTATCGCTAAAAATATCGCAGTCACCAAAATAACGACACCCACTTCTAGTTGTCGCTAAAAACATCGCAGTCACCAAAATAACGATACCCACTTCTAGTTATCGCTAAAAAACATCGCACTCACCAAAATAACGATACCCACTTCTAGATATCGCTATAAAACTTAACTATAGAGGTGTTTTTTTTATACAATCGTTATGCGTTTGAAATAGGAAACTCCATAGTGGTGAGTGCGATAACGCGCCATCCCTGACCACAATCGCTACGCCTTCCACTCTCACCACTAACTCATCCACTACTTCAACCTTCACAAACCACTACTTCATCTTTCTACTGCTATTTCAACTTTCTCTCACGCTGTTCTTTCATCACCATTCCATCAATCACCCATCATCACCACCTAAATCACTCTTGTCACCACCACCACCACCACCACCATCACTGCTTCTGTTGTTAAGTGGCTGTCATCACTTTTAAGTCTCTCATCATCACCACTACAGTATCATCACCATTTCATCACCACTAACTAAGCTGCTTACTCCTCATCTTCACTCTCCTCCCCCTCCATCACCACTCCAGCATCACTTCTCCTCCTCCTCCTCCTCCTCCTCCTCCTCCTCCTCCTCTTTCTTTTCACGGCTCTTGTTTTCACGTTTGCCTTTTCTTTGTGCGTCTCTCTCTCTCTCAAAAGCCAAAATTCCAACGCTGCTGTCC
>NC_066544.1:9620777-9635777 GCF_024679095.1 Eriocheir sinensis
GTGAGTGGGGAGGATGAAGGGACAGAAGTTGGAGAAAGAAGGGACGGGAGGTAGGTATGGGATGTGTATGGGATAGAGAGGAGAAAAGGGAAGGGATGGAGAGGAGATGGAAAAGGAATAGAAGGGAGGGAGAGGGGAAGAGTAAGGGGATGGAGAGGGGAGAAGGGAAGCATGAAAAGAGGGAAGGGTATTAAGAGGGGACAAAAAGGGGAGAAGAAAGGAAGGAGGATGAGAAGGGATAGGAAATGGAGAGGAGAATGACGAGGAAGAAGGGTAAGTATAGGGGAATAGGGAAGGAATGGAAGGAGAGGGAGGGTAAGGGGATAAATGGGGAAAAGAGAGGGAAAATAAAAAGGGAAATTGGTGGAAAAGGAATAGAAGGGGTAAAAGGAAAGGAAGAGGAGATGGGATGAAAGGGTACGGATGGGAGAGGAAGCTGGTGCGATAACGAGAGAGAGAGAGAGAGAGAGAGAGAGAGAGAGAGAGAGAGAGAGAGAGAGAGAGAGAGAGAGAGAGAGAGAGGATTGGGTTAAATTTAGTTTTTTTTTGTTGTGTGTGTTTTGCGTGTTGTTTTATACTGTTTGCGAGTTGGTGTGTGTGTGTGCGTGTGTGTGTGTGTGTGTTTGTGTTTTTGCGAACTTTTTTATACCTGCCTCAATAACTAGTCTATCTCTGTATCTATCTATCTATCTATCTGTATCTATCTATATCTAACTTATCTATTTGTCTAACTATCCCTTCGTTTCATCTTTTATTACTCTCTCTCTCTCTCTCTCTCTCTCTCTCTCTTCAAAGTAAGTAAATAAAGTAAAAAAGCAAAACAAAGCAAAATAAACACACAGAGCGAGTGAGCGAGTGTAAGAAAATTACTAATATATATAAAAATAACTAGAGAATAAAATAATGTTTGAAGAAAAGAAAGAAGGAAGGAAAATAGTGAGTGAGTGAGTGAGTGAGTGAGTGAGTGAGTGAGCGAATCAGTGAGTTAGTGTGAAAAAGAAAGCAAATATAAATACAAAAAACAAAAATCGTGTTTACTTTCTTCCTCTCTTCCTTTCCTCCCTCCCTCCTTCTCTCTCCTCTTTACCTACCCACTGAACGAAGCGAAATTCTGAATGAGTTAGCGAGTGAGTGAGTGAATAAGGAAACAAACAAACAAAAATAGCAGGAAAACCATATCTTGAAACGAACGAAACAAAAATATCGAATGAGCGAGTAAATGAGTGAATCTTAGTGAGTGGTCCAGCCAGTGAGTGAAAGGAATCAACGAATGACAAACAAAAATATATTGATGCCTTAAAGTGAGCGAGTGAATGAGCCTTGGAGGGTGAGTAAGCCCGGCAGTCCCAGCTGTCCCGCAGTGGGTGTTTTGGCGTGGTGGGTAAGTCGTCCAGGTTTGATAGGGCGCCGCGGGCCAAGGCGGCGCTGATTGGCCCGCGCGGCTCAGCTGGCGGGGCGCTGATTGGCGGGAAATATTTGATTAGGGGGCGATTCATCTCTCTCTCCACGACGCGGAGAGAGAGAGAGAGAGAGAGAGAGAGAGAGAGAGAGAGAGAGAGAGAGAGAGAGAGAGAGAGATGAAGCAAAAATCAGACTGATTGATAAAATTAGTCACTTCAAGTTTCCGTCGCAGCTTCTCACTCTCCAAATTATTTCACTAATTTGGAATAAGAGATTTTATATATATATATATATATATATATATATATATATATATATATATATATATATATATATATATATATATATATATATATATATATATATATATAGGTATATGCACACTCAAATTCTCTCTCTCTCTCTCTCTCCTCGGTAGTAAATCTGTTTTTGTACCTGTGAATGGTGCAATCAAAGGTACTCACATCGGATACCCACGCCTCTCTCTCTCTCTCTCACCATTAAAAATGTTATCTTTATAAGGAAATGATAAAATAAATATATGAATATGAATAAAAATATGAATACATAAATATAATGAAAAATCTTAAAAAAAATCTTTAGCAGAACTTTTTATATATGCGTGCGTGTGGTCTGCACTTCTCTATAGAGTTTTCTTTTTATTTAATTATTTAACAATCTAAGCATTTCTATTACAGGGACACAATTTTTTTCGTTAATCATTGCTGAAGATGAAGAAAATAAATAGATAATAAAATGGAATAAAAAATGAAAAGGAAGAAGAAAGGGAAGAAAAGAAAAAAGTAATGAAAGAATGGATGAAAGATAGGAAAGAAGGAAGGAATGAAGGAAGGAATGGAGCAAAAAAGGAGAGAGGGAAAGAAGAAGGGGAGCAACGGATAAAGGAAAAAAGAAAGGAATGGATGAAGGAATGAAGGAAGATATGGAGGAAAGCAGGAAGGAAGACAAAAAGGAAGGAATGAAGGAAGATATGGAGGAAAGCAGGAAGGAAGACAAAAAGGAGGAAATGAAGTATGGAAAAAAAGAAGGAAGTGGAGGAAGGAGGACAGGGAAGAAAATGAGAAAGGGAAAAGTAAGGAAGAAAATAATGAAAGGAAGAAGAAAAGGAAGGAAAAGGAAGACCTGCATAATAGCTTTCTCTCTCTCTCTCTCTCTCTCTCTCTCTAACCCTTTCACCTCTTTACTTATTCCTTCTTTCTTCTTAACTTTTCCTCTTTCATTCTCTTCATCTCATTCTCTTCTCTTCCTTCTCCTCCTCCTCCTCCTCCCTCCTCTCTCCTTCTCTCTCTCTCTCTCTCTCTCTCTCTCTCTCTCTCTCTCTCTCAATCAAAGTGGGTACGGGGTGGAAACTGACTAACTCCTCTCCCTCCCCCCTGAATTGGAAGGAGGGAGGGAGGAGGGAGAAGGGGAGGGAGGGAGGAGAGGAGGTAGGGTTCTCTCCCAAACAAAGGAGGGGAGGAATTACTGGCTATCAGCTCCCAGCACGCCCTTTGCTTAGGTATTGGGGGGTGGGGGGGGTGAAGAAGGTGAGTGGGTGGTGATGATAGTGGTGAGGATGGGGATGGTGTGGGTTGGATGTGGTGTGGTGGTGTAGAGGTGGTGGTGGTGGTAGTGGTTGTGGTGATGAAGGTGTTGGTGGTAGTGGTGGTGGTGGAAGAGGTGGTGGTGGTGGTGGTGGTGATTGTCGTGGTGGTGGTGATGAAGGTGGTGGTGATAATGGGAAATTTACGAAAACAAACAAAAATCTCACCTCACCAAAAAATCACCATCACTACCACCACCACCATCACCACCACCACCACCACCACCACCATCACCACCACCATCATCACCACCATCATCACCACCATCACCACCACCACCATCACCACCACCATCACCATCACCATCACCATCACCACCACCATCACCACCATCACCAAGCTGTAAACAAGTAAACAAAGCCAAGATACAACAATAAACAAGTAAACATAAAAACTAAAAATGACATACAATCGAAAAATAGACAAAAAAAAAGATCGATACAACAAACAAACAATAAAAAAATGCGAAATCAAGATACAACAAACAAATATATAAGCAACAAACAGATAAAACTAACAAATACAACAAAGACATACAACAAAATATACAAATTATACAAATACAACAAAATATGCAACAAAATATACAAATTATACAAATACAACAAAATATACAAATTATACAAATACAACAAAATATACAACAAAATATACAAATTATACAAATACAACAAAATATACAAATTATACAAATACAACAAAATATACAACAAAATATACGAATTATACAAATATAACAAAATATACAACAAAATATACGAATTATACAAATACAACAAAATATACAACAAAATATACAAATAATACAAATACAACAAGATATACAACAAAATATAAAAAAAATACACAAAATCATTAACAAACACAAGGTAACTATTCGCCTTTTCTTTGACTTTCACTCGTAGGCATCAGAGAAACTTTCCATTAATTCCGGTGGTGTTATAATTTCCTGGGAGCGTGTCTGTGAGGCGAGGAAGCGAAAAGAGAAACAACAACAACAACAAAAAAAAGCCCTGGGAAAAGCTTAACATCCTGGCCGGAGGAACTTAGGAGGAGGAAAACAAAGGAAAAATATGATGAAAATGAAGGAAAAAATAAAACTACATCTGGAAAAATTGAAACTAAAAGCAACAACAATGATGATGATGATGATAATAATAATAATAATAATAATAATAATAATAATAATAATAATAATAATAATAATAATAATAATAATAATAATAATAATAATAATAATAATAATAATAATAATAATAATAATAATAATAAGAAGAAGAAGAAGAAGAAAAGGGAAACAAAAGAAGAAGAAGAAAAAGAAGAAAAAAAGAAGAAAAAAGAAGAAGAAATAAAGGAGAAAAAGAAGAAGAAGAAAAAGAAGAAGAAAACGAAGAAGGAAAAGAAAAGGAAGAAGAAGAAGAAGAAGAAGAAGAAGAAGAAAAAAAAAGAAGATTATATGAGGTATGAGGTATGACAACGCACTACTAGAGGGAGGGAAGGAGGGAGAGGAGAGAAGGGAGGAGGGAGAGGAGAGAGGGAAGGAGGGAGAGAAAGAATGGAGGGAAGAAGGGACAGAAGATGACGAAGAAGAAAATTGCTAATAATAAAAGAATCAACAAAAACAACAAAAACACCAATAATTCCAGCCTTCAACACTAAACCGCTTGTGGAAAAAAAAGAAAAAAAAAGAAAAATCAAGAAAGTGGGAAAGGAAAAAAAAAGGAGATAAGACAAACATACATTTTCACAGACAAACAAACAAACAGACACGTACAAACAAACACACATTTATCCAATCCCAGGTGAACTAAGGGGAAGGGAAGGGAGGGGAGGGAAGGGAAGAGAAGGGAAGGGAAGGGAAGGGAAGAGAAGGGAAGGGAAGGGAAGGAAAGGAAAGGGAAGGGAAGGGAAGGGAAGGGAAGGGAAGAGAAGAGAAGAGAAGAGAAGAGAAGAGAAGAGAAGGGAAGGGAAAAGAAGGGAAGGGAAGGGAAGGGGGTGGAGAAGGCAGGGTGATACGAGGGGAAAGAGAGAGGAAAGAGGGTGAGGGAGTAATGGAGGGAAGAAGGGGAGGAAGGGAGAGAGATGGGGTGAGGGAAAGGTAAGAGAGGGGGGAGGTAAGGGGGGGAGAGGGCCCTTTTAAAAACACCTGCCCCGTGGAATTCACACCTGTAATTATGTAGACAGGTGTAATATGTAGGCCTGTCCATTATGTAGGAGCGGGGGGGAGGGGGGGGCGGCTTAGAGAGGTGAAAACAGGGGGTGAGGGAGGAGGAGGAGGAGGAGGAGGAGGAGGAGGAGGAGGAAGAGAGGATAGGCAAGGTAAGCAAAGGAAGGGAGAGAGAGAGAGAGAGAGAGAGAGAGAGAGAGAGAGAGAGAGAGAGAGAGAGAGAGAGAGAGAGAGAGAGAGAGAGAGAGAGAGAGAGAGAGAGAGAGAGAGAGAGAGAGAGAGAGAGAGAGAGAGAGAGAGAGAGAGAGAGAGAGAGAGAGAGAGAGAGAGAGAGAGAGAGAGAGAGAGAGAGAGAGAGAGAGAGAGAGAGAGAGAGAGAGAGAGAGAGAGAGTAGAGAGAGTAAAGAAAAGTCAAGGAAGAGAGAAAACAAACAATAATAAAGAAAAAAAAACCAAGAAAAAAACAGATACAAAGACAAATAAATAGAGAGATAGAGAGAAAGAGAGATAGAGATACAGGTGAGATACGAAACAACAGGTAAAAGAGGAGGAGGAGGAGGAGGAGGGGAGAGAGACGGCAGGTAAGAGGGGAGACAGAGACCAGCACAGGTGAGAGGGGAGGGGAGACAAAGACCAGGTGAGAGGGGAGGGGAGATAGGGAAGGGGAGGCAGAGGTGGGGAGGTAAAGGGGGGGGGGGTGAAACATGCAGTAGGGCTGTATCATGTACGGAGATTACAAGGGCGTTGCGAGATTACAGTGAGCTCATCCTAATGTTATTTTTTAGGGGGGGCGGCGGGGGGGAGAGGGGGCAAGGGGCTGGAGAGGGGGGGAGGCAGGTAGAGGAGTGAGTGGGGGAGGAGGGAGGGAGGGAACGTTGGTATGAGGTATGACAACGCGATACTGGAGGAAAGGAGGGAGAGAGGGAGGGAATAAGGGAGAGAAAGGGTGGAGGGAGAGATAAAAGGAAGGGAGAGGAGAAATGAGGGAGATAGGAATGGACGGGATAGAAGAGAGGGAGAAGTAGGAGGGAAGTGAGGGAGAGAAGGATAGGAAGAAGGGAGAGAGGAAGGAGAGGAGAGAGGGGAGGAGAGAGAGGGAGAGAGAGAGAGAGAGAGAGAGAGAGAGAGAGAGAGAGAGAGAGAGAGAGAGAGAGAGAGAGAGAGAGAGAGAGAGAGAGAGAGATAGAGAGAGAGAGAGAGAGAGAGAGAGAGAGAGAGAGAGTGAGAGAGAGAGAGAGAGAGAGAGAGAGAGAGAGAGAGAGAGAGAGAGAGAGAGAGAGAGAGAGAGAGAGAGAGAGAGAGAGAGAGAGAGAGAGAGAGAGAGAGAGAGAGAGAGAGAGAGAGAGAGAGAGAGAGAGAGAGAGAGAGAGAGAGAAGGATAGGAAGGAATGAAGGAAGGAGAGATATAGGGGTAGGGAGAGAAGAGGGGAGGTAAGGAAGTATGGAAGGAAGGGAAGAAAGGGAGAAAGAGAAGGAGGAAGAGGGAGGGAGAAAGTACAGGATGAGAATAGGATAGAGATGGACGAAAGAGAAATAGAGATAGATAGATAGATAGATAGATAGATAGTTAAATAGATAGAAGGAAAGAAAAATAAAATAGAGTAAAAGGAATAAAGAGGAAAAACAAAGAATAAAGGATAACAGAAATACATAAGAAAGTAGGAACAAGAACAAGAAGGGTAAGAAGAAGAAGGAAGGGGAAGGAATAAGAGGATTACAGGAGGAGGAAATGTAAGAGGTGACTAGGAGGAACACTTGTGGAGGAGGAGGAGGAGGAGGAGGAGGGAAAGTTTCAGAAGAGGCAAAGAAGTTGAAGAAAAAGAGGAAATAAGAGAAAGAGGGAAAAAAGTACACTATATGGAGGAGGAGGAAACATGGAAACATGAACGAGCAGACAGCAGAAAGCCTGTTGGGTCATTACAAGGCTGTCTGCTTTCAGTGATTTAATCATTCCGTCAGCCACATAACAGGAGTGGCTTGCGGGAGGGTTTGAAGCACTTGTGTACCTACTCCTGGATACGTTCAGTTCACTCCCGATGCAGCAAAGTGGCGTTCAATGCGTTTCTTGAAGGAGTTGATGGTCTCTGCGCTAACCACTTCTGCAGGGAGGCTGTTCCAGTGGCGAACAACTCTATTCGAGAAATAACTCCTGCCGATGTCGGTATTGCATCGCTTTGCTTGAATTGTTTTTCCATTGTTTCTTGTCCTCGGGTTGGTTTGTAGCGTGAAGAGTTTGGAGTGATCAACGTTGCTGAGCTTGTTCAGGCACTTAAAGCCTTGTATCATGTCTCCCCGCAGTCGTCTCATTTCCAACGTGAAGAGGTTGAGTCACTCGAGTCGCTCTTCATAGGGCTTCGTCCTCAGTGATGGTATCATCTTCGTGGCGCGGCGCTGTACTCTCTCAAGTAATTCAATGTGTTTCCTGTAATTGGGAGACCAGAATTGCACGGCGTATTCCAGGTGGGGCCTTACCAGCGAATTGTACAAGGATAACATAACTCCCAGCGTCTTGTATTCGAAGTTCCTCGATATGAACCCGAGCATTGTATTGGCTTTCTTACAGGCGGACTTGCAGTGTTTTGTTTGTTTCAAGTCACTGCTGATGGTGACCCCGAGGTCTCTTTCCTCTTGCACTACTTGTAGTGGTTCGCCACCCATGTGGTATGTGTGGTTGCTGTTTCTGGATCCGATATGCATTACTTTACATTTGGCAGTGTTGAAGGACATCTGCCATTTTTCTGACCACCGAGTGATCTGGTCCAGGTCTCTCTGGATAATGTCGCAGTCTGCCGTCGTGAGGGCCTTCCCACCCACCTTTCTGTCGTCGGCAAATTTTGAAAGAGTGGATTTTAATCCTAGTTCTAGGTCGTTGACATATACAATGAAGAGTATGGGTCCCAGCACTGACCCCTGTGGCACTCCACTTGTGACCGGGAGCCACTCGGAGGCCTGTCCGTTGAGCACAACTCGCCGTTTTCTTCCAGGAGGAGGAGGAGGAGGAGGAGGAGGTGAGAAGATACAGAGGAAAGGTGAGGTAAGGGAAGGTAATGGTTGTAGGAAGGTTACGGAGGAGGACGAGGAGGAGGAGGAGGAGGAGGAGGAGGAGGAGGAGGAGAACAAGAAGGAGGAAGAGGAGAGGGAGAAAACCATTAGAAGTGAGGATGAAGAAGGAGAAGAGAAGGAAAGGAATAGAGAAAGAGAGAGAAAGGACTGAGAAACGGAGGTCGGCGGGAAGGGAAGGGAAGGGAAAGGAAGGGAAGGGAAGGGAAGGGAAAGGGGGGGAGGGGAAGAAGGGGTTTATGGCGGTCACAGCGGAACGGTCACCTGGGAAATTGATTATAGGTGAGGCAGGTTAATTAGGCGCACACAGGTAGGTACACACACACGTACACACACACACACAGGTAGCCGCGTACACACACACAGTTAAGGTGGACAGGTAGATTAATTGATATGTATGTATAGGTGTGTGTGTGTGTGCGTGTGTGTGTGTGTGTGTGTGTGTGAGAGAGAGAGAGAGAGAGAGAGAGAGAGAGAGAGAGAGAGAGAGAGAGAGAGAGAGAGAGAGAGAGAGAGAGAGAGAGAGAGAGAGAGAGAGAGAGAGAGAGAGAGAGAGAGAGAGAGAGAGAGAGAGAGAGAGAGAGAGAGAGAGAGAGAGAGAGAGAGAGAGAGAGAGAGAGAGAGAGAGAGAGAGAGAGAGAGAGAGAGAGAGAGAGAGAGAGAGAGAGAGAGAGAGAGAGAGAGAGAGAGAGAGAGAGAGAGAGAGAGAGAGAGAGAGAGAGAGAGAGAATATTTGAGAAAGATTTTAGCAAGTGTCTTTTTTATTATCATTCTTTTATCTTTTTTATTTTTCTCTCTCCTTTTGTTTTCTTGTTGTTATTGTTGTTCTTTTTGTTTCCTGTTGTGTTTCCTTTCACTGGCAGAAGAATAAGAAGAACAAGATGGAGCAGAAAAGAGAAGAAAGGAGGAGCAAGAAGAAAACAAAAGAAAAGAAAGAAAAAAAAGAAAGAAAGAACATTTTTTCTCCTTCATACTTGCCTTCCATTCTCCTTCTGTGTCGCTTATTCTTCTTTTTGCTACGGGAAGAAAAGGAGAGACAGAGAAAGAAAAAGAAAAATGGGAAGAGAAAGGAGCAATTCTTCCTATTCTTCTCTGTCTTGTTTTGTTTCTTGGTCAGTTTGTCTCCTTTTGTTTTAAGAAGATACATGGAAACAGGGAAATGCAGGGAACAGAAAGCCTGTTAGCTGATTACGAGGTTGCCCGCTCTGGTAACTTGGTCTGCTCGATGGTCACTTGGTGTACGCGGAGCTGATGAAAGCACTTCGGTATTTAATTTACTCCTATCGCAACGAATTGACGGTCGATTCTATTTACTGAAGTTGATGGTATTCACACTTACTACCTTTGAAGGAAGATTGTTCCAGTGACGAGTGACCTGCTTTGAGAAGAAACACCGACAACTGTCTGTCCTACATCGACTCGCTTGAAAAGGTAAACCGTTATTTCCTGCTCTTGATTGACGTTGCTGATTTTTTTTTCAGGTACTTGAAGACTTGAATCATATTCCCTCGAAGGCGTCTTTTCTCCGGTGTAAAGAGATTGAGTCGCTTGAGTCATTCCTCGTACGTTTGAGCCCTTAAGGTTGGAATCAGTTTTGCAGCGCGTCAATGAAGCCTCTCCAGTAAACCAATGTCCTTCCTGTAATTAGGAGACCAGAACTGTACTGCATACTCGAGGTGCGGTCTTACCATGGAACTATACAAGGAAAACATCACGTCTGAAGTTTAACAAAGTTCCTTGCTATGAACCCGAGCATGGTGTTGGCTTTGTGGTATGCTTCTTAACAGTGTTTCGCGGGAAGAAGAACAGGGAGAAGAAGAAGAAGAACAGGAAGAGGAGGAGGAGGAGGAGGAGGAGGAGGAGGAGGAGGAGGATTCTATGCAACCCCCCCTCTTTCTAAAACAGCACGTGCCCCTTCCCCCTCTTCCTCGTTCTCCACCCCCTTCCCCATTCCTTTCTACCCCTCCCCCTTCCCTACCCCCCTAAATACTAAATGGAGGAGGAGGAGAAGGAGGAGGAGGGGGAGGGTTCTATGCCCCCCCCCCTATTTTAAACCAGCACGTGTCTTACTCCCTTTCTTCCTTCTCCTTCTCCACCCCCTCCCCCTCCCCCCTAAATACCTCGACAGCTCAGCCTCAAGACCGCAGAGAAAGGCGCCTTGGACTCCATCAGGTAAAGGTGGAAAAAAGAGGAGGGCGGATGGAGACCCCGAACACAACACCCCCTGACCTCACTTTATGGGGTGGGGTGTAGCCCTCTGACCCCCTGACCCCTCACGTGCCTTACACCTCATCAGAACGCTTCATAATCTCGTAATTGGACTTTTATTTTTAATCTCTATATTAAGACCCTAACCTAACTTATCCTAACCCAACTTAAGCTTCACTATCCTAAGCTATTCTGTCCTTAGCTAACTTAACCTAGCCAAGTGATCCCAACCAACAAATCCAACCTCGTAACTGCACTTTTTTTTTTTACCTCAATACTAAGGACTAAACCTAACTTAACCTAAACCAAAACAAAACTAAAAAATAAACTCCACCTCATATGACACACCATAACCTCAACACTCCGCCCATCCAAGTGACCCCCGTGTAGAGTGGAGGAGGAGGGGGAGGATGAAGGTGGAGGTGGGGGGGGTGTCAAGGTAGGTCAAAGTAAGATGATGGTGGAGCAGGTGAAAGGGGAAGAGGGGGGGGGATCAAGGTAGGTCAAAGTAGGATGATGGTGGTGCAGGACGTGGGGGGTGGAGCAGGTGAAGGGGGAAGAGGGGGGGGGGTCAAGGTAGGTAGGCAAGCGGGCAGGCAGGTAGGCAGGTATTCGAGGCATTCATTATTGGTGGGGGCAAATAGTGGACAGGTTTTGGGTGCCCGGATGATGCTGGCAGGCGGCGACCTAGCTCTAAGCCGCGTGTAGAGCTGGACAGAGGGGGGAGGGGAGGGGGGGGGGAGAAGCAGCAGGGGAAAAGAAGAGAAAGAAGGTGAGGGGAAAAGAAGGGAGGGAGGGGCAGTGAGAGAGAAAGAGGAGGAGAAAAGAAAGCGGAAGGTAGGATGAAAGGAAAAGAAAGAGGCTCAGAGGAGGGAAACAGAAAGATGGAGAAGAAAGTAAGGAAAAAGTAAGGTAGGGGGGGATGGAACGAAGGAGAGGAAAGCAGAGGATAGGAAACAAAGTAAGGAGGAAGGAAAGGAAGGAAGGAAAGGGAGAGAGGAAAAAAAATGCACAAGTTAAAGACAGAAGAGATAAAGAAGGAAAGGAAGCAAGAAGAGAAAGGGAGAGAAAAGAATGGTGAGTAGGGAGAGAGAAGCAGGAAGGGAGAGACGGAGAGAGTGGGTCAAGGAGGGAGGGAAGAAGAGAAAGGGAGGAAAAGAGCCAAGCAGGGAGGAAGAGAAGGAGAGAGAGAGAGAGGGAGAGAGAGAGAGAGAGAGAGGGAGAGAGAGAGAGAGAGAGAGAGAGAGAGAGAGAGAGAGAGAGAGAGAGAGAGAGAGAGAGAGAGAGAGACAGAGAGAGAGAGAGAGAGAGAGAGAGAGAGAGAGAGAGAGAGAGAGAGAGAGAGAGAGAGAGAGAGAGAGAGAGAGAGAGAGAGAGAGAGAGAGAGAGAGAGAGAGAGAGAGAGAGAGAGAGAGAGAAATGGAGGGAGGGAGGGAAAGTGATGTAAGAGAGAGTACAATTGGAGGAGAAAGTTAAGAGAGGAAAACATGGAGAGAAAGTAGAGAAAAGTGAAAAAGGAAAGAAAGAAATGATGGAAAGAAGATAAAATAAAGATAAAGGAAGATAAAAAAAAAGAAAAAAAGGAAATAAAAAAACACGAAAACAAGAGAGGAAAACATGAAGGGAGAAAAACAGTGAAAAAAAAAAAAAAAAAAAAGAAAAGATGAGATAAAAAATAAAATGAAACCGTAAACAAGGAAACAAAAAAATATATAATAAAAAAAGACAAAAAAGGACAAAGCTGAGACAAACAAGAAAACAATAAAAAGCCATAAATCAAAAATACAAAGAAGAAAAGAAAAACAAAACAAAAACAAACACACAGACCAAACCAAACAAACAAAACAATTAACACAAAAGAACAAAACAAAAAACAAAAAAACAAAACAAAAAAAACAAAAAAACAAAACAAAACCGTCAAAGAAAGAAAGAAAGAAAAAGAAAGAAAGAAAGAATAAAACACTTTACATTCCATACACCTCCCCCCTCCTCCTCCTCCTCCTCCACCTCCTCCTCTTCTTCCCTCCCCCCCCAACCGCAGGACCGCAGGCCACTGGGTAGGCGCTCGGTGGGGGGTGGAAGCTCGAGCTGTCACCCCAATGCCCCCCTCCCCCCACCCCAACACCCCAAATCATGCCCAGAGGAGGAGGAGGAGGATATATGGTTATGGTAGGGGCGGAGGAGGAGGAGGAGGAGGAGGAGGAGGAGGAGGTATACTGCTTGGTGTTAGCTATGGGCAGAGGTATATGACTGAGGGAGGAGGAGGAGGAGGAGGAGGAGGAGAAGGATGGTCCACAGGTAGCCTAAAACTGTCCAGGCTCATCTGTGAGGTAGACAGGTAGACAGGTAGGTAGGTAAGGTAGGGAGGAAGGGAGGGAAGGAAGGGAGGAAAGGGAGGAAAGGAAGGGAGGAAAGAACTTAAGTGTCTCTCTATTATAAACTCCCTTCGTCTCTCCCTCTCTACACACACACACACACACACACACACACACACACACACACACACACACACACACACACACACACACACACACACACACTAACACACTTACACACTCGTAAAAATTTGTCTCGCCCGCGTCAGTGACTTGAAAATGACACCCCTGCACCCTCCCCCCCCTCCCTCACCCCTCCCTTCCTCCCTTCTCCCTCTCGTCTCCCTTTCCCTCACTTAACTCCCTCTTCCTCTTCTGCTTTCTTCACCTTTCTCCTCCTTCCCCCTCTTCATCATCATCTCCTTCATCTTCCCCTTATTTTCACCTCCACTGACCCATCTCCCATTCCTCCCTTCATCTCCCCTCACCCTGTCACCTTCCCTTCACTTCCCCTCACTGACACATCTCCCCTTTCCTCCCCATATCCTCCCTTCATCTCCCCTCACCCTGTCACCTTCCCTTCACTTCCCCTCACTGACACATCTTCCCTTTCCTCCCCATATCCTCCCTTTATCACCCCATCATATCCTTCCCTCCCCACTCATTGACTCATCACCTCCCTTACCTCCCTTTCATCTCCCCTCATTTCTTTCTCTCCTTTCCTTTCCTCTCTCCTCATTTCTTTCTCTCCCTTCTCCCTCCCCCCCTCATAACTCATTGACTCATCACCTCCCTTACCTCCCTTTCATCTCCCCTCGTTTCTTTCTCTCCCTGCTCTCCCTTCCTTTCCTCTCCCCTCATTTCTTTCTCTCCCTTCTCCCTCCCCGTCCCTCTCCCTCAACCCAACGAGTCAGCAGGTGTGACAATAGGTGAGGGGTGAGGGGGGCCAGGGGGGTGAGGGGTGGGGGGGTTCCTCCAGGTTAATTGGCATGGCTGGTCACCCACACCCCGGAACCTACAGGTAATAAGGGAGAGGCTGCCTACCTGTGCTCTCTCTCTCCCTCTCTCCCTTCCTCCCTCCCTCTCCCTCACTTGTACGTAACTTTCCCTCCCTTCTCTTTCTCCGTTTGTGTCCATTTTCTTCTTTCTCCCTTTTTAGTCTTTCTTTTTTATTTCAGCTTTTCTTTTTCTTTCACATTTTCTTTATTTTGTTTCTTTTTTGTTTTTTTCTTTCTATCTGTTCTCAAATTTTTCATTCTTTTCTTTTGTCTGTCTTTCTTTCCATTTTTTTGTTCTATTTAACTGTCTGTCTGTCTGTCTGTCTGTCTGTCTGTCTGTATGTATGTATCTCTCTCTCTCTCTCTCTCTCTCTCTCTCTCTCTCTCTCTTATTTCTTCTGTCCTCCTCCTCCTCCTCCCTCTCCCTCTCCCTCCCTCTCTCTCTTTCTCTCCCTCTCACCTGGCCATTACCTGCTGATTGGCGCCAAGAGACCATTACGGATCGGTGATTAGTGATTGATGGTGGTGGTGATGATACTGGTGGTGGTGGTGGTGGTGATACTGGTGGTGGTGGTGGTGGTGGTGATACTGGTGATAGTGATACTGGTGGTGGTGGTGGTGATGGTGATACTGGTGGTGGTGGTGGTGATGGTGATACTGGTGGTGGTGGTGGTGGTGGTGGTGATACTGGTGGTGGTGGTGGTGGTGGTGGTGATGATACTGGTGGTGGTGGTGGTGGTGGTGGTGGTGGTGATACTGGTGGTGGTGGTGGTGGTGGTGGTGATACTGGTGGTGGTGGTGGTGGTGGTGGTGGTGGTGGTGGTGATACTGGTGATGGTGATACTGGTGGTGATGGTGGTGGTGAAGTTACTGGTGATGGTGATAAGACTAGGTGGTGATGGTTGTAGTGGTGATGATGATGGTGGTGGTGATGATACGCCTATTACTGTTGAAAGTGATGATGATGATGGTGATGATGGTGATGATAGCGATGATGATGATGATTGATGATGACAATGAAAAAAAATGAAAAAAGACAATAATAATACACATACAAACATACATACATACATACTTATATATACACACACACATACATACATACACAAACACACGTACACAAGTAAAGAAAAACGCACACACAAAAACATACACAAGGAAAAAAACATAAACACACACACACATACACATACATAAAAACACACATATTCACACATACATACACACATAGATAAGGAAAAATACGC
>NC_066544.1:9640777-9645777 GCF_024679095.1 Eriocheir sinensis
GATGAAGAGCACGAAGGAGGAAGAAGAAGAAGAAGAAGAAGAAGAAGAAGAAGAAGAAGAAGAAGAAGAAGAAGAAGAAGAAGAAGATGAAGAAAAAGAAGAAGAAAAGGAAGAAGATGATGATGAAGAGCACGAAGGAGGAAGAAGAAGAAGAAAAAGAAGAAGAAGAAGAAGAAGAAGAAGAAGAAGAAGAAGAAGAAGAAGAAGAAGAAGATGCAGATGAAGAAGAAGAAGAAGGAGTTAAAAGAAAAAGAAGAAGAAAAGGAAAAGAAGGAAGAAGAAGAGAGAGAAGAAGAAGAAGAAGAAGAAGAAGAAGAAGAAGAAGAAGAAGAAGAAGAAGAAGAAGAAGAAGAAGAGGAAGAAGATGAAGAAGAAGAAGAAGAAGAAGAGGAAGATGATGAAGAAGAAGAAGAAGAAGAAGAAGAAGAAAATTAAAATGAACAAAGACAGCAACAATAACAACAACAATAATAATAATAATAAAACAAAGAGAAGAAAAAAAGATGAACAAGAACAAGAAAAAGAAGAAAACAAACAAAAGAAAAACAAGGTGAAGACGAAAATGAATAAAAACAAACAAAAAAGCATAAACAAAAACAACAACAACAACACTACACCTACACACAAACAAAGAAGTAAACAAACAAAACAACCAAAAAAATCCTCAAAAAAACACAAGAAAAAAAAAGAACAAAGAAAGAAAGAGAGAAAAATCCAACGCCACAATTTTCAAACAATTTCCCTTCGCTCTCTTTCTTCCCTCCTCCTCCTCCTCCTCCTCCTCCTCTTCCTCTTCCTCCTCCTCCTCCTTATTAGTGTCACGCGCGTTACCTGTCTCCTCGGCTCACCAATCCCGCAACTCCTCCAAACTTCATTTAGACGGAGGAGGAGGAGGAGGAGGAAGACGAGGAGGAGGAGGAGGAGGAGCTCAGGACGAGTAGAAGAAAGGAACAAGGAAGAGGAAGAAGAAAAGAGGAAGAAGAAAAGAGGAAAGGAACAAGGAGGAGCAGGAGGAGAAGAGGAGAAAGAGGAGGAGGAAAGGAAAAGAAGGAAAATAAGATAAAAACAACAAATAACTATATCATTAGTTAGTTAGACCTCATCTTGACTGGTAATTCACTATCTCATGGACCCTACTATAGAATGGATATCAAATGTTAGAATCGGTGAGAGGAGGATGACTAAGATGGTCTGGGGTTGAGAACCTACGGCATGAGGAAAGACTCCTTGCATTCTAAACTTGCAGAAGGGTGCGGAGCGAAGGGATCGAGTGAGACAAAATCGAGGAAGGGCTTTAATATGAAGGGCTTTGAATAAGGAGACATTCATAAGGTTTTGTTTGTAAGAGAACTGGGTAGGACATGAAGTAACGGGTTAACAGGATAAATTCAGATTCAACAGGACATAGGCAAAATTGGTTTGAGTGAAGGGTGGAGATGAGTGAGAGGGCTGAAGAAGTTTGTAAGAGCACACAATTGGGTCACTAGATAAAATAGACTAGATAAATCTAAGGGACAGCGATATGTAATTAGATACATCGGGGGTCAAGGGCTTGCTCTGTTTCGGCCTACCGGCCTCTTGCAGACTCCTGCGTTCTTATGTTCTTATGTTCTTAAGACAAAAGAAAAGAGAACCAAGAAGAAAAAGAGGAAAAAGAAGAAGAGGAAAAGAAGAAAGAAAATAAAAGATGAGGGTAAGGAGAGAAGGAAGAAGACGGAAAGAAGAAAGATGAGAGAAGAAGAAGAAAAAGAAGAACAAGAGATAACGAGAGAGAACAAGAGAGAGAACGAGAACAATAGAAAGAGAGAGAGAGAGAGAGAGAGAGAGAGAGAGAGAGAGAGAGAGAGAGAGAGAGAGAGAGAGAGAGAGAGAGAGAGAGAGAGAGAGAGAGAGAGAGAGAGAGAGAGAGAGAGAGAGAGAGAGAGAGAGAGAGAGAGAGAGAGAGAGAGAGAGAGAGAGAGAGAGAGAGAGAGAGAGAGAGAGAGAACAAAAGGAGAAGAAGGAGGAGGAGGAGGAGGAGGAGGAGGAGGAGGAGGACCAAAATTATGAATCGTGTTAAATGGCTCAGTAATCTCAAGGCTGCTACGACCCGGCATTAGGCACGTATCCGAGGCGCTGGAGGGGGCGTGGAGGGCGTGTAGATGGCGTGTAGTGGGCGTGGGGGGCGCGGGCGGGGCTGTAGTGGACTTGTAGTGGAAGTGTAGTGGAGAAACGTGGGTCTAAACGGTGAAGATCTGATGGTCCGCCCAGGGGCACTCCACTTTTCCTCCTCTTTCACTCTCTTACTCTAAACGCTTATCTCCTCTTGCTCCTCTTGGTCCTCCTCCTTTTCCTCTTCTTCCTCCTCCTTCGTCGACGCCCGCGGGAACCCTTCAGAGGCCCAGCGGAGGAAGGGAGAGACGAGGGACATAAGGGAGAAGGGAGAGTGAGTGACATGGCTCTGTGTTTACCTCGCGCTGATGCCGTTAAAGATATCTGTTTGTCTCTGTCCCTCTGTGTCTGTCTGTTGCCGCCTCCTCCTGTCCTCCTCCTCCTCCTGTCTGTCGGTCTTTTTTCCAATTCCCTCGCCCTCCCTTTCCCTCCCTTCTCTCCCTTTCCTCCCTCTTGCTCCTGTCTCTCAACGCCTCGTGGTTTTATTGAATTAATCTCCCTCACTGAGCCTCTTCCTCCTCCTCCTCCTCCTCCTCCTTGTCCTTTCGATATTCCTCCTCCTCCTCCTCCACTGCCTTCTCATCCTCCTCGTCTTTCTCCTCTTGCTATTTTTTTTTCTTTTGCATCTTTTCTTGTTTTCCTTCCTTCAGCTTTTCCTTTTTTTTTTTTAGGTCTTCATTTCCCTTCTTCCTCCTCTTCCTTCTCCTTTTCTTTTGTGTTCTTGTTTTCCCTTTCCTTGTCTTTTTATCTTCTTCTTCTTCTGCTTTTTTCTCTTCTTCTCTTCTCCAAGTCTTCTTTTTTCTTTTTTTTGTGTTTTGTTTTTTGTTATTGTTCTTTCTGTTTGTCCGTCTAGATACTCTCTCTCTTTATTTTTTCCTATGAACGTCCCAACTTTAAAATCCGAAATGCAAACAACAAAGGATGACAATAACACTCTCACTCTCTCTCTCTCTCTCAAGGAGGCCCTCCCCCCCCCCCCGGGTCAAGACGCTTCACCCCATCACGTTATCCTTCTAATTAGATCACACGGGAACTTCAACTCTAACCCTGAGGCCACACGCCCCCCCGCCCCCCTTCCCTCCCTTCCTCTTCTTCTCCTCCTCCTCCTCCTCTTCTCCCCAGCTCTCTTGTCTCTTTTTCTCTCACGTCTCTCCTTCTTCTTCTTCATCTTCTTCTTCTTCTTGTGTTCTGTTCTTCTCTTGTTCTTCTTCTGCTTTCACCTCCTCCTCCTCCTCCTCCTGTTGCTTTCCTCGTCTTCCTCCTCCCTCCTACTCCTGTCCCTCTTCCACCTCTTGCTGTCTGTCCCCCCCCCTTCCCTTTTCCCCTTTATTGTTGCTTTTTTTTTTGTTCTCATTCTTCTTCTTCTTCTCTTCTAATTCACTGTCTCGTTCCCCTCTTCCCTCTTTCTTCCTCTTTTCTTTCCTCTTTACCTTCTCTACTTCTCCTTTTCCTCTTCCCTTCTAATTCACTGTCTCGTTCCCCTCTTCCCTCTTTGTTCCTCTTTTCTCTCCTCTTTACTTTCTCTTCTTCCCTCTTCTTCTTCTTCTTCCTCTTTAACCATTATTCATTAGCATTACCTCGTTTCCTCTTCCTCTTCTTCCACCTTCCCTTCCTCTTAACTATCATGCCTCCCTCTATTTTCCTCTTCGTCCTCTTTCTTTTCCTTCAAGCTTTCCTCTTCTTCCTCTTTTCTTCCTCTCTTCTTTTCAGTTCTAGTCTTTTACGTACGCTTTCTCTTCCATGAACCTCTTCCTCCTCCTCCTCCTCCTCCTTGTCTCTGCTTATCCAGCTTGACAAGAGTGAAACGAGTAGACGAGGAGGAGGAGGAGGAGGAAGAGGAGGAGGAGGAGGAGAGGGAAGAGGAGGAATATAGACAGGAAGAGGAGAAAAAACATCATCCCTCACCACCACCACCACCACCACCACCCATCACCACCACCACCACCACCACCACCACCACCACCACCACATGCAAACAACCCACAAGAGGAAAGAAAGACAAACACACAAACAATAAATATCAACCACACAAATCTGTCACCACCACCACCACCATCACCACCACCACCATCACCACCGCCACCACCACCACCACAAAAACAAAACACAAAAAAACATGGTAGTGCGCATCCGAGAGAGAGAGAGAGAGAGAGAGAGAGAGAGAGAGAGAGAGAGAGAGAGAGAGAGAGAGAGAGAGAGAGAGAGAGAGAGAGAGAGAGAGACTGGTATTTTCCTCTTTATCTCTATATCTCTCTCATAACACCCCTCCTCTCCCCTCTCCCCTTCCCCTACATCCCATTCTCCCAATCCAAACCAATGATTCCCCTCTCTTCTCCCCTTTCTCCCCTTCCTTTCCCCTCCCAACTATCCTCTTCTGAACCCCTCCCCTATTAACTTCCTCCCCACCTCTCCTGAAATTCCAACACCTCCACCCCATTAACATTCCCCTAACTCCCCATCTCCCCAAGTCAGTCCTCGAACACCTTCCCCTTTGAACCAATACTCTTCCCATCTACCCCACCCATTCTCCCATTCCCCATTCCCTAAAACATCCCACTTCCTTCTCCCCTTCTCCCCAGACTAAAGACAGATAGAAAGAAAAGGAAGGGGAGAAAGGGGGAGAAGGGGAGAGACGGTAGGGGAGTGAGGGGGGGAGAGAGGAGAGGGAGGGTGAGGAGTGGAGAGGGGTGAGGAGGGCAAAGGGTGGAGTGAGAGGAAGGGAGAGGAAGAAAAGGGAGAAGGGGGAAGAGAGGAGAAAGGGAGGGTGGGAGTGAGAATTGGGGAAGTGGGGAGAGGGAGTAACAGAGATGAGACAGGGGAGAAGGAAGAGAGGGACAGAGGGAGGAGAG
>NC_066544.1:9650777-9660777 GCF_024679095.1 Eriocheir sinensis
TTCCCATCAGTGCCCTTCCCTCGCCCCATTCCCTCACTCCCTCAACACTTGCATACACTCTACCACCCAAACAACCTTACACCGACCACTTCTCTCTCTCCTCCCCTTCCTCCCCCTTCCCCTTCCTCTTCCTCTTTCCCTACCCATCACTTCTCTTATGCCCTCAACATTTCCACACTACCACGAAACAAACCTAACACCAACAACTTCTCTCTCTCTCTCTCCTCACCTTCCTTCCACTCTTCCCCTCTCCCCATTCCCCTCCCTTTCCTCTTCCCCTTTCCCTACCCATCACTTCTCTTATGCCCTCAACATTTCCACACTACCACGAAACAAACCTAACACCAACCACTTTTCTCTCTCTCTCTCTCTCCTCAACTTCCCTCCTGCACCCTTCCCCTTCCTTCCCCATCTCCCCTTCCTCTTCCCCCTTCCCCCCCAGTACAGGCGCCACTTATTACAGGAAATCTGAGTCATTTGCCGCCACGCAAGGCCTGGAGACCATAACAAATCTGACGGTCGACCATTTGTAAACGGAAATGGCCCGCCCGTAGCATTTTTACATCCTCGCCGCCGGGCCATTTTTGGAAATTATAAAAAAAAAGGTTGTTATGTTATGCTGTAGCTATCTCGTCCCGCGCTTATGTGTAGGTGTGTGTGTGTGTGTGTGTGTGTGTGTGTGTGTGTTGATGGTGCTGGTGGAGTAGTGGTGTTGTTGTTGTTATTGTTTTGTTTTTTTGTTAATGTTATTGTTATCTTTTTTGTTTGTTTGCTTGTTTGTTTGTTGTTGTTTAAAGAAGAGTCCATGTTTTATCGTTTTGCATAATTATCACAGTTTTATTTATTTGTGTTTTTCTCTTGTATCTATTTTTTATCATGTTTTTCTTTTTATTCTTTTACTTCGTCTTTTTCTGTTTCTTCTTCTTCCTCTTCTATTTCTCTCTCGCACATTTTTTTCTCTCTTCCTTTATATATTGTTTTGTTTATTTATATCTTTTCGGTGTTAAAATGTACAGTCTGCTTGTGTTTGTGTGTGTGTGTGTGTGTGTGTGTGTGTGTGTGTGTGTGTGTGTGTGTGTGTGTGTGTGTGCGTCGGTTCACCCGCTATTAAACGTACATACGCACATCCATTTATTTATTTCGTGTACGTGTTCGTTAATACATGTAAAAGCTAACACACACCCAAACCATAACAAACACACACACACACACACACACACACACACACACACACACAGTCATACATACACACACATGCCAGGTCACTTAAAACAAGCCAAACACACACGCACACACACACACACACACACACACACACACACACACACACACACAATTGGCAGCGTTATCAAAATTTCAGCGCGGCGCCTGCCCGGCCATGTTATAGTTAATGCTAATGTCCTAATCTGCAAGTATTTAGTATGTTGTTGCAGATTACCCCCTCACCCCCCCTTACCCCCCTTCACCCCCCCTTACCCCCCTCACCCCCCCCCTCACTTCACTTTACCTCCCCTCACACCTCCCTCCCTCACTCATTTTTTTTTGTTCTGGTGCCTTACTCTTCCTCCATTTCTACCTCCTCCTCCTCCTCCTCCTCCCCCCTCCTCTCTTCCCCCCTTTTTTCCCTTCATCCATTCCCCTCACTGTACCTTACTCCCCCACCCCCCTCACTCTACCTCCCCTCATGCCTCCCTCCCTCTCATTTTTCGTCATCTACTCCTCCCAAATTTCTAACACCTCTCCCCCCCCCCCCTCTTCTTTTGCCTGTATCTACTCCCCTCACTTTCCTTTACCTCCCTTTACTTTCCCTATGTTTCCCTCCCTCCCCTTCATTTCCCCTTACTTCCCCTCTCACCCACTTCATTTCCCCTCTTACCTCCTCCTCACTCATTTTTTTTCTGGTTCCTTGCTCTTCCTCCACTTCTACCTCCTCCTCCCTCCTCTCTTCCTCCCTTTTTGGCTTCATCCATTCCCCTCACTTTCCCTTACTCCCCCTCACCCCCCCTCACTTCCCCTCTACTCTTTCCCATTTCATAATCTGCTCCCCTTTTTTTCCCTTCTTGCCTACCTTCATGATCCCTCATTTCCCTTCCTTCCCCTCACCTTCCCTTCCTCCCCTTCACCTCCCCTTCACCTCCTCCCTCCCTCATTTTTTTTTCCCGCTCAATCTACTCTTATTTTCCCTTCATGTATTTCCCTCACACTCCTCCATTTCCCCCCCACTCCCCCCACACCTCCCTCCTTTCTCCTCCCCTTCCCATCTCTCCTACCAGTCTACCTCTTCCAAATTCCTAACACTTCCACTTCTCTCTTTCTTTCCCCTCGTTTCCCCTCACATTCCCTCCCTCCCTTTCTTTTTTTTACTTATACCCTTTCCTCCATTCCCGATAGTTCCTTCCCTTTCTTTCCCCTTGCCCATTCCCCTCAAGTTTCCTCTCCATTCCTTCTCAACGACTCCTCCCCCTCTTCTTCCCCTTTTCCCCTCACCTATTCCTTTCCTCTCCCCTTTTATCAACTCCCTTCTCCCCCTCTTTTCTACTCCTCCCTACCAACACACACACAGACACACACGCACACACACAGAGCCTCACCTTCCTCCTCCTCCTCCTCCTCCTCCCCTGCGCATATTATCGTTGGGAGCCTCCGGGATTATATCATATCAACGTGTAATACCTGCCGGGAATGTACAGGTGGGGGTAATCCTAGACCAGGTGTGTGTGGTGGTGGTGGTGGTGGAGGGAGGGATGGAATGGTAGTGGAGTAAAAAGTTGTGGTAGTGTGTGTGTGTGTGTGTGCGTGTGTGTGTGTGTGTGTGTGTTTGAAGGGCGGGGTACGATTTGTAAATTGTATTGGAATGAAGTTATGGATAGATTGAAACGTATTGCTGTAGAGTTGGTAATATTGGTAGTGGTAGTGGTAGTAGTAGTAGTAGTAGTAGTAGCTAAGCACACAGATACCTAAATATACCCCCCACCCCCCAAAAAAAAAGAAAAAAACACCACACAATAAAAATCTAAATATAAAACAGGAAAAAAAACAGATTAAATCCACATAAAAATCTCCCAGCAATGAACGCCACAGTCACGCAAACAGACAAACATGAACGCAACTTAACAATGAGACAACAAAATGAAATAAAAAAAAACCAATCCCCTTAATTCTGCAAACCCTCCACGGTGAGAACGATGAAGAACAACATGAAAGGTGGGTGACAGAACAGCGGCCAGCGAGACACCACTTGTATGGGTGAAGGGGAAGAACACAAAGGAACACAAAGGAAGAACAAACTTGGACTGGAAGACTTGAAATAGGGGAGGAGAAGGAGACACGAAGGGTGGAAAAGGGAGGAAGAAAAGAGGGTGTGGAAAGGAAGAAACGGAGGAGACTTTTTATTTTATAGTAAAGGAAACAGTTCAAGGGCAAAAAAAAGAAAACAATAATGAAAAAAAAACCGGTACTCAAGATAAGGTGAAGGGCAGGGTGTATAGAGGAAGAAACTAAGAGAAGGATTGGTGGAAAGGATGAGGAAGAGAAGAAACGAAAGAGATTAAGTGGAAAGGAGAAATGAAGAGGCAAAAACAGAGGTGGAAAAAAGAGTACGAAGAGGAGGAAAATAAAAGAAGAATGGAAGAAAAGGTGAAAAGAGAATGGGGGAAGAGAGAATGGGGAAGACTTGGAGTATATATGAGAATGGGGTGGCAAACGCGTTATACAAGAAAAAAACGAAAGGAAAAATGGAAAAAAAAAGTAGAAAAGGAATAGGAGAAAAGAAGAAATGGGAGACATGGTGAAATATATACCTGAGAAAAAAAACGTAGAAAAGGTAAAAGGTAGAAAATAAATAGAAGATGGAATGGGTAGACAAGAAATAGGAGAAAAGAGAAAATGGGAGAAATCGAGAAAAACATACGTGAGAAAAGACGAAATATAGAGAAAGGTTGAAAAATATGAGGTGAATAAAATGAAAAGGTAGAAAATAAATGGGAGATGGAATGGGTAGAAAAGAAATAGGAGAAAAGAGAAAAAGGGAGAAATCGAGAAAAACATACGTGAGAAAAGACGAAATATAGAGAAAGGTTGAAAAATTATGAGGTGAATCAAAAGAAAAGGTAGAAAATAAATGGAAGATGGAATGGGTAGAAAAAATAGAGTAGAGATAAAATGGGAAAAGTGGATGATTTTTGCCCCAGAGAATACCCAGGCAATGGTGGTCTCTCTCTCTATATTTTTTATAGTTTATGTAGTATTTTTTTATATAGATTTTATCCCGCCCTTTGAATAGGCAGCACACGACAGAGCACCTTTGGGTTTGTAAATATTATATCTGCATGTATGGTTAAATAAAAAAAAGAAGGGTGGGAAGAAACGGGAGAGCCGGAGAGAGGGAAGAGGAAGGGGGAGAGGGAGAGGGGAAGGGGAGGAGAATTTAAATATATGTTAAAGTGCTGGGAAAGGTAAGGTAGGGGAAGGCAGAGGAAAGGGAAGGGATGGGGAATGATGGGGAAGAAACGATGAAAGAAAGACTGATGATGGGAGTGACGGAATAGGGGAAGGGGGAGGGATGAGAAGGGGAGGGAAGGGGAAGGGGAGGGGGAAAGGGTATATTTAAAGAGTTTCTGGCAAGACCTTTTGTTTCTCAACTCGCCATTGGTCACGGTAGTAAAATCTCTCTCTCTCTCTCTCTCTCTCTCTCTCTCTCTCTCTCTCTTCTTTGGTTTGTTTCTTAATGTTTATTTTTTTGGTTTTCTTTTTCTTTCTTTTTTTTCTTCTTTCGCATTTGCTGATTCTCTCTCATTTGCTTGATGGATTTAATTAGCTTAATGTGTGTGTGTGTGTGTGTGTGTGTGTGTGTGTGTGTGTGTGTTCAGGTATATGGATAAGGAAAGAGAGGTAGGAATTGATTATGTAAGAAAGAAAGAAAGAAAGAAAGAAAGAAAGAAAGAAGCAGGAGAGAAAGAAAAAGAAAGAAAGAAAGAAAGAAAGTAAGAAAGTAAGCAAGTAAGTAAGTAAATTAAGTAAATAAATATAAAGATAATTACATAAAAAATATCTTCAACATTTTGTATCAAAGTTAAAAGGAAAGAAAATATGAACAGAAAGTGGAGGTGGAGGAGGAAGAGGAGGAAGAAGAGGAAGAGGAGGAGGAGGAAGAGAAGGAAGAGGAGGAGGAGGAAGAGAAGGAGGAGGAGCTAGAAATACAGGAAAACCAGACACATTATAGGGGGTAATAAGGGGACGAAGGAAGAGGAGGAAGAGGAGGAGGAGGAGGAGGAGGCGGAGGAGGAGGAGGAGGAGGTCATGGTGGTGATGGTGGTGGTGGAGTGTGACCAATGTACCGTCCTTCCCTTCCTTCTCCTCCTCCTCCTCCTCCTCCTCTCTCTCTCTCTCTCTCTCTCTCTCTCTCTCTCTCTCTCTCTCTCTCTCTCTCTCTCTCTCTCTCTCTCTCTCTCTCTCTCTCTCTCTCTCTCTCTCTCTCTCTCTCTCTCTCTCTCTCTCTCTCTCTCTCTCTCTCTCTCTCTCTCTCTCTCTCTCTCCTTCTTAAAGCTGCCCGTTCTGTTTCTTCCCTTCATCTCCTCTCTCCCTCCCCATAGCCCTTCATCTTCCCTTCCTCCTTTCCCTTCTTCGCTCCTTTAACGTATCTCTCTCTCTCTCTCTCTCTCTCTCTCTCTAACACTCAGTACTCTATCTCGTTATCTTCTTCACTTTCTCTCTTTCTCTCTTCTTCTTCTTCTTCTTCTTCTTCTTCTTCTTCTTCTTCTTCTTCTTCTTCATAGTATCAGTGTCATCATCAGCTATAGTAGACAGACAGACAGACAGAATGCAAGACAGACAGGTACGAAAAATAGGTATTGAATGATTGACTCTCTCTCTCTCTCTCTCTCTCTCTCTCTCTCTCTCTCTCACCTCACCTTCCTTTCATTCTCTCTCCCCACATGTGTCAATCTCTCTTACCATATTTTCTCCTCCTCCTCCTCCTCCTCCTCCTCCTCCTCCTCCTCCTTCTCCTCCTCCTCCTCCTCCTCCTCCTCATTGTTAATTATTAGTTGAGGAATTCCACACTCTCTCTGTTTTTCTCTCTTCCTCCTCCTCCTCCTCCTTCTCCTTCTCCTCCTCCTTCTCCTCCTCCTCCTCCTCCTACTCTTGATTCTTTGTCCGAGTTGTTTATTTGTTTGTTATTGTTGTGGTTGTCGACGGTTAGGGAGGAGGAGGAGGAGGAGGAGGAGGAGGGAGGATTAAAGAAACAAGGGAGTAAAGAAAGGTGAGGTAGAGAATGCGGTGAAGGGTGTCGAGAACGGTAAGGGAAGGGGAGGGGGGAGGAAGGGGAGGGGAGGAAGGGGAGGGGGAAGTGGAGAAGAGGAGGGAGTTGTGAATAGAAGCTGATAGGAGGAGGAAAGGAAGAGGGAGGGAGAAGAAGGGTAGGGATGAGGAGGAGAGGAAGGGTGAAGGGGGAAGTGGAGGGGAAGGGAAGAGGAGGGGGAGTTGTGAATAGAAGGGGATAGGGAGGAGGAAGGGAAAAGGATAAAGAGAGGAGAAGAAGGGAAGGGAAGGGGAAGTGAGAGGACTGAGGAAGGGGGAAGTGGAGGGGAAGGGAAGAGGAGGGGGAGTTGTGAATAGAAGGGGATAGGGAGGAGGAAAGGAAGAGGATAGGGAGGGGAGAAGGATAGGGATGAGGAGGAGAGGAAGGGAGGAGAAGGGAGTTGTGAATAGAAGCTGATAGGGAGGAGGAAGGGAAAAGGATAAAGAGAGGAGAAGAAGGGAAGGGAAGGGGAGGTGAGAGGAAGGGGGAAGGGGGAAGTGGAGGGGAAGGGAAGAGAAGGGGGAGTTGTGAATAGAAGCTGATAGGGAGGAGGAAGGGAAAAGGATAAAGAGGGGAGAAGAAGGGAAGGGAAGGGGAGGTGAGAGGAAGGGGGAAGTGGAGGGGAAGGGAAGAAGAGGGGGAGTTGTGTATAGAAGGGGATAGGGAGAAGGGAAGGAAGTGATAGGGAGGGGAGAAGAAGGGTAGGGATTGGGAGTGGGAAAGGGAAGGGATGAGGGGAAAGGGTGAAGCACAGAAGCATGGAAGAGCAGGCCACAGAAAGCATACTGACACAACGAATCTTATAAACGGACGAAGGGCTTTAATAAGGGGGATATTCATAAGATTCTGATGATAAGAGAACCGGGTAGGACACGAAGTAATGGTTTTAAACTGGATAAACTCAGATTCAACAGGGGCATAGGCAAAAATTGGTTTACAGAGTGGTGGATGAGTGGAATAGGCTGAGAAGTCAAAAATAGATTAGATAAATTCATGGACAGCGATATTAGGTGGGGTTAGATTCACGGGAGTTTAGGTTCAAAGGAGCTGCCTTGTACAAACCCACCAGCCTCTTGCAGACTCCTAAGTTCTTATGTTCTTATGTTCTTATGTAACGAATTTTATAAGACTCGCCTGACATACATTCCTTATTCATCTTTCTTCTCGTATTCTTTCTTTCTGTCCTTCTCCTCCTCCTCCTCCTCCTTCATTCTCTTCCTCCATTTTCTTTTCTTTCTTTCTTTTTTGATAAGGAAAACGTAATACATATTTCTACGCTTACATTCTCCCCTTCCATCTTTCTTTTCCTCATTTCTTCTCTCTCTTGTATTTTCTCTGTGTATTTTTCATTTCCATACATTCCCTTTTGTTCCTCTTCTTCCTTCTTTCATTTTTTTCTTCATTCCTTCTCTTCCTTTTATCTCTGCCTTTCATTTATTTTCTTCTAGTCTTCCTTGTTTTCCATCTACCTTTTCTTTATTATTTCTCCCCTTCTGAATTGTTCTCTTTATCCTTCCTTGTTTCATCAATCTCCCTTCTTCTTTCTCTCCTTTTCTTCCTTCTTCTTTGCTTTCATCTGTCTATTTTGTTCTACTTATGAGTTTTCCTTCTTTTCCATTTATCTTTTCTTTAATAATTCTCTCTTTCTGAATTTTTCTCTATGTCCTTCCTTTTCATTCATCTCCCTTCTTCTTTCTCTTCTTTTCTTCTCTTTTCTTCCCTCTTCTTTGATTAGGAGGAAAACGCATTATTTTTTTTTTTTGGGGGGGGAAGGAGGGAGAATTTTCTTTGACGCGGAACAAGAAAAAATATTAAAACAAAACAAGACGGAAGAAAAAAAAATAAGAAGAAAAATAATAGATAAAAAGAAAATAAATACACAAAAAAAATAAGAAATAAAAAAAAATACAAATAAAAATAAAATAAATAAACAAATGAAAAATAAAACAAGACAAAAAAATAAGGGGTAAAAAAATAAAAAAATAAAGCAAGACAAAAAAAAATAAGTAAAATATATAAAAATACAAATGAAAAGAAAAATAGACATAAATAAAAATAAAATATAAAAGCAGAAAAAAACACCATCATATTCTCGGTCTGATTTTCTTAAATAACACCAAAGTCCAGCGTTCCATAATTAGCTTCACTTCAGCATTAAGAATTTGCTCAAGGTATGTTTCCCCTCCTGCCGTCATCTTCTTCCTCTTTTTTTCCCATTATTTTTTCCCCTCTTCTTCTTCTTCTTCGCCTTTCTTTATCGCTTTGCTCATTCCCTCTCCCTCTCCCTCTCTCTCTCTCTCTCTCTCTCTCTCTCTCTCTCTCTCTCTCTCTCTCTCTCGTTCGTCGCTTCCCCTACATCAGTACCTCATTTCTTACTGCTCTCCTCCTCCTCCTCCTCCTCCTCCTCCTCCTCCTCCTCCTCCTCTCTTCCCTTCCTTCCCTCATCTCTCTCCACTCTTGCTATTTATCTTATTCCAAGTCTTTACATATTATTATTTCTCTCTCTCTCTCTCTCTCTCTCTCTCTCTCTCTCTCTCTCTCTCTCTCTCTCTCTCTCTCTCTCTCTCTCTCTCTCTCTCTCTCTCTCTCTCTCTCTCTCATAATTTACCCTCCCCACCAACACCACCACCGAAGCCACCTCCTCCTCCTCCTCCTCCTCCTCCTCCTCCTCCTCTTCTTCTTCCTCCTCCTCCTGCCATAAACCACCAAACCTCACGAACTTGCTAAAGACTGTGGTCAAACTCCTCCTCCTCCTCCTCCTCCTCCTCCTTCTCCTCCTCCTCCTCCTCCTCCTCCTCCTCCTCCTCCGCGAGACATTAGAAGGACGGCTTTATTAAGGGGAAAAAAGGGGAAAAAAGGGAAAAAAAGGGAAAAAAAGGGAAAAAAGGGGAAGAGAGGGAGCGAATGACTTGTTGACGTGTCTGGTGAAGAAGAGTTTAAACAGAGGAAGAAAGAGACATAGTAGTAGTAGTAGTAGTAGTAGTAGTAGTAGTAGTAGTAGTAGTAGTAGTAGTTGTAATTAGAAGACAAAAAGGAGGGAATAGAAAGAAGGAAGAGAAGAAACAAGAGGAAATAGATAGACAAGAAGAATGTAGAGAGAAAAAAAACAGAATAAATTATGAAAAGGAAGATGGAAAGGTAATAGTAGTAGTAGTAGTAGTAGTAGTAGTAGTAGTGGTGGTGGTGGTGGTGGCGGTGGTGGTGGTGATGGTGGTCTCTCCAGCTGGTCTCCATTTTCTACGGTTGGCCTCTTTACGACTCCCATCCTCCCTAGTTTCCTCCTTTTTTCCTCTCTTTCCTCCTCTCTTAATATCCTTCCTTCCCTCCTTTCCTCCTCTTCCTCCTCCTCCTCTTCACTTCCTTTTTATCGGATTTTTCTTTCCTCCTCCTTATCTCTCTTATTTTTCCCTGGTCTTCCTCCTTCGGTCTTCCTCCTCCTCCTTCGCCTTCTTCTTCTCTTTCCTTCCACTCCTTCTTCTCCTCCTCTTCCTCTTCTTGCTCCTCCTTCAATTTCCTACCTATCTATTTTTATTTCTTCCTCCTTATCTCCTTCTTCTTCCATGGCGTTCCTTCTTCTATCTTCCTCCTCCTCCTCCTCCTACTCTTCTTCTTCTTCCTCTTTTTTTCTCTTCATATCCTTATTCGCTTTTTTTTCCTATTCTTCTCTTCTTGTTCTTATGTCCCTTGTTCCTGATTGTCTAT
>NC_066544.1:9670777-9675777 GCF_024679095.1 Eriocheir sinensis
TATTCTATCAACTAACTTATCTCCCTCTCCCCCCTCTCCCCCCTCTACTCCTCCCCCAACCCTCCCCAAAGGAATCAGGGTCGCGGCCGGGCACTGTAAACAGACTTGTAAACGTCTCGGGGTAAACAGGTGGGGATAAGACGAGGCAGGTGTGATCTCTTCATTACCTGCCGGCCGTAAAGTGGCGGCCCGCTCGTAAAGCCTAGGGGGGGGGGGGGAGGAGGAGGAGGAGGAGGAGGAGGAGAAGGAGAAGGAGGAGGTAGTGGTGGTGGTCTTGGTGGTAGAGGACGAAGTATATGCAAAAGGAAAGTAGGAGGAAGAGGAGGAGGAGGAAGAGGAGGAGGAGGAGGAGGAGGAGGAAGAGGAGGAGGAGGAAGCATGTAAGAGCAGGCAACAGACAGGTATGAGGACGTTAAATTCATCTCTCTCTCTCAGCGACAGTGTTATCTCATAGGTTTAACAGAGAGAGAGAGAGAGAGAGAGAGAGAGAGAGAGAGAGAGAGAGAGAGAGAGAGAGAGAGAGAGAGAGAGAGAGAGAGAGAGAGAGAGAGAGAGCATACAGACAAGGTGACATCTGACAGGTCTAAGACACACAATCATGCAATCCAGGTACACAATAGGTATAATAGAAAGACAGACAGGTGGCAATACACAGGTGAAATACGACCAGGTACACACGCAGACACACAGAGGCGGAGCGACGGATTCCAGGTAGATGAGAGGTAAGGTGACAATAAGCAGGTGAGGAGGGACAGGTGGAAAGGTGAGAGCGTGCAAGTGGAGGCCAGGTTGAGGTGGCAATATATGGATGTGGAAAGATACAGGTAGAAAGCCAATAGATGGAAAGGTAAAGAAAGAGGTAAATGAAAGAAAATGAAAGAGGTAAATGAAAGAAAATGAAAGAGAATGAAGACAGGAAAACAAGATATAGAAAAACAAAAGTAGGGGGTAGATAGATAGTTAGAGGTAGATAGACAGAGATAGACAGAGATAGATAGATAGATAGATAGATAGATAGATAGACAGATAGATATGTAGACAGGTTAATATATACAGATGTGAAATACAGCAGGTAAAACAGATGAAAAAGAGAAAAAATACAGAAAGATGGGCAGGTGAGCAATGCAGATGTGGAAGAAACAGGAGGAGAGGTAAACAAGACGGTAAAGAGAGGTAAACAAATAAAGAGGTGTGGGAGGAAAAGAGGAAATATAAACAAACAGGTAGAGAGCGGCAGACAGGTGAAAGACGATATAGGAGTGAAAGAAACAGGTAAAAGGTTAACAAATAGAAAAAGGTTTGTTAGACAGGTGGAAAGATAGCAGCCAGGTACAGAAAGGTAGACAGATGAAAGAGTAAACGGAGAGAGGCATAAACAGGTGACAACAGAGGTGAGCGGGACGGACAGGTAAGTAGGGGCCAGTCAGTAGGTGTTAAGGCAATGGGAAACAGGTAGGAAACGGTAGACAGGTAAACAGGTGGCGAGGTAAACAAAACAAGTAGAGAAAGATAGACAGGTGAAAATGAAAACAGGTGTCAAAAGAAAGTGAAAAGTAAGCAAACAGGTCGAAAAAGATAGACAGATAAACAGGTGGCGAGGTAAACAAAACAAGTAGAGAAAGATAGACAGGTGAAAATGAAAACAGGTGTCAAAAGAAAGTGAAAAGTAAACAAACAGGTCGAAAAAGATAGACAGATAAATACAAAAAAAAAACAGGTGTGGATGAAAAAGTTAGAGAGAGAGAGAGAGAGAGAGAGAGAGAGAGAGAGAGAGAGAGAGAGAGAGAGAGAGAGAGAGAGAGAGAGAGAGAGAGAGAGAGAGAGAGAGAGAGAGAGAGAGAGAGAGAGAGAGAGAAGAGAATCAAACTTAACAGGTAGAGAGAGGCATAGACAGGTAACAACAGAGGTAAGTAGGACGGACAGGTGAGTTGGTAGAAAAGTAAATAAACAAGTAGGAAAATGTAGACAGCTGAAAAAGTTAAAAGTCGAGAGATAAACAAACAGGTAGAGAGAGAGTGAGAGAGGCGTAGACAGGTGACAACAGAGGTGAGCGGGACGGACAGGTAAGTGGGTGCCCGTTAACAGGTGATAAGGTAATAGCGAACAGGTAGAAAAAGTTAGACAGGTGATGAAGTAAACAGGTGGAAA
Organism: Eriocheir sinensis; assembly: GCF_024679095.1. NCBI lineage: Eukaryota > Metazoa > Arthropoda > Malacostraca > Decapoda > Varunidae > Eriocheir > Eriocheir sinensis. The sequence continues at coordinate 9,672,926 of NC_066544.1, forward strand.
GGTAAACAAAACAAGTAGAGAAAGATAGACAGGTGAAAATGAAAACACGTGTCAAAAGAAAGTGAAAGGTAAACAAACAGGTCGGAAAAGGTGGACAGGTGAAAATGTAAACAGATGGAGAAAGTGAAAGGTAAACAAACAGGTCGAAAGAGGTAGACAAATGAAAAAATAAAACAGGTAGAAAGGTAATAGACAGGTAGAGAGGGCTATACAGGTAACTATAAACAGGTATGAAGCAGGTGGAGAGGTAATCAAACAGGTAGTAGGGCTTAGACAGGTAACAACAGAGGTGTGGGACAGATATACAGGTAAGTAGGAGCCCGCTAACAGGTGCAACAGACAGGTGGGGCAAGGTAGGTGAGATAAACAAACAGGTAGAGAAAGAGGCTTAGACAGGTAACAACAGACGTGAACAGGACAGGTAGACAGGTAAGTAGGTGCCCGCTAACAGGTGGAACGGACAGGTGGGGCGTGCAGGTGGGGCGGCAGGTGACGGCAGGTGCCAAACGCTCCTCGGTTCGCCTTTTGCATATTCCGGATTATCCGAACCGGTTTTATTCGCGCTCGGATAATCCCGGATAACTACGGATGCCTGACTCGAGCTAAACCGGTATCAGGGAGGAGGAGGAGGAGGAGGAGGAGGAGGAGGAGGAGGAGGAGGAGGGGGTGGGGAGGAAGAGGAATAGGAAAGGTAAGGACTCAATATGTTACCTCTTTCTACCTCTGTGTGTGTGTGTGTGTGTGTGTGTGTGTGTGTGTGTGTGTGTGAGAGAGAGAGAGAGAGAGAGAGAGAGAGAGAGAGAGAGAGAGAGAGAGAGAGAGAGAGAGAGAGAGAGAGAGAGAGAGAGAGAGAATATAAAGAACGAACCAAAGAATGAACGATTAAAAAACAAAAAAACAAAGAAAAGGAGAAAAAGGTGAAGAGTATTTTTAATTAATGTCATGCAAGAAAAATAAAATAAATAAGAAAAATGAGAAAAATTAAACCAAGAACTAAAACAAAAGAATAAAGGAAAAACACGAAACCACAGAAAAAGAAGCGAAATAAAAGATAAACAAATAAGAAAAGGAGGAAGGAAGAAAGGAAGGAAGAGAGACCATAATAATTAGTGAGAGAGAGAGAGAGAGAGAGAGAGAGAGAGAGAGAGAGAGAGAGAGAGAGAGAGAGAGAGAGAGAGAGAGAGAGAGAGAGAGAGATCTCTCTCTCTCTCTCTCTCTCTCGTTTTATGGGGCTTGGGTAATGAAGTCTTGGTTTATAGGAAATGGAAAGAAAGAGTGAAAGGGAGAGAGGAGAAAGAGAGGGAGAAGAGAGGAGAGGAAAGGAGGGGAAAGAGAGGGGAAAGGAAGGAGAGGAGAACCGATAGGATGAAGGGAGGAGAAGGGAAAAGGGAAAAAAAGAGGATGAAAAGGTAAAGGAGGAAGGGAAATGAAAGTGAGAAGGGAAATAAAGTGGAAAGGAAGAAAACTGAGAGGGAAAAGGAAGAAAAATCGGAGAGAAGGATACTGAGGTGAAAAGGGAAAACAAGTGAAAAGGAAGAAAATTAAGAGGAAAAGTGGGAAAGGGAAGGAAAGCAAAGGGAAGAGACTGGAAATAGATGGATGGAAAAGTGATGGGAAGGAAAAGAGAAGGGGAAAGGAAGGGAAAGAGGGTAGAAGGAAAAGAGGAAAGAAGAGAAGAGAGCAAACCTAGAGAAAAGGGAAAGGTGAGAAAAATGAAAGGGAAAACACGAAGGAAAAGAAAAAAGGAAAAGTGAAAAAGGAAATGAAAAGGGAGAGGAATAAAATAGGAATAGAAATAGGAATGAAAGGGAAAAACAATGAGTGAAAGGGAAACAATGAAACCAAGAAGGGAAGAAAAGTGAGGGAAATGAAGAGAGGGGAATTAAAGGGGAACAGAAAAGGGAATGAAGAGAGGAAAGTGACGGGGAAGGAAAAGGGGAGGAAAACAAAAAAAAAAGGGAATAAGGGGTGGGAAAAAAAGGAATGGAGAGAGAGAGAGAGAGAGAGAGAGAGAGAGAGAGAGAGAGAGAGAGAGAGAGAGAGAGAGAGAGAGAGAGAGAGAGAGAGAGAGAGAGAGAGAGAGAGAGAGAGAGAGAGAGAGAGAGAGAGAGAGAGAGAGAGAGAGAGAGAGAGAGAGAGAGAGAGAGAGAGAGAGAGAGAGAGAGAGAGAGAGAGAGAGAGAGAGAGAGAGAGAGAGAGAGAGAGAGAGAGAGAGAGAGAGAGAGAGAGAGAGAGAGAGAGAGAATTTTCAGCACCATTACCAACCCTCACCATCATTTCCTTTCTCTACAACCATCATCATCACCACCACCACCACCATCATCACTACCACCACCACCACCACCACCGCTCCTCCCATCTTTTCCTGTCTAGCTATCTACATCCACCACCATTGCCACCACCATCACCATCATCATCATCATCACTATCAAAAGCACACAGTCATCATCTCCCTTTTCATCCCTTTTCATTCCCTTTTCTTTCCTCCCCCTTTTTATTCCACTCACTTTCCCTCTTTTCATTCCCCTCATTTTACCCTTTGTCATTCCCTCCCGTTTCGCATTTTCATTCATCTCTTTCCTCTTTCATTCTCTTCCTTTTCCGAAACCCATCATTGCTTTCCCTTTTCCTCTTCATTCCCTTACTTTTAACCCTTTCAAGTTTCCTTTACTTTTCCTCCTTCATGCCCTTTATTATTTTTATCATCTATACACACACACACACACACACACACACACACACACACACACACACACACACACACACACACACACACACACACACACACATATCCAACCCTACCCAAGCCCTCCCCTCCCATCACCCCCTTCCCCCACCTCCCACCCCGCACC
>NC_066544.1:9680777-9695777 GCF_024679095.1 Eriocheir sinensis
AAACAGTAAAGAAACAGAATATATGAAAAAAAAACTCATATGAAACAAAAATATAAAAAAATGGATAAATAAATGAAAAAAAGTAAAAAAATACACGTGAGAGAGAGAGAGAGAGAGAGAGAGAGAGAGAGAGAGAGAGAGAGAGAGAGAGAGAGAGCGGCCAACCATCTCCGGCCCAAGCTTCGCCACCTTATCTTAATTACCGTGAGGAAATGGCCGCTGGACCGCTCGAACCTTTATGAAACGGGGCGAAACATTTTGAAACACCCTCCTCCCCTCTCTCCCCCTCCCCCCCCCTCTCTCTCTTCTTGGCTATTTTCCTATTTTCCTATTTCCATTTTCTTTCTTATTTGCTTGTTTGTTTGTATGTCTGTTTGTTTTGCTACATATTGAAACACCCTCCTCTTAACACCCCCCCCCCATCCCCTTCTCTCTTTTCTCTACTCTCAATTTTTTTTCTATATTTTTCTTTATTTTTTATATTTTTTCTTTTTTAGTTTTTATTTTCTTCATTCCTCTTAGTTATCACATGTTCTTTCTTTTTTTCTTTTCTTCTTTCCTTTTGTCATCCTCTTCTTTCCTAACATTTTTCATTCTCTCTCTCTCTCTCTCTCTCTCTCTCTTCATAGGAAACATCTTTGTCTATTTTTTTTCCTATTTTTCTCTATTTTCGTTTTTTTTCTATTTATTTGTTTGCTTTTTTCTAGTTTCGTTTATTTTGTTTGTTTTTTGTTTCGCTTCCAATCGCGTTTCACAACCCTGATGGACTTTCCTTCCTTCGTTTGATTTCGTTCACTTGCACAAACATGATAAGTCGCGCCGTTACTTTGGATATTCTCTCTCTCTCTCTCTCTCTCTCTCTCTCTTCTTTTTGTTTGATTTTCTTTGCATTTTTCTCTCTCTCTCTCTCTCTCTAAATGGCTAGGGTGAACGATCTTTTCTGGCCAGGAGGAGGAGGAGGAGGAGGTGAACGAAGCTTTTAGGGAGTTCATTCGCGTCTCTATCTTGTTTTTTTCTTACTTCATTCCCATTACTTGGCCGGAAGGCTGACCGAAGAAGTGGTGGAGGCGGTGGTGGTGGTGGTGAGGCGAGCGGTCGTGGTGGTAAGAGCGGCGATAGCAGTGGTGGTGGTATTGGTGGTGGTGGAGAGAATGGTGGGGGATAGTGGTGGGGGTGAAGAAGATGGTTATTGCAGTGGTGGAGGTGGTGGTAGGTAGTGGTGATGATGGTGAGTGGTGGGGACTAAGAAGATGGTTATGGCAGTGGTGGAGGGGGTAGTGGTATGTAGTGGTGATTGTGGGGTAGTGGTGGGGATGAAGAAGATGGTTATGGCAGTGGTGGAGGTGGTAGTGGTGGGTAGTGGTGATGATGGTGAGTGGTGGGGTTGAAGAAGATGGTTATGGCAGTGGTAGAGGTGATGGTAGGTAGTGGTGATGATGGTGAGTGGTGGGGAAGAAGAAGATGGTTATGGCAGTGGTTGTGGTGGGTAGTGGTGACTGTGGTAAGTGGTTGGAAGTGGAGAGGAATAGTGGGCGGAATAGTGGTGAGAAAAGAGGCGAGAAGAGCGGCTAGATTAGAGGTGGGAAACAGAAATGGTAATGGTGATGTTAGTGGTGATGGGAATAGTGGAAGGTGGTGATGGTGGTGGTAGTGGTGGAGGGGGCGGGGGAGTAGAGGGATCTTCTGGTAGTCGGCTCACCCAGCAAAGGTTTCTACAAGTATCTAACAACGAGAGGAAGGAAATAAAAAAGGAGAGTTGAGGGACAGCGTTAACAGGCTACAGGAGCAAGGGGCGGCCAAGCACTTCACTCTGGTATCTTGCATAAGGGATTGGGACAGTACAGGGATGAAAGAGTGAAGATGCTGGTTAACTCTTGCATAAGGGATTGGGACAGCACAGGGATGAAAGAGTGAAGATGCTGGTTAACTCTTGCATAAGGGATTGGGACAGCACAGGGATGAAAGAGTGAAGATGCTGGTTAACTCTTGCATAAGGGATTGGGACAGCACAGGGATGAAAGAGTGAAGATGCTGGTTAACTCTTGCATAAGGGATTGGGACAGCACAGGGATGAAAGAGTGAAGATGCTGGTTAACTCTTGCATAAGGGATTTGGACAGTACAGGGATGAAAGAGTGAAGATGCTGGTTAACTCTTGCATAAGGGATTTGGACAGTACAGGGATGAAAGAGTGAAGATGCTGGTTAACTCTTGCATAAGGGATTTGGACAGTACAGGGATGAAAGAATGAAGATGCTGGTTAACTCTTGCATAAGGGATTTGGACAGTACAGGGATGAAAGAGTGAAGATGCTGGTTAACTCTTGCATAAGGGATTTGGACAGTACAGGGATGAAAGAGTGAAGATGCTGGTTAACTCTTGCATAAGGGATTGGGACAGCACAGGGATGAAAGAGTGAAGATGCTGGTTAACTCTTGCATAAGGGATTGGGACAGCACAGGGATGAAAGAATGAAGATGCTGGTTAACTCTTGCATAAGGGATTGGGACAGCACAGGGATGAAAGAGTGAAGATGCTGGTTAACTCTTGCATAAGGTATTTGTACAGTACAGGGATGAAAGAGTGAAGATGCTGGTTAACTCTTGCATAAGGGATTTGGACAGTACAGGGATGAAAGAATGAAGATGCTGGTTAACTCTTGCATAAGGGACTGGGACAGCAAAGGGATGAAAGAGTGAAGATGCTGGTTAACTCTTGCATAAGGGATTGGGACAGTACAGGGATGAAAGAGTGAAGATGCTGGTTAACTCTTGCATAAGGGATTTGGACAGTACAGGGATGAAAGAGTGAAGATGCTGGTTAACTCTTGCATAAGGGATTGGGACAGCACAGAGATGAAAGAGTGAAGATGCTGGTTAACTCTTGCATAAGGGATTGGGACAGCACAGGGATGAAAGAGTGAAGATGCTGGTTAACTCTTGCATAAGGGATTGGGACAGCACAGGGATGAGAGAGTGAAGATGCTGGTTAACTCTTACATAAGGGATTGGGACAGCACAGAGATGAAAGAGTGAAGATGCTGGTTAACTCTTGCATAAGTGATTGGGACAGTACAGGGATGAAAGAGTGAAGATGCTGGTTAACTCTTGCATAAGGGATTGGGACACCACAGGGATGAAAGAGTGAGGATGCTGGTTAACTCTTGCATAAGGGATTGGGACACCACAGAGATGAAAGAGTGAAGATGCTGGTTAACTCTTGCATAAGGGATTGGGACAGCACAGGGATGAAAGAGTGAAGATGCTGGTTAACTCTTGCGTAAGGGATTGGGACAGCACAGAGATGAAAGAGTGAAGATGCTGGTTAACTCTTGCATAAGGGATTGGGACAGCGCAGGGATGAAAGAGTGAAGATGCTGGTTAACTCTTGCATAAGTGATTGGGACAGTACAGGGATAAAAGGTGAAGATCCTATAGGAGACACACAACATCTATAGCAAATACCAACCAAGACAAACACACGAATTTACCTGATAGCGATGAGAGGCCATAGCAAAGCGGAGGGAAAAGACCAACCTGAAAATAACAGAAAAAATGGTTTAATCACAGGAAGTGCCAAAAAAAGAAAAAGAAACAGGAGTGAAAAATGATAAAAAAATGAATAAAAAACAGAATTGCGAAAAAAAAATCAAATAGAAAGACTATGACACACACGAAACAAAGAAATAAAAAAAGGTCTCGCAAGAAGAAAATGACACGAAATACAGAAAAAAATATATGACAAAACAAATAAAAAAAAAAAATCCTACATCTTCACATGGAAACGAAAGAGTATCGGAATAATAACGAATCACAGAGAATCTAAATCCTCTTCCCTAACCCCTTCCCCTTCCACTTCCTCTTCCCTATCCACTTCCCTTTTCCCTTCCCCTTCCACTTCCCTTCCCTATCCACTTCCCTAACCCCTTCCCCTTCCACATCCCCTTCCCTTCTTTTTCCCTAACCCCTTCCTCTTCCACTTCCTCTTCCCTATCCACTTCCCTTTCCCCTTCCCCTTCCACTTCCCTTCCCTATCTACTTCCCTTTTCCCTTCCCCTTCCACTTCCCTTCCCTATCCACTTCCCTAACCCCTTCCTCTTCCACTTCCTCTTCCCTATCCACTTCCCTTTCCCCTTCCCCTTCCACTTCCCTTCCCTATCCACTTTCCTAACCCCTTCCCCTTCCACATCCCCTTCCCTTCTTTTTCCCTAACCCCTTCCCCTTCCACATCCCTTTCCCTTCCTCTTCCCTAACCCCTTCCCTTTCCGCGTCCACTTCCTCTTCCCTATCCACTTCCCTTTCCCTCTCTCTCTTTCTTTTTTTTTTTTTGTTCCTCAGTTGTATTTTTATGCGAATATCTACTAATTTTGATTCTATAATTTTCTATTTTTTCTTTAAGTCTATATATTCATTTTTATTTTTTAGGTTTGAATTAGTATTATATTTCTAGAAGATGTGTATTTTAATGTATGACTTTCTGATCTGCAAAAGAGTTACAATTTACAAACACAAACACACACACACACAAAAAACACCCCTTCCCATACACGATATCTCCCAAATCACCCGTATGAAAAAAGGAAAAAAAAAATCAACCTAACCAACAACCTTAAACATCAACTCTTGCACAGAAAAAATTATAATACCAACACAAAAAAAAACACAAAGGCCACCAGGAAAGAAAAAAAAAAGCATAGTAAAGGCCCTGGCCGCGGCAGGAGCGAGGCGGGCAGTCCGTCGAGCTAATGTGTTTTAATTCGGTCAATATTCTGTCATAAGGACGGACGCTGTTGATAAAAGCCAGGGCAGGTAATGCAGTTTATCAGACAGGTAACTTACTTAATCTGACGCCAGGTGAAAAACGACACCCCTACCCCCTTTACGCCCCCCCCTCCTCCCTCTCTTACCTGGACTACCCTCTCTCCCTCCTCCTCCTCCTCCTCCTCCACCTCCCCTTCCCGACCCACCTTTCCTTACCCCCTCCCCCCTCTTACCTGTACTCCCCTCCCCCTCTTCCTCCTCTCCCCCTTTCCCTTACTTCTCTTCCCTCTCCCCTCCTCCCTTTGCCTACCCCTTCTCTCCCTCCCTTTCCCTGCCTCCTTCCTCCCCCTCACCAAATCGCCCCTCTCCCCCCCTTACCTTACGTAGACTCCCCTTACCTACCACCTCCTACCCATTCATCCGCTCATCCCCCCTTCCCCTCTCCTCTCACCCCCTCCACTCTCCCCTCTGTCCATCTTACATCCCCCACCCTCTCCCCTCTCCCCGTCTCTCCCCCCCCCTCCCCCCCCACCGTTAGCATAAAGGAGCATTCCATTTGACAGTTTTAAACATACAAAATTCACTTATTTCTCTCCGCCTCTCCCTCCTCCTCCTCCTCCTCCTCCTCTCAGATTATTTCGCCCCTGGAACGGTGGTGGTGGGGGTGGTGCTCTCTCTCTCTCTCTCTCTCAATGACTGTTCTTTTGATCTTTATTAATCACTGAAGTAACGATCTTTATTATGAACTAGTATAATAATTAACCACTAACTCTTCTTCATCACTTTTTTTACATATTTTACTTTGCCGTCAGCATTATCGTTTATCTTTATTATTCATTTTTATTGTTGTATTGAATTGTCACATTATAATTTTTCTCTTCCTCTTCTTTTTCTTTTTCTTTTCATAACGTCGAGGATTTCTGGATGTTGTTTTTGGTTGTATTTGCTATTCTATTTACATACTGATTCAAATTTAGATGTAGTTAGTAGATAGTGATAGATAAAGATATGTTAATAGAAACGGGAGAGAGAAACATAGACAGAACGAGCGAAAGGAGAAAGGTACGAAAGATAAGCAGAATGAAAATTTAAAAAAACGAAAAAGGTAGGAAAAAAGAACGAAAGAAAAAAAGGTCAAGAGGAAAGATAGAGAAAGAAATACATATACTACCAAAGAAGCAAAACAGACGCACCAAACAACCAAACGGAAGGAAAATAAAAAGTAAAAAAAGGTAAATGAAGAAGGAAAGGAAAATAAAAAAGGAAGGAAAAGTTGAGATGAAAGACAGAGAGGAAAAAAAAGAAACAAACAACAGCATCAGGAAACACAACAGACAAACGAACAAACACCAACCAACCAACAAACAAACAAACAACCACAAAAAAGATAAAGCGTGCGAGAGAAAGTGAAAGTGAGACAGAGGTGAGAGTGAGAGTGAAAGAGGAAACAGCATATTAACTCCCTCACCTGTTCAACGGAGGAAAGAAAAAAAAGAAAAAAAAAAAAGGTAAGTTAGAGGAAGCACAAAACAGCTGTTACCGGGGAAGCGACGAAGCAACGAGTGAACGAGAAGGGGGAGGGGAGGGGAGGGGAGGGGAGGAGGGAGGTGAAGGGAAGTGAGGAGGCCGAAGGGAAATGGAAGCAAGGGAAAAAAAATGGGGAAAAGTAAGGAAAAAAAGAAGATAGGTAAATGGCCAGGTGTGTTAAGGTGTTGGTAATTAAGAGAGAGAGAGAGAGAGAGAGAGAGAGAGAGAGAGAGAGAGAGAGAGAGAGAGAGAGAGAGAGAGAGAGAGAGAGAGAGAGAGAGAGAGAGAGAGAGAGAGAGAGAGAGAGATAGAGAGAGAGAGAGAGAGATAGATAGATAAGAAGAAAAACGGAGATTGAAAATGAATAAAGAAAAGATATTAAAGAGAAGTAAAGAAAAAGATTAAGAAACGAAAAGAACACAAGGAAATAACAGAGAAAACAGAAAGGAAAAGAACGAGCGAAGAAAAATAAAGTTGGAAAAATGAAATAAAAAGAAAGAAAACAAGAGAGAATAGGAATGAAGTAACCCACAGAAAAAAAGATGATGAAAAGGACAAAAGAAAAAAAAGAAAGAAAATTAAATAAAACGAAAGAGGAAAATATCATAGGAAAGAAATACCCTAAAGAAAATAAAGATAGATAAAAAGAACAGAAGAAAAAACAAGAAAAAAACAAGCAAAAACAAATTAAAGCGAAGGAAAAGATAATAGAAGAAAAAATAAATAAGACAAAGAAAAAGGTTGAAAATAAAGAAAACTAAAAGAAAAGAAAACAAAAGAAAAGAAAAAAAGAAAAACATTATAACCAAGAATCTGTAATATATTTTGTGTCTTCAAAGTTATTTTTTTGTATATATATTTAATTGAATTTCTGTTCGTAAAATTTTTCTCTCCAGTTGGTATTTCTTTTTCTTCCCTCCATTTTTCTCTCCTCCCTCCCTTCCTGTTTCCTTCCTTGCTTGTCTCCGCCCCGGCTTTCTTCCTCCTCCTTCTTTCTTCCTTCCCCTCCTCCTTCCTCCTTCCCCTCCTCCGTTTTTAATTCCCTCCTTCCTTTAGTTTCTCTCTCCCTCCTTCCTTTCCTCCCTCCCTGCTCCCATTTTTCCTCCAGGTCTCTCTCTCTCTCTCTCTCTCTCTCTCTCTCTCTCTCTCTCTCTCTCTCTCTCTCTCTCTCTTCTCTTTCTCTCCAATTCTTCCTCAACCTTTTTTTTACATTTCTCTCTCTCTCTCTCTCTCTCTCTCTCTCTCTCTCTCTCTCTCTCTCTCTCTCCCCCGGTAAAAATTTTAGGCTCAACAACTTCCCTCTGCTGGTGAAGGGAATGGGAAGGAAAGGGGGGAGGAGGAAGGGAAGGGGAAGGAAGAGGGGAAAGGGAAGGCAGATGGGAGAGAAGGAAGGGGAGAGGACAGGGGCGAAGGGGGAGAGGATGAACAGAAAGGATGATAAAGTGGGTGGCAGGAGCGGAGAGGGGAGGGGAGGGGAGATGATGGGACAAGAGGTGAAGGGTGTGATGGGCTGAGGGGAGGGAAGGGAGGATGGGAGGGGAAGAGAGGGGAAATGAGGGGAAAGGGGATGGGAAGGGGGATGTGATTGGACGCACATAAAGGGGAGATGAATGTACTTGGGGATGGAAGGGAAAGGAAGGGAGGAGAGAAGTTGAGAGAAGGGGAAGAGGAGTGATAGAAAGATGGGAAGAAGGGGGGGATGAGGGGAAAGAAAATGGGAGAAGGGTAAAGACGGATAAAGAAAAGGGAAGTTAGAAGATGGAATAATGAGAGAGGAATGAGGAGACAGAAAATGAAGGGAAAGAAGATGGGATACTGGGAGTGATGGGAAGTAAGGATGGGAAGGGAGGGGCGATGAGGGGAAAGAAAATGGGAAGTAGAGGAAGGGGAGAAGAGTAAAGAGGGTAAAAAAAGACAGGGAAATTAGAAGATGGAATAATGAGAGATGAATGAGGAGAAAGGGAGAGAGGAAATAAAGGGAAAGAAGAGAATAGAGATGATGGGAAGTAAAAAATGGAGTAAGGAGAAGATAGAGGATGAGAGAATATGCATGGAAATAGCAAGAACGTTAGAAGAAAAATGGAAAGAGGAACAACAAGATGGGAGAGGGGGGAGGAGGGGAGAAGGAGAGGGGGGTGGGGAGGGGAGGGGACACACCTTTTGCACCTGAGTTTTGAGGGGAAGCGACACCTGTGCAGAATATAATGTGTTGAGTGGTGTGTTGCGTGGAGGTGAAAAGAAAATAGGAAAAAAATATATATATACATCAGCTGAGAGAAAGATTATGAGGAAGAGGAGGGGGAGGAGGAGGGAGGTGAGGACGAAGAGAGAGAGAGAGAGAGAGAGAGAGAGAGAGAGAGAGAGAGAGAGAGAGAGAGAGAGAGAGAGAGAGAGAGAGAGAGAGAGAGAGAGAGAGAGAGAGAGAGAGAGAGAGAGAGAATAAGTAGAGACAATAAGAAAACGCGATGATTTTGAAGAAGAAAAAAGAAAACAAGAACAAGAAAATAAAGAGAAAAAAACTACTCTTTCTTCTGCTACTTTTTTTTTTTTTTGGTGTGTGTAGGAAAGGGGTGATGGGTGAAGAGGGGTGGGGAGAGGGGAGCACCACCCACCAATCTCCCCTTCTTTCCCCCATTCCCTCTTTCCCCTCTTTTCTTCCCAATCCACACTCCCATATCCCTCTCGTCACTTCCATTCCCCTTTCTTAAATTTTCCCCTTCCTTCCCCTTTCTCCACTGCTCTGAACCCTCTCTCCTAAGCTGTTTCCTTCCTTTTCCTTTTCCTCCTTATCCTTTTTCTTTCTCATTTCCTCCCCTCTACCTTTTTTACCGTTTCCCTATTTCTTTATTAATCTCCCTTCCTTCCATTCCCTATCTCCATACCTCCTTCAATTTTCCCCTCTTCCCTTCTTCAGTATTATGTCTCTCTCTCTCTCTCTCTCTCTCTCTCTCTCTCTCTCTCTCTCTCTCTCTCTCTCTCTCTCTCTCTCTCTCTCTCTCTCTCTCTCTTTCTTCGCCTCCTCTTCCCCTTTCTATCATCTATCCTTCGTTTGCCATCTTCTATTCTTCACCCTCCTTTCACTGTCCATTCCCTCCCTTAGCGTCGACCTCTCCCTCTTCCCCCTCTCTCCTATTCTCTTTCTCCCTTCCCCCCCTTCCCCCTCCTCCCCCCCTCTCCATGACAGCAAAAACTAACCAATCACGAAAGAGATCAACCCTCCACCCTTTATCCTAATCCACAAATTTTTGACGGATAAAAAAAACGTACGAACACACACACACACACATACACACACACACACACACCAACGCACACGACTGAGAGGCAGCATAAAAAAAAGAACAGAAAAGAAAAATGAATATGAATGTTTCGTGTGTGTGTGTGTGTGTGTGTGTGTGTGTGTGTGTGTGTGTGTGTGTGTGTCGAAGCCATGGCCACTCCCACCCACGGACGCACATTCGGACGCGGCTCAAGGTCATTCAAGCGAAGGGGAAGGCGCGAGCAGCATCACCCGCGTTCGTATGGCTGGACGCGGCTTCGACTTCGGCTTCGTGTTGGTGGGGAGGTTATGTTGTCTGGGTCTTCCTGTCGGTCAATTTGTCTGTTGGTTCGTCAGTCTGTGTCTCTGTTAATCGGTCTGTCTGTCTGTGTGTCTGTGTTTCTTTGTTTCTCTCTTCCCTGTCTGTCTGTCCTATTTATCTGCCTCTCTCCCATTCCCCTTTCGCCACTCTCCCCTCCCTTTCTTTCCCCTTACATCCCCTTACCTTCTTTTCCCTTACTTTCTTTCCCCTTACTTCCCCTTACTTTCCCTTACTTCCCCTTACTTTCCTTTATTTTCTTTCCCCTTACTTCCCCTTACTTTCTTTCCCCTTACTTTCCCTCCCTTTCTTTCCCCTTACTTCCCCTTACTTTCTTTCCCCTTACTTCCCCTTACCTTCTTTCCCCTTACTTTCTTTCCCCTTACTTTCCCTTACTTTCTTTCCCCTTACTTCCCCTTACTTTCTTTCCCTTACTTACTTACTTTCTTTCCCCTTACTTTACTTTTCTTTCCTTACTTCTCCCTTACTTCTTTCTTACTTTCTTTCCCCTTACTTCCTTACTTTCTTTCCCTTCTTTACTTCCCTTACTTCTTTCCTTACTTTCTTTCCCCTTACTTCCTTGCTTCTTTCCTTACTTTTCCTTACTTCCCTTACTTCTTTCCTTACTTTCTTTCCTTACTTCCCTTACCTTCTTTCCCTTGCTTTCTTTCCTTTACTTCCCGTTCCCTTCTTTCCCCTTACTTTCTTTCCCCTTACTTCCCCTTACCTTCTTTCCCCTTACTTTCTTTCCCCTTACTTCCCCTTACCTTCTTTCCCCTTACTTTCTTTCCCCTTACTTCCCCTTACCTTCTTTCCCCTTACTTTCTTTCCCCTTACCTTCTTTCCCCTTACTTTCTTTCCCCTTACTTCCCCTTACCTTCTTTCCCCTTACTTTCTTTCCCCTTACTTCCCCTTACCTTCTTTCCCCTTACTTTCTTTCCCCTTACTTCCCCTTACTTTCTTTCCCCTTACCTCCCCTTACTTATCTTGTCTGTCAATCTTTGCTGTAAGTCTGGTTCTGTGTGACAATTTGTCTGTCTGTCTCTGAAATGATAGACTGAAGGACAAATTGATAGACAGAAAGAAAGATAGAAAGATAATCTGATACGAAGGGATAGACAGCAAAATAGATAAATATAGATAAATAGATATACAGAGATAGACATAGACAGCTTGATAACAGTAAAGAGATAGACAGATAGACAAAAAGATAGAAAAAAGTTAAAGATATTGACTAAGATAAACAAACACAGATACACAAACCAACAAAATAAAACAGATAACAAAAGCGCCCTTGTTGTCAAATCAAATTAAAACCAAATCAAGCATAACAAAATAAAACAAAATAAAAAAATATCCTTACTTACACTTTTTAAAACACATATTATTTAAACAAACACCAGACAAACAGAGTACATGTGCGTGTGTGTGTGTGTGTGTGTGTGTGTGTGTGTGTGTGTGTGTGTGTGTGTGTGTGTGTGTGTCTAAGCCAGGGTCAGGAGGAGGAAAGGGAGGAGGAAACAAGACCTTCAGTGTAAAACCGTGGAGAACGCAAGCCTCCTCCTCCTCCTCCTCCTCCTCCTCCTCCTCACTGACCTGACCCTGGCTCGTAAGAGGGACAGAAGAGAGGAGAGGAGGAGGAGGGGAGGAGGGAGAGGAGGAGGAAGAAAGGATGACAAACTGTAAGGGCGTCTTGCTGGGAGGAGGAGGAGGGGGAGGAGGAGGAGGAGAAGGAGGAGGAGGAGGAGGAGGGAGAGAACGACTGGTCAAGGCAAAAGAAATATAGAGGGAGAAAGAGAGAGAGAGAGAGAGAGAGAGAGAGAGAGAGAGAGAGAGACGCTCCATCATCCAAGGCCTACATAAAGTTATAGGCCTGGAAAATAAGGAGTCTATATGCCAGCCTTTGGTCACCCCGCTATTACTCCCCTCGATCCCATAACTCAAGACTCCCCTCACCCATTCCCCTCATCTCCCCACTCCTCTCTCCCCCCTCTCACTTCCCCTCTCCGTTTCCTCCCTTGACTCCTCTTCTTCCCTATAACCTCAGATCTTGACCTTTCTGACCCTCTTCCCTTTCTTTTCATTTATCTCCCCTCATTTCCCCTCTCACCCACTCTCCTCATCTCCCCACTCCTCTCTTCCCCCTCACTTCCCCTCTAAGTTTCCTCCCTTGACTCCTCTTCTTCCCTATAACCTCAGATCTTGACCCCTCTGACTCTCTTCCCTTTCTTTTCTTTTATCTCCCCTCATTTCCCCTCTCACCCATTCCCCTCATCTCCCCACTCCTATCTCCTCTCACTTCCCCTCTCCGTTTTCTTCCCTCACTCCTCTTCTTCCCTATAACCTCAGATCTTGACCTTTCTGACTCTATTCACATTCTTTTCATTTATCTCTCCTAATTTCCCCTCATCTCCCCACTCGCCTCTCCCCCCTCACTTCCCCTCTCCGTCTCTCCCTTCACTTCTCTTCTTCCCTATAACCTCAAACCTTGACCTCTCTGACTCTATTCACATTCTTTTCATTTATCTTCCCTAATTTCCCCTCATCTCCCCACTCCTCTCTCCCCCCTCACTTCCCCTCTCCGTCTCTCCCTTCACTTCTCTTCTTCCCTATAACCTCAGACCTTGACCTCTCTGACTCTATTCACATTCTTTTCATTTATCTCCCCTAATTTCCCCTCATCTCCCCACTCCTTTCTCTCCCCTCACTTCCCCTCTCCCTCTTCTCTTCACTCCTATTCCCTATAACCTCAGATCTTGACCCCTCTGACCCTCTTCCCTTTCTGTTCTTTTATCTCCCCTCATTTCCCCTCTCCCTCATTCCCCTCACTTCTTCTCCCCACACTTCACCCCTCTTCTTTGCTATGCCTGAATCTTGATCTCGCTATCTCTTATCTCTTTTCCTTCCCTCTTATCTCCCATCCTTTCCCCTTTTCCCCTTTCTCTTTACGTACCCTTTCTTCCTCTGCAACCTCCTCTTTCTCTTCCCATTTCTTCTCCCCTCTCCTCCCCTCACCCCTTTCATCTCCACCTCCTCCACCCTATCTCCTCTTCTCCCATTTCTGTATTTTGTGATTTCTCTCTCTCTCTCTCTCTCTCTCTCTCTCTCTCTCTCTCTCTCTCTCTCTCTCTCTCTCTCTCTCTCTCTCTCTCTCTCTCTCTCTCTCTCTCTTATGTCATCTCTCTCCCCTTCTGACCCCTCACAATCTCCATTTTTTCTCTCTTGCCTCCTCCACCCCTCCCTTCTTTTTCCTTTCTCTCTCTCTCTCTCTCTCTCTCTCTCTCTCTCTCTCTCTCTCTCTCTCTCTCTCTCTCTCTCTCTCTCTCTCTCTCTCTATATCTCTCTCTCTCTCTCTCTCTCTCTCTCTCTCTCTCACACACACACACACACACACACACACACACCAGAGAGAGAGTGAGAGAGAGAGAGAGAGAGAGAGGAAGGATGGAGGAAGCGGTCACTGAAAAGCTGGAGCAAAGGAAGGAGGAAGAGAGGGAGAGAGGAAGGAAGGAGAGAAGAAAGGGAGGGAGAGAGAAAGGGGGGAGGGAGAAGAAGGGAGAATGACTAGGGTTTAATAAGGGGGGGAGAAGGAAGGAGGAATACAAGAGAAAGAAAGGGCATAGTAGAAAAAGGAAGGAAAAAGGGAAAAGGAGAGTAAAAGAGGGGAAGGAAAAAGATAAAGGGAGAGACGAAGAAGGGAAGAAAAGAGAGGTAGAGAGAAAAGACTAGGAAGGGAATGGAGGAGAAAACGAAGAGGGGGAAAAGATAAGAGAGGAAAAAGGAGGAGGAAGACAATTAAAAGAGAAGGAAAGAGGGAAAAGAAAAGGGAGGGAGTGAAGAGGGAGAGAACGAAGAGGGAGAGCAAGAAGAAAAGAGGAAGAGATGCAGAAGAGAAGAAAAAGAGGAGAAATTTGGCAGTAGTTGCAGAGAGAGAGAGAGAGAGAGAGAGAGGTCGTATCAGCCTTTCACCTTCCCGCTATTTAAACCGTAAACTTCTTAACTTCCCGCCGAAAACCCGCCGCCGAC
Source organism: Eriocheir sinensis (assembly GCF_024679095.1). Classification (NCBI taxonomy): domain Eukaryota; kingdom Metazoa; phylum Arthropoda; class Malacostraca; order Decapoda; family Varunidae; genus Eriocheir; species Eriocheir sinensis. The sequence goes on from NC_066544.1 coordinate 9,694,668, forward strand.
GGTCTGCGGCGGCGGCGGCTTTTCCCTCGCTTCCCCTCACCCCTTTCCCTCCTTTCTCCCTCTCCCCCTTGCCTCCTCCTCCCCTCCCTTCTCTCTCTTCCTTCCCTCCCCTTGCCTTGTCTCTCCTCTCTCCCCTCTCCTCTCCCCTTACCTCTCACCTCCCCTCCCCTCCTCCTCCTTTTCTTTCTCCCCTTTCCTCTATCCTAACTTCCCCTCCCCTCTCCTTTCTCCCCTTATCTCTTTCCTTACTTCTTATCTCTTCCCCTCATCTTCTCTCCCTACTCCATTCTCCCCTTCCCTTTTCCCTTACTTCCCCTCTCTTCCAATCACCTCTCTCCCCTCTCCTTTCTCCCATTACCTCCTTCCTTATTTCCCCTCATCTCTCTCCCATCTCCTTTCTCCCCTTCCCTTTCACTTCCCCTCATCTTCTCTCTTCTTCTATCTCCCCTTACCTCTTTCCTTACTTCCCCTCACCCTTTTTCTTTATCTTACTTTTCTTTATCTTATTTTTCCTTATCTTACTTTTCTTTATCTTGCTTTTTTTTCTTATCTTTTCTTTATCTTACTTTTCTTTATCTTACTTTTCTTTTTCTTACTTTTCTTTATCTTATCTTTTCCTTATCTTACTTTTCTTTATCTTACTTTTCTTTATCTTATTTTTCCTTATTTTACTTTTCTTTATCTTACTTTTCTTTATCTTACTTTTTTATCTTACTTTTCTTATCTTACTTTTCTTTATCTTACTTTATCTTACTTTTCTTCATCTTACTTTTCTTCATCTTACTTTTCTTCATCTTCCTTTTCTTTATCTTACTTTTCTTATCTTACTTTTCTTTATCTTACTTCTCTTTATCGTACTTTATCTTTCTGCTTTATCTTACTTTCTTTCTTTACTTCTTTATCTTACTTTATCTAAACACATTTCCAAACGCCTCTTTTTTAGTTTCTCTCTCATTTATTCTCTTCCCTCTCTCTCCCTATTCACATTTCCTCTCTCTTTGCCCCTCTCCATATCCCATACCCTCTGCCTCTTTTCCCCCTTCTTCCCTCTCCTCTCCCCTCTACTCCTCCACTTCCCTCCACCTCCTCACCTCCCCTCATTCCCCTTAC
>NC_066544.1:9700777-9708277 GCF_024679095.1 Eriocheir sinensis
CCCTTCTCTAACGACCGTCCCCTATCTTAACGACCCCCAACCTCCCCATCTCCATCCCCAATCTTACCAGCACAACCACACCCCTACCACTACAAAACCACACCGTTAAAACTACAACTACCTTGCACTCAAATGCCCACCTCCACCACCACCACATCCCCCAACATCAGAAAAGAAGGGAAAATGGGTGCCGGGAAGGGGGGGTGATTGGGGGGCGCCGCGCCGGCCTGATGGGGAGCGCCTAACGCCCCCCATAAAGCCACAACTCAGAGGCTTTATTATGTCAAGTGGGGAACCCGCGAGAAGGGAGGCAAGGGGGGGAAGGGGGAGGGATGGGTGGGGAGGAGAGAGAATTTTATGGGGCGAGGCGAGATGAGCTGCGTCTTGGGGTGGCGGGGGGAGGGGGGAGAGGAGAAGGGAGTCGGGAGGGAAGTAGGAAAGAAGGGAGGGAAGATAGAAGAAGAAATAGGAAAGAAGGAGAATGAATGAATGAATATGGTTTGAGGGAGGGAGGAGGAGAGAGGGAAGGCTGAGAAAGGATGGGAGGAGGAGGAGGAAGAGGAGGAGGAAAGGAAAAGAAGGAAAGGAAGGGAAGAGGTGAAGAGGAGAGAGAAAGAAGGAAGGAAGGGGACGAGGGAGTGATGACGGGAAGAAGGAGAAAAAAGAGGAGAAAGACGGAATTAGGGAAGAATGAAGGAATGGGTGAGAATGGAAAGGATGATGAGAAAGAGAGAAGGAGAAGAAAGGGAGAGAGAAGAAGGAAACAGAGAAAGAAGAAAGTAAGTAAGGAAGGAAGAAATGAAGAAAGAAAAACAGACACACAGAACAATGAAAAGGAGATTAAAGAAGGGAGGAAAAGAAAAGGGGAAGAGAAGGATGAGATGAAGGGGGAGATAACGAAGGGGGAGAAGATGGTCAGTGTGGGTGATATTAGGTCGTGGAACGGGAGGGAAAGAGGGGAGAAAAAAGGGAAAAGAGGGGAAAGGGCAGCGAATGAGGGGAAAGAGAGGGGAAAGAGGAAAAAAGGGTTGGAAGGATAATAAGGAAGGAGAAAATGAGATGAAAGAGACGTAATGGAGATGATGAAAGAGGGTGAAGAAGAAGAAGAAGAAGAAGAAGAAGAAGAAGAAGAAGAAGACGATGACGAAGAAGAAAAAGAAGAACAAGAACAAGAACAAGAAGTAACGAAAATATGATGATGAAGAAGAAGAGAAAAATAGAAGAGAAGAAGAGAAAAAGAGAAGAGGGAAGTGGGAGAAAAGACAGTGATGAAAGATGGAATAAGAGGTAAGAAGAGAAGATGGTAATAAGGGAAAACAAAGAAAACAAGAGAAAGAGGAGAAATAAAGAGGAGAAAAATGAGGAAGAAGAGGATAAGACGCCGCTGAATGGGGACATAAAGAAAAGGAAGAAATAAAAATAGAAAAAAATCAAAAGGAGGAGGAAAAAAAGCAAAGAGAGGAAGGAAGAAAGGAAGAAAGAAAGGAAGGAACGAAGGAAGAAAGGAAGGAACGAAGGAAGAAATGAAAGAAGGAAGGAAGGAAGGAAGGAAGGAAGACAAATAAAAAAAGAATAAGTAAAAAATAAAAATAAAAACAATGAAAACTAAAATATAAATAAAAAATTTAAAAAATGGACAAAAAAAAAATAATCACTGCAAAACACACACACACACACACACACACACACACACACACACACACACACACACAGAATCAAATACAAACATGCACTCACACTCTGACGGCCGCGAGAGAGAGAGAGAGAGAGAGAGAGAGAGAGAGAGAGAGAGAGAGAGAGAGAGAGAGAGAGAGAGAGAGAGAGAGAGAGAGAGAGAGAGAGAGAGAGAGAGAGAGAGAGAGAGAGAGAGAGAGAGAGAGAGAGAGAGGGGGGGGAAGGGAGACGACGGGAGGGGGCGAGGAGGGAGCAAAACAGCCTGATAATCACTCGTTGGCAACCCTTTAAGTGTGGTTGCCAGCTGCTGTCTTAAATAATTTCACAATCACGCTTCGCTTCAAGGAATTAAGTATGTGTGTGTGTGTGTGTGTGTGTGTGTGTGTGTGTGTGTGTGTGTGTGTGTGTGTGTTGCAAGATTCTCTTTTTTCTCTGTGGTGACAGAAAGAGAGAGAGAGAGAGAGAGAGAGAGAGAGAGAGAGAGAGAGAGAGAGCAGTGGTCATGACACAATCTTGATAATGAGAAAAACTTGTACCATGTCTCTCTCTCTCTCTCTCTCTCTCTCTCTCTCTCTCTCTCTCTCTCTCTCCAAACACAAACCCGCATCCTTTCCTAAAAAAAAACACAAAAAAAGAGAGCGAAAACAATTCCAGCGATACGAAAATAATTCAAAACCTACAGAAAGAGGAGGAGGAGGAGGAGGAGGAGGAGGAGGAGGAAGAGGAGGAGGAAGAAAAGATCAAGAACAAGAAAAATCAAGGAAAAAAAACAGAAACAAGAATTAACAAGAAGAAAAAGATGAACAAGGAGGTGGAGGAGGAGAAGAAAGGTGAAGAAGAGGAAGAAGAGACGAAGGAAAAAGAAGAGGAGGAGGAGGAGGAGGAGGAGGAGGAGGAGGAGGAGGAAACGGAGGAATACCCAAAAACCACTGATCAAAATCCCTCCGTTTAAACCCGAGGGAGAGAGGAGGAGGAGGAGGAGGAGGAGGAAGAAGAGTAGGCTGTGGGAGACCAACACCGGGAGGAGGAGGAGGAGGAGGAGGAGAAGCAACATACAGAGGAGGAGGAGGAGGAGGAGGAGGAAGAAGAGTAGGCAGAGGGAGACCAACACCGGGAGGAGGAGGAGGAGGAGGAGGAGAAGCAACATACAGAGGAGGAGGAGGAGGAGGAGGAGGTGGGGGGGGGGCGGCGGAGCGTCTCAGGGCAGCCCGTATCGTGAACTTGCCAGCAGCTGATTAATTAACTTCATTACGGCCGTACTTCCCGACCAATTTAATTAGCAAACATTTTCATTAGCGGGGCGGCGGAGACTCACCCTTCGGAGGCGGCGGCGGAGGGGCGAGGGGGGCGAAGGGGGGGTGGGGGAGGAGGGGGTGAAGAGGGGGGGTGCGCTGTCCCCCCCCCCCTCTTTACCACCCTCACTACACCATACCCTCCCTGACCACCCAGCACACACACACACGCACACACACACACACTGGTTACACGCGAAATGTCATTAGGCGTAAGTGAATTTTTAAGGAGACTCCAAAACCGTCCTTCTGCAGCGCTTTCCGAGGGACGACCATGGACGGGGGGGCAGAGGGGCGTTGAGCGGGAAGGGGGCGGGTAGGTAGGGGACGGGGGCTTTGTATAACACATGCCTCGGTCCCCGCCTTAAGCAAGCTCCCCCTGACCCACCCCCCACTTCCTCCTCCCCCTCCGCCCCCCCTCGAGACAAGACGCGGCCGCCATGAAATCTGAAATGATGGCCCGAGAGTTTCAATTCGTCGGACGCCGCACGAGCTTCACTTTAATCCCTGAGTGGCGTGCAGGCTTCTTAGGCGGGGGGGGTGGGGGGTGCGGGGGGGTTAAGGGGGGTAGGGATAGGGTAAGGTAAGGGAGAGATGAGTAGAGGGATGGTAGAGAGGCATGTGAGGAGGGGCTTGAAGGCTTCTTAGGCGTGGGGGGAGGGGGGTTAAGGGGGGGTTAAGGGGGGGAGGGATAGGGTAAGGTAAGGGAGAGAGGAGTAGAGGGATGGTAGATGGATGAGGGAGAGGCATGTGGGGAGGGGCTTGCTGGCTTCTTAGGCGGGGGTGGGTGGGGGGGGTTAAAAGGGGGTAGGGATAGGGTAAGGTACGGGTGGGGAGGGAAGAGAAGCAGTAGATGGAGAGAAGAGTAGAGGGATGGTAGATGGAATAGGGAGAGGCATGTGAGGAGGGGCGTGCAGAGAGGGAAGAGGAAGGGGAAAGGGAAGAAGAAGGGAAGGTAAGGGACAAGCATTAGGGGAGAGGGAAGATGGGGGTAGATGGAGAGAGAAGCAGATGAAGGAGAGGCATGTGAGGGAGAGGACTATAGAGGGGAAGAGGAAGGGGTAGAAGGAAGGAGAAGGGAAGGTATGGGTCACGTGGGAGGGGAGAGGGAAGATGGGGGTAGATGGGGAGAGAAGCAGATGAAGGAAGGAAAGGGTGAGGAGGGGTTTTGAGGCTTCTCAAGAGGGATAGAGGTTGGGAAGGGAAGAAGGATGAATGAAAGAAGGAACGAAGGAAGAAAGGAGAGAAGGACGGAAGGAAGGAAGAGGGGAGAGGGAAGATGGAATAGGGAGAGAGAGAAGAGCAGATGAGGAAGAGAGGCATGTGAAGTAAGGGGGATGTGAGGAAGGGCATGCAGTCTTCTCAGGAGGGGGAGGTGAGGGAAGAAGGGGGAGAAGAAGGGAAGGTAAGGGTGGCGAGCGCGGGTGAGGGGGATGATGAAAAGGGGAGAGAGAGTGTTAGCAGATGAGGAAGAGAGGCATGTGAGGTAAGGGGGATGTGAGGAGAGGGGTGCAAGCTTCTTAGGCGGGGGGGGGGGGGAAGAGGGGGCAGTAAGGAGGTTGAGGAAGGGAGTGGATGGGGAGGGGAGAGAGTGTGAAGCAGATGAAGGAGAGGCATGTAAGGGGAAGGGAGATGGGGGGGGTAAGAAGGGGCTGGTATGCTTCTTAGGAGGGGGGAGTGGGGGGGGTTATGAGAGGGGGAGGTGGGGGTGCAAGGGGAGGGGAGTGAGAGGAAGCAGATGACGGAGAGGGGAAGAGGAGTTATATGGGAGGGGAAACGGGGACAGACAAAGGAATGAGAAGATAAAATTGGGGAGATGAAGAAGGTGGGGAGGATAGATGGGACAGATGAAGAGGGTAGATCAGGTGAAAGGGGTTCGAGAAAGGGGAGGGGGGAGGTGATGTTAGGATTAAGAGTAAGGAAGGAGGATTAGGTGGGAAAGGAAGGTGATGGGATGGAGGTGAAAGACAGGCTAGGTTAAGGAAGGGTCAGGTGATTGTGTACAGGTGAAGGAAGAGACAGGTGATGTGTACAGGTGAGGAAGAGACAGGTGATTGGGTACAGGTGAGGAGGATGGGTCAGGTGATTGGATGACAGAATGAAAAGGCAGGAAAGGAGAGAAATAAGAATCGGGCCAAACATAAAAAGGGGAGAGATGGGGGAGGAGGAAAGAAAGGGGAAACGATAGACAAATTATAGCCAGGTAAGGGAAAGGAGGAATGAGGGGAATGCAACAGCAGGAGGAGGAGGGGGAGAGAAAGTGACAGCAGGGGGAAGGGGAGGGGAAGAGAGGGAAGGAGGGAAGTAGTGAAGGGGGAAAGGAGGAAGAAAGTAGAGAGGAAAGGGGGAAGAACAGCAGAGAGGGGGAGGCAACAGCAATAATGGAGAAAGGGGGAGATAAGGAAGCAGAAGCAGGGAGGACTGGGAGAGGGAAAGAAGGCGACAGCAGCAAGGAGGGAAGAAGGGGAGGGGAGGAGGCAAGGGCAGAGGGAGGAGGAGGGAGGGGGGGTAGAAGGCAGAAGCAGGGAGGAAGGGGAAAGAGAGTAGAGGCAACAGTAGGGGAGAGGGGGAAACAGCAAGAAAGGGGAAAGGGGAAAGGAGGGGACAGGTGAGGGGGGCGGGGGCACAGGGAGGGGTAGAAGGCAGAAGCAAGGGGGAAGGGGGAAGAGAGGAGAAGAGACAACAGCAAGCAAGGGGAAGAGAGGAGAAGAGGCAACAGCAAGCAAGGGGAAAGGGGAGGGGAGGGCACAGGTGATGGGGAGAGGGGGGCAGGGGAACAGGTGGGCTCCAAGTCTAATTAGGTGACACGAACACGCCTGGCCTAAGCCGACGCCATGCGCTTCGGGACGCGGCCTCCACCCTCTTAATGAAACGGGTTAAGATTCACTCGTTAAGGGGAACCTGATTTTTTCTGAGGCGGGGCGGCTTCTTTGGGCGGGGGGACATCAGAGCCTCGGGGCGTGAAACGGGGGGCGCTTACAGGCTGGGGGAGAGGCTGGGGGAGGCGGAACAAGCTGAGGATGGGAGGGATAGATTGGGGATGATAGACTGAGGTTAGGTGAGGTTAAGGGTTGATGGGGACAGGTTAGGTTAGGTTAAGTTAGGTTAGGTTAGGTTAGGTTAAGGGTTGATGGGGACAGGTTAGGTTAGGTTAGGTTAAGGGTTGATGGGGACAGGTTAGGTTAGGTTAGGTTAGGTTAAGGGTTGATGGGAACAGGTTAGTGAGAGAGTAGAAAGACAGGAACTGACTGGGATAAGGGGAGGGGCAGGCTGAGGATGGAAGGGACAGATTGGGGATGATAGACTGAGGTTAGATGAGGTTAAGGGTTGATGGGGAGAGGTTAGGGAAAGAGTGGAGAGACAGGAACTGACTTGGATGAGGGGAGGGGCAGGCTGAGGATGGGAGGGACAGATTGGGGATGATAGACTGAGGTTAGGTGAGGTTAAGGGTTGATGGGGAGAGGTTAGGGAAAGAGTGGAGAGACAGGAACTGACTTGGATGAGGGGAGGAACAGGCTGAGGATGAGACGGGGAGAGTGGGACAGACTGTGGGGCTGGAGAAGAAAGATGGAGATAGGGAGAGATGCTGAGGGGAGGAGAAAGAGAAAAAGAGGCTGAGATGGAGAGATGCTGAAGGATGAAGAGATACTGGCTGGCGATGAAAAGAGATGTTGTGGAAGGGGAGAGATACAGAAGAGATGAAGAGATAGAAGAGAAAGATGCTGAAAAAGAAAGATATACAGACTGCAGATGAAGAGAGGATGAATGAGGAAGAGAAAAAAACAAAAACAGAGGCTGGAAATGAAGACAAAATATACCACGAAAAAGAGGAACAAGCTAGAGATATAGAGACAATTTTTTTTTTACAACAAAGGAGACAGCTCAAGGGCACAAAAAAGGGAAACAATAATAAAAAAAAAAGCCCGCTACTCGCTGCTCCTACAAAAAAAGAATCAGAAGAGGTCAATGCAAGAAAGTAAAGGTCAAGACAAAAAAGCTCTGAAATACAAAAAAAAAAAAGCAACTGGTAGAGAGGACCTTCGGGAACTGCCTTTTTTCCCCGCTAGGTGGCCGCCGCTCGACCTGTGATGCGCCGCCGCTGCTCCGCTAACGAAACCAAACAAGAACGTGTAATGAACCGGTGCCTTGGCGGTGATGGTGGTGGTGGTTAAGGGTGGTGGTGGTGGTGGTGGTGGTGGTGGGTGGTTGAGGTTTGTCGTGTTATACCGTGTTAAGTCAAATGGAGGAGGAAGAGGAAGAGGAGGAGGAGTAGGAGGAGGAGGAGGAGGAGGAGAAGAAACACCCCAGTCACGGAGGAATCTACTGGGGAGGTTAATTTGATGCTCTCTCTCTCTCTCTCTCTCTCTCTCTCTCTCTCGGATCGATTCAGGTGTACCGTCATTAATATTTTACACATGAAGAGTATTAACAGGTGTGTGTGCGTGTGTGTGTGCGTGTATGTGTGTGTGTGTGTGTGTGTGTGTGTGTGAATGATATAATAATGATTTCGCATTCGCACACTAACGAGAGAGAG
>NC_066544.1:9715777-9720777 GCF_024679095.1 Eriocheir sinensis
AGGAAGAATATCTGTAGGAGTATTAACTTGTAAAAAAGGGAATGTCTGTGTGTATTAACTCCTATAAAAAGGGAATATCTGTATGTGTGTGTGTATTAACTTGTAAGAAAGGGAATGAATATCTGTAGGAGAATTAACTTGTAAAAAAGGGAATGTCTATGTGTGTGTATTAACGTGTGAAAAAGGGAATATCTGTTTGTGTGTGTATTAACTTGTAAAAAAGAGGAAAAAAAAGAGAGAATCCGTATGCACAATATTAGCGAGAAAAAAAAACAGAAAAATGACCAAATTGACGACTGTTATCAATGTTATTCTTTTTCGTATCGTTGACGGATATTAAAGAAGCGGAAAATGACGGAAAACGAACCGCATTTGCAAAGTTGAACGAAGAGTGCGAATGAAATAAACGATGACAAAATTAGTAAAAAAAAAAAAATCGATCGGTAATAAAAAATAAAATCAGAAATATCGCCGAAAGACACTGAAAATAACACTCACAAATATAACTTAACCTAAAAAAAAAATTTAAAAAAATCAACTTGTACAATAATTTATGAGAGAGAAAAAAACGTCATCAGCACCAACTTATCATTAAAAAAACATTAAACCATAGAAGAAAATAAATGAAAATCGAAAAAAAAAAATAAAAGACTAACCACCACTCTCATTATCATTATTAGCATTACCATCATCACCAATACACCAAAATCACTACCACTATCATCACCATCATCATCACTACTAACTGCAATACCCCGTCACCATTTATCATCATCACCACCACCACCACCACCACCATCACCACCACCACCATCATCATCCCCATCATCATCAATACTTCAGAAATGCGAGTCAGCCCAAAGTCCACACACACACACACACACACACACACACACATGTACGCACACACTGAAAAGAGGCGTCGAGGGGGATTGACCTCGTCCGTATGAGGGATTTTTTTTTTTTTTTGAGGCCGGACTGACTGAGCGATGGCCGAGAGAGAGAGAGAGAGAGAGAGAGAGAGAGAGAGAGAGAGAGAGAGAGAGAGAGAGAGAGAGAGAGAGAGAGAGAGAGAGAGAGAGAGAGAAGGGGGGTAAGGGGCCGAAGTAGGAGGAGAAAGAGGAGGAGGAATGGGGGTGGGGGGGGGGAGGAATGGCTAATAGGGAAGATTTTGAGTTATTTATCAAGTTGAGTTTCCCGGATGTATTGTTTTGGTGAGGGATTACACGGTGATATTAATGCGAGGAGGAGGAGGAGGAGGAGGAGGACCAACACGAGGATGACAGCAAGATTAGGGAGTGGAAGGAAGAGAAGGGGGAAATGTGTGAGGAATATTATCATTATTATTATTATTATTATTATCATTATTATTAGAAGAAGAAGGAATGGGGGACAGTGAAGATAAAGGAGGGAGAGAAAGAGTAGAGGGCAAGAAAAGACGAAAGAAAATGGATAACGAGAAATATATTGACGAAAAACAAAAAAACAAAACGAAGAAGAAGGAGAAGGATGCAAAATACACCTGGGAAAAGATGAAAGAAATAGAAGAAACGAAGGAATAGAAATAAGAAGGGAAGGAAAGGGAATAATAAACGATAGGAAGAAAGTAGGAAAAGATGGAACAGAATAAAAAGGCGAAGGAATGGAATAAGAAGCAAAGAAAAAGAATAAGAAGATGAGAGAAAGAAAGGAAGACGTGAAGAAGGAGAAGACATAAGAGAGAGAAATGGGAAAATAAAAGGAAAGAAATGGAGGAGGAGGAGGAGGAGGAGGAGGAGGAAAATAAACAGGAATAAGAGAAGGAGGAAGAGGAAGAACAAGAGCAGAATGAAGGAATGAATGAAGGAAGGAATGGAATAATAAGGAAAGAAAGAGAATAGGAAGACTAGAGAAAGAAAGGAAGACATAACAGAGAAATAGGAAAATATATGGAAAGAAGTAGAGGAGGAGGTGGAGGAGGAGGAACAGAAGTTGGAAAATAAACACAAGTAAAAGAGGGAGGAGGAGGAAGAACATGAGCAAAAGGAGGAGGAAGAAGAGGAGGAGGAGGAGGAGGATTTATATCAGAGTGCTAAGAGGATGTGTTTTGCCGATGCCGTCCAATTCCTTGATCAAAAATTCTGGGCTTGGGCTTGGTCTGGGTCTCATGGCTTATGGATGCGTGTATAAGCCGGCCGGTTTTGCTACCCCGTTCTTAAGAGGGATTTTGTGTTTGTGTTGAGGCAAAGCGGCCGTGATTGTTTTTGCATGATTTTGAAAGTTTTATGGCAGGTTAGCGAGCGAGAGACAGAGAGAGAGAGAGAGAGAGAGAGAGAGAGAGAGAGAGAGAGAGAGAGAGAGAGAGAGAGAGAGAGAGAGAGAGAGAGAGAGAGAGAGAGAGAACGGCAGGGAAACACACTCGACTGAATAATAGAAAAATAAAAATAAAATCAATGATAATAATAATGATAATAATAATGATAATAATAATGATAATAATGATAATAATAATGATAATAATAGTAATAACAGACACACAAAGAAGACATAATGACCCCAATAATCGCCTCATTACCATATGCTTTTTCCATACATTAAAACATTCATTATATATTCCATACATTCAATTATTCACACACACACACACACACACACACACACACACACACACACACACACACACACACACACACACACATACATGCATTCAGTTCGTGTGTATGATCAATGTATGGATATGTATAAACGTATGCGCTCTCTCTCTCTCTCTCTCTCTCTCTCTCTCTCTCTCTCTCTCTCTCTCTCTCTCTCTCCCCTCAACGAAGCATTTAAAAGCCCAAATAACGCGCTAATCACACCTGTTTACCTTTAATGACGCGCCCATAGACAGGGACGTGAATAAATAATCAGGGAAATGAATAAAATAATAGATGTATTGATAGATAAAGGAATACGGAAATAGATAGATAGATAGATAGATAGATGAATGGATAGATAGATGGTTAGATAGATAGATAGATAGATGGAAGGATAGATAGATGGTTAGATAGATAGATAGATAGATGGAAGGATAGATAGATGGTTAGATAGATAGATAGATAGATGGAAGGATAGATAGATGGTTAGATAGATAGATAGATAGATGGATGGATAGATAGATGGTTAGATAGATAGATAGATAGATGGATGGATGGATAGATAGATGGTTAGATAGATAGATAGATAGATACACAAAGAAAAATGTAAGTACGTAAATAAATTGATGAAAAGATAGATAGATAAAGAAAGAAAGATGAAAGGAAAGAGATTAACGAGAAAGAAGATATCTGAGTACATGAGGTTGGATAAAGAAAGAAAGGCGGAAAGAAAGAAAGAAAAAGAAAAAAGTAAATAAATCAATAAATAGAAATAAGTAAAAAAATATACAAATTGAATAAGAAAGATAAAAAGCAAAAATAAACAAAGAAAAAGCTAATAATCTCCCCCATACAAAAAAGTAACCCCCCCCCTCCCCTTTCTCTACTCCCCCCCTCTTCTCTCCTCCATCCCCCTCCTCCTTCTCCCCTCCTCTGCCGCTTTTAGGAGATTTTGAGCTAATAATTTGGATTCGCGTCACTCAGAACAAATAGACAAAGAAAATGGGAAACGGAGACCCGCTAAATTACGTAAAAATATCCTGGTCATTGATTTATACTTTGTCGTCCTATACTTGTCTTCTTGTACTGGAGAAATAGAAGGATACATGCATTTATACTTTATTCTTTTCATCTTCTTGTACGGAGAAAGAGAGAGAGAAGGAGAGGATTATTTTATTATCTATTTTCATCTTCTCTTTATCTTTCTCTGCAGATAGAGAAAGAGAGATACAGGCATTTATACTTTGTTTTTGCTCTATTTTTATTTTTCTTTCTTGTAGAAAGAGAGAAGGATACAGGCATTTATACTTTTTTCATCGATTTATACTTTCATTTTTTTCTGTATGGGGAAAAGAAAGGATACAGGCATTTATACTTTGGTCATTCTCTTTATATTTCATCTTCTTGTACGGGAGAAAGAGAAGGATACATGCATTTATACTTTGGTCATTCTCTTTATATTTCATCTTCTTGTACGGGAGAAAGAGAAGGATACAGGCATTTATACTTTTGTCATCGTGTTTATACTTCATTTTCTTGTATAGGAGAAAGAGAAGGATACAGGCATTTATACTTTTGTCATCGTGTTTATACTTCATTTTCTTGTATAGGAGAAAGAGGAGGATACAGGCATTTATACTTTTGTCATCGTGTTTATACTTCATTTTCTTGTACGGGAGAAAGAGGAGGATACAGGCATTTATACTTTGGTCATTCTCTTTCTATTTCATCTTCTTATATAGGAGAAAGAGGAAAGATCGGGCACTTATATTTTGGTCATCTTTCGGCGTCATACATTCTATTTATGCAAGAGGAGGAACAGGAAAGTTACTTATATTTTTCCTTAATCTGTAGCTTTTCATTTACCTATATTGTTTTCGTCCTTCTTCCTGTCTTGCTTGCACTGAAATTAAGAACTCTATGACGTGAGGTAAAGAGGGGAACTTTTTTTTATTTTTTTTCAATTGCGACAAAGAGGTTTCAGATTCTGTACTAAGATTTCTGATGCTAATAAATTTGATCAAAGTATAGTCTAGCGTTTCCACGGATGCTCAGCGCGGTCTCCATGTGGTAATAACTGTTTTTTTTAGTCCCTATGAGATAAACTGAGATAAATGAAAAATGTGAATGCCTGTATCTTTCTTCTGTATAAAAAAAAAGAGCATTGTAAGATACGCCTAAAGAAAAGGACTAATATATAAATGTCCACATCCCGTTTGCTCCTTGGCGGAATGGATGTGGTTTATAATATGGATAAGATATTGGAGTAGTGATGTGAGGGGAAATAGGGTTAAAAAGGGAAAAACTGAGTCGCTTGCCGAGGTAATTTTGAGTTTCCTGGGAGGGAGAACGATAAGAATCCACGTCAGATATTTTAAAGAAGCG
>NC_066544.1:9733277-9765777 GCF_024679095.1 Eriocheir sinensis
AACACATAAAGGAAAAGAAGTGGAGGAGGAGGAAAAGAAGTGGAGGAAGAAGAGGGAAAGTAGATAAGAGGAAGAAGGGAAAAGGGAGTGAGGGGAAAGAGGGAGGGGAAAGAAGGAAAGAATGAGGGAAGAGAATTATGAGTGTGTGTGTGTGTGTGTGTGTGTGTGTGTGTGTGTGTGTGTGTGTGTGTGTGTGGACGCGGGCACAGGTACACACAGGTCCTCAGGTGGGCACAGGTACCGTCTCCGGCCCGCCTGTGCAATCAATACCTGCCCTCCACCCCCTCCACCCCTCCACCTGTCCTGCCTACTCCCCTCCACCTCTCCATCTCTCCCTTCCACCCCGCACCTCACTACGCTTTCTCCTCCACCTCCACTTCCTCCATTCATCCACCTGTTCTTCTTCCTCCCTTCCACCTCTCCACCTCTTCTTCTTCCATCCCTGCAAGTCTCAATCCACCTTCTCTCTCTACCTCACCACACTTTCTCCTCTACCTCCCCTTCCAATATCCCTCCACCCCTTCTTCCACTCTCCACCTCACCATTCTTCCTTTTCTCCTCTCCCTCTCCTTCTACTGTTCCACTCTCTATTCCTTCCTCTCTCCTCCACTTCACTTTCCTCCACCTATCCCTCCACCTCCCCATCTTCGCTCCTCCACCTTACCACCCTTTCCCTCCATCTCTGTTCCTCCGTTTTTTCCCCTCCACCTCTTCTTTTTTTTACTCCTTCCTATACCTCTCCACCCTCTATTCCACCTCTCTTCTCCTTCACGTTTTCTCCACCTCCACTTTCCTCTCTTCTTCCACTTCTCAATCCTCTATTCCACCTATCCTCCTCCTCCTCCTCCTCCCTATTCCTCCACCTCCTCTCCTTCCACTCCTTCCATCCTCTATTCCACCTCTCCTCCTCCTCCTTCCTATTCCTCCACCTCCTCTCCTTCCACTCCTTCCATCCTCTTTTCCATCTCTCTTCTCCTCCACCTCTTTCCTTCTTCACATTTTCTCCTCCACTTCTCCGTCCTTTATTCCACCTCCCCTTTCACCTCAGTCTCTCCACTCTTTCTCCTCCACCTCATTCTCTCCACCTCTTCCATTCTTCCTCCAATTTGTCTTCCTTCCTCCATTTATCTTCTCTCTCTCTCTCTCTCTCTCTCTCTCTCTCTCTCTCTTCCTCGTCTCCCTTTTCCTTCTCTTTTAATTAAACCGTCTCTCTCTCTCTCTCTCTCTCTCTCTCTCATCATCCTTTTCTTCTCTTCATTTCGACCGTTTTCTTCTTTTTTCTCTCCCTCTTTCCTCCTCTTCTTCCCTCCCTTCCATTTACGGAGAGAAGGAAGGAAAGAAGGAGGAAAGGAGAGAAGGAAAGAAGAAAGGAGAGAGAAAAGGAGAGTAAAGGAGAGAAAATAACATGAGAAAATGGAGAAAGTATGGAGAGAGAGAGAGAGAGAGAGAGAGAGAGAGAGAGAGAGAGAGAGAGAGAGAGAGAGAGAGAGAGAGAGAGAGAGAGAGAGAGAGGGAGGGAGGGAGAGAGGGGGAGAGGGAAGTAGGGAGAGAGAGAGGGAGGGAGGGAGAGTAAAGTACAGGTATAGATAGACAGGAAGAGCCGGAGGAAGAGGGAGGGAGGGAGAGGGAGGGAGAGAGAGAGGGAGAGGGAGAGAAATATGGTGAACCGAGGGAGGGAGAGAAAGAGAAGGAGAGGAGAGGAGAGGGAGAGAGGAGAAATATGGAGGGATGGAGAGGAAGAGGAGGAGGAGGAGAGAGAGAGAGAGAGAGAGAGAGAGAGAGAGAGAGAGAGAGAGAGAGAGAGAGAGAGAGAGAGAGAGAGAGAGAGAACAGGTTTGGGATATAGACAAGATGAGGGGAAGAAGGATATGTAAGGGGAGGGGAGGGGAGGAGAGATGGGGAGAGGGGAGACTAATTGGCGCCTGTTGACCACACCGTTAATTATCAACCACAATCAACCAGGTAACAACCCCCCCTCCCCCCTCTCCCCCCTCCTTAAGTGATATTGACCCACCCCCTCCCTCCCCTTCCTCCTCCCCTTCACCCATTAGGAGGAGGAGGAGGAGGAGGAGGAGGAGGGGAAGGGGGAGGAGGAGGAACAACAGGTGATTTCAAGGAAGGGGAGAGAGAGGGGAGAGGGGAGGGTAGATAGAAGGGGAGGAGGAGGATAGAGGAAGGGGAGGGGAGAGGAAGAAGGGAAGAGAAAAAAAAGTAGAGGGATAGGGGAGAGAGAAGAAGGGAAGAGAGGAAGGAAGAGGGAAGATGAAAAAAAAGTAGAGGGGAGAGAGAAGAAGGGAAGAGAGGAAGGAAGAGGGGAGAGGAAGAAGGGACGAGAAAAAAAGTAGAGGGAGAGGGGAGAGAGAATAAGGGAAGAGAGGAAAGGAAGAAGGGAAGACAAATGTAGAAGAGGGGAGAGAGAGGGGTAAAAGAAGGGGAGGAAAGAGGGAAGAGAAAGAAAGAGGGGAGAAAGAAGAAGGGAAGAGAGGAAGGAAGAGGGGAAAGGAGGAAGGGAAGAGAAATGTAGAAAAGGGGAGACAGAGTGGTAAAAGAAGGGGGGGAAAAAGGGAAGAGAAAGAAAGAGGAAGAGGGGAGAGAGAAAGGGGAACTGGGGGGAGAGTACAGAGATGGGAAGTAGATAAATGGGGAGCAAATAGAGGAGTAGAAAGGGGAGAAGGGGAGATAAATGGGGAGGAGGGGAGGGGTGATAAAAGTGAGGTAAAAGGGATGGGAGAAACATGAATGAGTAATGGGGAAGGGAGGGGAGAGGGGAGGAACAGGAGAGGGGAGAGAAGGGGAAAAAGGGGAGAGAGAAACAAAGGAAGAGGGAGAAGAGAGGAGAGGAGGAGGAGGAAAGGGGGGAATGGATAAAGAGGTGGAATGGGGAAAGGGAAAGAGAAAAGGGGAAAAGGAGGAAGGGGAAAATAAATGTGGAAATGGAAAAAAAAAAAAGAGGTAGGGGAGGAAAAAAAGGGAAGAGAAAGGAGGAAAGGAAGGAAAATGGAAAGGAGGAGGAAGGGGGACAATGGATAAAGGGGTGGAATAGGGAAAGAGGAAGAGGAAAAAGGAGGAAGAGGAAAATAAAAAAGGGGAAAATAAATGAGGAAATTGAAAAGAAAAAGAGGAAGAGGAGGAATAAAAAGGAAGAGGAAGGAGAAAAGGAAGGCAAAAGGAAATGAAGAGAAAGGAAAGGGAAGATGAGGAAACAGTAATAATAATAATAATAATAATAATAATAATAATAATAATAATAATAATAATAATAATAATAATAATAATAATAATAACAGAAATTTAGACAAAGGAAAATATTACAAAAAAATGTTAACAGAACTGGAAATAGATAGCCAGAAAGATCGATAGACAGACAGACAGACAGACAGACAGACAGACAGACAGACAGACAGACAGACAGACAGATAGACAGACAGACAGACAGACAGACAGATAGACAGACAGACAGACAGACAGACAGACAGACAGACAGACAGACAGACAGACAGACACTGACGGAAATGTATATAAAAAACACCCGCGCCACAATGCAAAAAATAAAACAGTACAGTAAAGATTTAATTAAAACCGCAAACACACACACACACACACACACACACACACACACACACACACACACACGCACACATCGCACACGCACACAACGCACACGGCGAGCGAATAACAAAACAACTAACAAACCCACTCACATACACACCCTCCCCTCCTCCTCCCCTCCCCACTCCCCTCCCCTCCCCTCCCCATCACTTCCCCTCACTCTCCCCCATTCCTATGATAACGAAGCCCAAAACAAGTTACAAACACCACCGCATAATCTCCCTTCCCTTCCCCTTCCTGTTTCCCTCCCCTTCCCCTCACTTTTCCCCTCCCTTCCTAACTACCGCCCGATGGTTCAATGGAGTTGTTAGGTCGAACCAGAGTAGTTTGAAAGTAGTTAAACGGGACCAGTATTTGTCAATTTGGTGGTGGTGGTGGTGGTGGAGGCGAGAGGGTTAACACAGATATATAGTTTGGGAGTGGGGAGATGGGTGGGGAGAGGGGTGGGGAGAGGGGTGGAGAAGGGAAGGGCGTATGCAAAATTGGGAAGATCTATAGATTTTTTTTTTTTTTTTGGGGGGGGGTTGCGGCTCCGTGTGTGTGTGTGTGTGTGTGTGTGTGTGTGTGTGTGTGTGTGTGTGTGTGTGTGTGTGTGTGTGTGTGTGTGCAACAAAATACCTCACTTGTGTTTTATTATTATTATTACTTCTACTACTCTCTCTCTCTCTCTCTCTCTCTCTCTCATACCCAATATTTAGCCCGAAAAACAAAGATGCAATTTCCCCTCTTTTTTCCCCTTTTCCCCAGCCGCTTCCCCTCTTTTCCCCAACCCTTTAAGCTCTCATATCCCTTCCCTTTTTTCCCCTCTCGCCCTTCCTTCCCCTCTACTCTCTCTCTCTCTCTCTCTCTCTCTCTCTCTCTCTCTCTCTCTCTCTCTCTCTCTCTCTCTATCTCTCTCTCATATAATCTCTCCCCTTCCTCTCTCTTCTCTCTCATAATCTCTCTCTCTCTCTCTCTCTCTCTCTCTCTCTCTCTCTCTCTCTCTCTCTCTCTCTCTCTCTCTCTCTCTCTCTCTCTCTCTCTCTCTCTCTCTCTCTCTCTCTCTCTCTCTCTCTCTCTCTCTCTCTCTCTCATCTCTCTCTCTCTCTCTCCTATCTACACCTCTACCTATCTATATATGCCTTTCAAAATATCTATCTATGTATTAACCTCACACACACACACACACACACACACACACACACACACACACACACACACACACACACACACACACACACACACACACACACATAACACTCTCATTCTCTATCCCTCACTGGTACACACACTCAATCTTTCACACACTCACACTCACTCCCTCAATCTTACACACACTCTACTCACTCCCTCACTCTCTCACTCACTCCCTTAATCTTTCACACACTCACACTCACTCCCTCACTCTCTCACTCACTCCCCTCTCTCTCTCTCTCCTCCAGGGAAGAGCTTCAACCTGTCCATCATAATCAGCTCGGCGCCTATCCAGATCACGACGCTGACGAAGGCGATCAAGGTTACGGTAGACGGACCTCGCGAGCCCCGGAACAAGTCACGTGAGTGGATTGTGGGTAGGTGGTGGAGCGCGGTTGTTGTGTGGAGGTGGTGGTTGTGGTTGTAGTGCTGGTGGAAAGGTAAGGTAGGGAGAGTGGTTGCAGTGGTTGGACTTGTGATGGTGGTGATGGTGGAAGGTAAGGTGGGTGTGGAGATGCATGGTGGTTGGTGGTGGTGGAGAGAGGTGATGGTGACCGTGGTGGTGATGGTGAAAGGTAATGTGGTGAGACTGTACAGAGTGGTGATGATGGTGGTGGTGACGTTGGTGGTGATGAAGAGGTTTTGTAGGAAGATGTGGTGATGATGGTGGTGGTGGTGATGATGATATGGTGAAGAAAGGCTGGATGATGTGGTGAGTAAGAAGTGGTGATGGTGGTGATAGTGGTGGTGGTGGTGATGATAGTGGTGATGATGATGATGGAGAAAACAAAGTGGAGTGAGATAGAGAACAAAAAAGAGAGCTAGGAGAGAGAGAGAGAGAGAGAGAGAGAGAGAGAGAGAGGCGGGGCGGGGGATCAATTAAATACACTTGCCTCCACATGTCTGTATGAAGCACAATCACTCACCGGCCTAACAGAGAGAGAGAGAGAGAGCGGTCGGGTTGTGCGTACTAAATGCCTTTAATATTATGCATCAGGGACGAACTGACTTGAGAAACGAGAGAGAGAGAGAGAGAGAGAGAGAGAGAGAGAGTGTGGAATGGTTATTATTACTACATATGACTCTACTCTCCACACACACACACACACACACACACACACACACACACACACACACACACATTAACAAACAAACAAATAAACGAAATAGACAGAATAACAGCAACACAAAGAAGCACAGCAGCATACAAGTAAGTTAGCTTTAATATCTCTCTCTCTCTCTCTCTCTCTCTCTCTCTCTCTCTCTCTCTCTCTCTCTCTCTCTCTCTCTCTCTCTCTCTCTCTCTCTCTCTCTCTCTCTCTCTCTCTCTCTCTCTCTCTCTCTCTCTCTCTCTCTCACCCGTTCATTTTCCCCTTTTTCTTTGTCCCCTCTTTTATCCTCTCATTTTTTCCCTTCTACTCTTTTCCTTCTTCCCCTTTTCCCCTTCATTCTCTGTGTTCTTTCGTTCCACCTTTCCCCTCTCCTTTCCTCTCACATTTACCATCTTCTTTTTCCTCTCTATTTCCCCTTTTCCTTATCTCTCATGTTCCTCTCCTTTCCTTTAACTTTCCCCTCATTTTTTTCCTTTTCCTCTTTTCTTTCTCTTCTCTCCTATCATTTTTACCTCTGTCCCATATCCCGTTTTCTTCCCTTTCACTTTCCCATTTCTCTTTTCCCTCTTTCTCCTGTTTTTCTCCCCTCTATATCTCCCATCACTATCATATCTTCCCATCCTCTCATATTCCCCTCGCTTTCCCTTCCCTACCTCAACCTTACCTCTCATTTATCTTCCTCCTCTTCCTTCCCCTCTATTCTCTCTTCCATCAATATGACCCTCCAATATTTCCTCTTCCTTCTCCTCTTCCTCCTCCTCCTTCTCCTCCTCCTCTCCCTTCCTTTTCATTGAGCTTTCTTCCCCTTTTTTGTGCGTTTTCCCATTCCTGTCACACTCTTAAATACCCTTCCCTAATCTTCCCCTTTTCCCATCATCTCAACTTACGCCCCTTCCTCAAACATTACCCCTCATTTCCTTCTCCCTTATAACTTCCTTGCATTCCTATCACCCCCTCTCTCCCTTTTCTGACATTCCCAACTTCCCCCAAAATTACCCCTTCTTTCCCCTTCTATAATATACCTTCCTTCTATCTCCCCATTCTCCCACTCCCTCCTTCCCATCCCTCCCTTCTTCCCCATCCCTCCCCTCTCAAATTATCATCCCTCCTTCCTCTCCCGACCACCTAATCACCCCCTTTCTAACACTCCCCACCTTTTTCCCCTCACCCACTCGTTTTTTCCCCATCCCCTTTCCCATATCCCATCACCCTATGTAACCCCCTCATCTCAATCCCCACTTTCCCCCTACCCACTCGTTGTTCTCCCCACCCCCATACCTATATCCTATCACCCCACATATCCACCTTTTCTCCCCCTCACCCACTCGCCCTTCACCCCACCCCCCTACCTACACTCCATCACTCCCTGTCACCCCCACATCTCACATCCCCCTTCTTCCCTTCTTCATCCACTCCTTTTCTCTCTCTCTCTCTCTCCACCCCCCCTTACCCAAACCCCCACACCAACCCCCATCTCCCCAGCATCTCACCCCCGTTCTCTCCCCCGCAGGACACCCCGGCTGGGGCTTCCCTCTAGGCTACCACCCGTGGTTGGATTCCCACCTGTCAGCGCTGGGCTACAACCTGGGCCTTACCGCCTTCAACCCCCTCGCCCACACCAAGGCCCTCGAGCTAGCAAGAGGTGAGTCAGGGGGGGGATGGGGGGAAGGGAAGGAATGGGGATGGGAGCGGAAAAGGAGTGTGGGGGGGAATGGGGGGGATGGGAGTGAGAATGTGAGGGATTGCGGGGTAGGAGGGGGAGAGGGAAGTAGGGGTTGAGTGGGGAAAGGGAATACGGAAGGGGAATGGGTAAAGTGGGAATGGGAGGTGAGCGGGGGTAAGGGAGTGGGTGTGTGGAAGTAAGGAGGGAGTGGGAGTGAGAGTGGATGTGTGGAAGGGAGTGGGAAGGGAGTGGGATAAAAGAAAGGGCGGTGTTGGAGTGGGGTTGAGAGGGAGGAGTGGGAAGTAGAGGTGAGTGAGAAGGGAGTGAAGGGGGAGGGGGGAGGAGGGGAGTGGAAGGAAGGGAGTGAAGGGGGAGGGGGGAGGAGGGGAGTGGAAGGAAGGGAGTGAGCGAGTGTGTGGAAGTGAGAGAGGAATGAGAGTTGTCTTTACTAAGTGAGTGAATGAGTGAGTGAGTAAATTATCTTTTTTTTTGTCTACCTGTCTTTTTTAGGGGGGTGGGGGGGGCTTCTGTGCTTTAGAAATTAAGTGGTAGGTGATTTACACACATACACACACACACACACACTCTCTCTCTCTCTCTCTCTCTCTCTCTCTCTCTCTCTCTCTCTCTCTCTCTCTCTCTCTCTCTCTCTCTCTCTCTCTCTCTCTCTCTCTCTCTCTCTCTCATTCTCACCCCCCCCCCTTACGTTACCACCAAGCTAATTAAGTGATCACTCAAGCGCTTAATAACCTCAAATTACCTGACTCATCTAGATCACACCTGATTACACCTGATCAATTACGTGGCGGCAGGTAACGTTGACCCCTCACCTGCCGCGCCCCTTCCTCTGATTGGCTCGCACCTGGCTCACACCTGTATCACGCCTAATCTTTATTGCCGCCGCCACACCTGCTCCCTTACACACAGGTTAAGATAGCGCACCTGTAATTAGCGAAGGACCTCACCTGTTATGTTTTTTTTTCCTCCTCGCCTCGTCCCTCCCTCCCTCAGAAGTTTATATGATATTTTAAAAGTTAACAAGGAATCGATTTTTAGTGTCAAGGATAATGTGTGGAATTAATTAGTGATACGTGGTTTTGCTTATCGTCTGTTTGTGTTATTTTTTCTCTCTCTTTTTCCACGTCTTTATATATTTCAACGTTAACTAAGAATCGATTTTTAGTGTCAACGATAATGTGTGAGATGGATTATTGAGACCTTTTTTTCAATATTGTCTGTTTGTGTTATTTTTTTTTCTCTCTCTCTTTTTCCACGTCTTTATATATTTCAACGTTGACTAGGAATCGATTTTTAGCGTCAAAGATAATGTGTGAGATGAGAGATGAGATATTGAGACCTTCTTTTTTTTAATATTGTCTGTTTTTGTGTTATTTTTTTCTCCTCTCCCACAAATTTGTATGATATTTTAAAAGTTCACTACATAGGAATCGATTTTTAGTTTGTCAAAGATAATGTGTGATATGAATTACTGGAACGGGTTTTTTTTAATATTGTCGTTTTTTTTTTTTTTTTTTCTTCCCTACGACAAGTTTCTATGATATTTTAAAAGTTAACTAGGAATCGATTTCAGTGTCAAAAACAATGTGAGGAATGAATTAGAGACTTTCTCCTTTTTTAATATTGTCTGTTTTTTGTAATTTTTTCCCCTTTCTCACAAGCTTCATTGATATTTTAAAAGTTAACTAGGAATCGATTTTAGTGTCGAAGGTAATGTGTGGAATGAATTTCTGGGACTTTCTTTTTTTCAATATTGTCTGTTTTTGTTGTTGTTGTTGTTTTTTCTCCCCTCCGACAAGTTTCTATGACATTTTAAAAGTTAACTAGGAATCGATTTTAGTGTCGAAGGTAATGTGTGGAATGAATTACTGAAACTCTCCATTTTTAATATTGTCTGTTTTTGTTGTTGTTTTTTCTTTTTTTCTCCCCTCCGACAAGTTTCTATGACATTTTAAAAGTTAACTAGGAATCGATTTTTCAATGCCAAATATAATGTGTGAAATTAATTACTGAGGCGTTCTTCTTTTAAATATTTTGTTCGTATTATTTTTTTTATGGTTTTCCCCCCTCACCTCTAAAGTTTGCATAACATTTTAAAAGTTAACAAGGAATCGATTTTTAGTGTCAAAGATAATGCGTGAAATGAATTACTCAAAACGTTTTTCTTTTTACTATTTTTCCGCCTTACTTTCCCCTTTCTCTTTTACCTCTTTCTCCTCTCTTCTTCCCCTCTAAGTCTCCCATCACTATCATCTCTTTCCATACCCTCATTTTCCGTCATACTCCCTTCCCCCTTCCTCAACCTTACCTCTCATTTATCTTGTTCCTTTTTTTCTTTCCCCTCTATTCCCCTTTTTCATTAATATTTATCTTAGTTTTCCTCACAACTTTATATAATTAAACGTTTACTAGGAAGTAGTTTGGAAAGTTTCGTTTAGTCGGCGCAACATCTGTGGTCATATGCCGGAGAAAGACAGAAGGGGAAGGAATTATAGGAGACGGGACACAACACCCGATTAATACCTGGTACCCATTCATTGTTGGGTGGACAGGAGCGTGGTGTATCGGAAAGGCCGCCCAAATTTGTCCAATCCGCCCGGGAATCGAACCCGGGCTCTCTCGATTTACTAGGAATCGATTTTAGTTTATTAAGATAATGCGTGAAGTTAATTACTGAAACGTTCTTCTTAAAATATCATGTTTGTATTCATTATTTTGTTCATCTATTTAATTATTTTCCTTCTGTTTACAATTTGAATTATCTGCTCGTTAACTATGAATCATTTTTAGTTACCGATATAATACGTTCAAGTGATAATTTAGACATTTGTTTCAAGAATATCAGTAATGCATATTTTTGTTTGTTTGTTTATTTCTCTTTTCATAACCCTATACATATTTTCTTTCTTTCACATCTCGTTCATATTTTTTTCTTTTTTCATACTCATATATATGCACTTTTTCCTGTTTGTTTATTTCTCTTTTCATAACCTTGTATATATTTTCTTTCTTTCACATCTCATTCGTATTTTATTTTATCTTTTCATAATCATATATAAGCTTTTTTTTCTCTTTGTTTATTTCTCTTTTCATAATCGTATATATGCATTTTTTTTTCTCTAGTTTATTACTTTTTTTACGACCTTTTATATTTTTTTTTTCTTTCACATCTCAATCAAATTTTGTTTTCTCTTTTCATAATAATTTATAAGCATTTTTTTCTCTTCACGGCCCTATATATTTTCTCTCTCTTTACATTATATACTTTCTTCTCTCTTCACAACCCTATACAGATTTTCTTTTGGGTTGACTTGCAATCTATTTTCAGCAACCAAGCTCAGGCACCACAACCAAATCACCTAACTACCAGAATACCGATTTTATATGTTTTTTTTTTCCACGAGGAGAACAAACCTCTTTTTTCACGGTCATGCTGAACGCTATTAACATTTTTTCATAATTACGTTCAACGCTTTATTTTTTTCCTAATTATATTCAGCGCTATTATTTTGAGTAGTTTTTCATAGTTTTTCTTAACGATTTAATTATTTTTATAGTAATACCAACACTATTTTTTTTTCATATCTATACTCAACACTAATTTTTTCATATCTATACTCAACACTAATTTTTTCATATCTATACTCAACACTAATTTTTTTTCATATCTATACTCAACACTAATTTTTTCATATCTATACTCAACACTAATTTTTTCATATCTATACTCAATACTATTCCTGCAAATCAATACTCAACACTAATTTTTTCATATTTCTACTCAACACTTCCTGCAAATCAATACTCAACACTATTTTTTCCTATTTATACTCAACACTCATTTTTTTGTGTGTGCTCTTTCACATTCTTATACTCAAGGCTATATATTTTCTTTTCTTCACAACCTCCGGCCTTTCCAGGTAAAGGTGTTGTAGCCAGTTGATTGAAGCAACGGGAAGACAAACTTTCCAATTAATTACGATCAAAATTTCTTCACGTCCTCCTGTCTGTAATATTTTCAATTATTTATCACCATATTTTTTCTCCTTCTTACACAATCTTACTTAAACAGAATTCGCGTCCTAACCAAAATAAGTGACTCAAACAAGCAGGCAATTCATTACTCGGAAAATTTATTATTATCTTTATTATTATTTCTATTTACTATATTCTTCATCTAGCATCATATTCATTAAACACTTTTCACAACATACACAACATACATTACTTATATATTTTTTTGTTTACATGCTATTAATCTATTAAATATGTATTCTTTTTTTTTTTTACGGCAATCACTTCTAAATCATATTTCTTTGTATTTTTTTTCTTCTTTTGTTTGTATTGAGTTTTTATTTTTATTTACATATAATTTATCATGTTATTTTTTTTATTATTCCTTTTTCACGGCACACACGAAATCTTCATATATCTATTAATTCTTTTGATTATTTGTCTTATTTATTTATTTTTTCTGCTATTGCTTTCATTATTCAATTTTCACGGCACACAAAAACGTTCAAAGCATATTAGTTCTATTATTTACATTTACACTTCATTTATCTTCCATCATTTTCATCATTCACATGCGGCGTCTACATCATCATATTCCTATTACATATATTTTCAATTTCATATTATTTATCTATTGTTATTTCCACTATTTTTCTTCACGGCACACACAAACGTCTACATCATATTTCTACTCATTTCGTATTATCTATTTTCATTTGTATCTACCTGTTCATCTATTACCATTTTGTATTATCTATTTTCATTTGTATCTACCTGTTCATCTATTACCATTTTCCCCCCACGGCGCAAACGACGCCTACATATTCCATTTCTTTATATTGTTTCTTCACCACCATTTCCGATCGCCGGGGAATCCTTAACAGAGCTTGCCTGCGTGCACTTAATTAATTGAAGAACACCTGCCTCAACACACCTGGCGGGGCTTAATGGCCAGTGATGTCCAGGAATACAAACACCTAACATTACTCTGATCACTTACGGTTTTTATTTCTTTTTTTTTTACTTTTTTTTTTTTTTGCCTTTGTTGTTGGTATCGTTGCCGGCGCAGTTAAAGCCGACACACACACACACACACACACACACATACACAGACACACAGACACACAGAACGATATTACACCGGCTATTCACGATCTATTGGTGTTTCTCTTTTTTTTTTATGTGTGTGTATGTGCGTGTGCGTGTGTGCGTGTGTGTGTGCGTGTGTGTGTGTGTGTGTGTGTGTGTTGGGGTGGGAGGATTATTTTGTCTCCTGGAAAAATAATCAACGTAGGAAAATGAGAGAAAGGGGAAAAAAAAGGATTGTCTTGATTGATTCTTGTGACTGATCATACTTTGTTTTGTTTTCTTTTTTTGTGTGTGTGTTGTTGTTAGTCTTGGAAAAACATCAACAGAATAAAAGGAGAGTAAAAAAAATAGTTTACCTCATCGACTCTTCTAAATGAGCATGCTTTTTTTTTTTTCATTCTGAGTTACAAAAAAAAAGTAAAGCATCAATGTAATAAGAAAAAAAGCTTACATTTATCAACTCCTCTGATTTTTTTTTTTTTTTTTTTTTCATCGTCACTGACCTATCGGCATCAGCATAACAGAGGAAAAGTTGATCTTACTCGACTTTTTAATAAATGATATCCTTATTTTTTTTTATTATCTTTGCCGCCATTAAAACACAAATAGTAAAAACAATGAAAAAAAACATCTTGATCGCCTATTTAAATTATTACCCATTTTTTTCTGTTACTTCTGAAAACACTCGCACATAAAAAAAAAACTATAAGAAACAAAAATAAAAAATATATGTTCATCCAAATATTTTCCTTCACAATCCACATATTTTTTTTCTTTCCAGTGCAAAACTTGATTAAACTTTTCTTGTAATTATTTCGACTTAAGCATTTTTCTTCTTTTTTTTAATTATATTTTCTCTTTGCGACATTTTTCATCACCAATACAGTGTTGTGGGTATTATGTCATCACCAACACCAACACCAAAACTCACCACCACAATCACCACCACCCTCATTACCACCCATGTCCTTCATCATCACTGTCACCACCATCATCATCACCACCTTCTTACAGCACTCACCACTATCATCACCACCCATCCTTCACCACCCTCACCACCAAAACCATCACCACCACCCTCATTACCACCCATGTCCTTTATCATCACTGTCACCACCATCATCATCACCACCTTCTTACAACACTCACCACTATCATCACCACCCATATTTCACCACCCTCACCCATCACCACCCATATTTCACCACCCTCACCACCTATTACCATCACCATCATCACTATCATCACACCTAGGCAATTCATCACCACCATCACCACCAACTATCAACATCATCATCATTAACTCATCACCGCTGTATCACCACCATGTATTACCATTATCTATCACCACTTCATCACCACCAACTATTAATATTACCATCATCAATTTACCACCACTTTTCCACCACAATCACCATCATTAATCTCTCATCCCCTCTATCACCACCATCACCACTACCACCCTTATTCATCAAGACCTTATCACCACCACCACCACCACCACCATCACCACCCTCACCACTCCTTTCTTCTTCCACAGTGGGCGGCAACGGGTGGCTGGACGCCTGGCGGGGGGCTTCCGGACTGGTGGGGGGGCTGGGCATGGGCGTGGGGGGCTCGCACCTCCCCGGCACGGCCCTGGGCAGCCTCTCCGCCCACTCGCTCCCCTCTCTGCCCGCCCACAACCCCGCCCACTCCCACGCCCTGGCCAGCATAACCAACACAGAGAGCACGAGACAGCTGCTGAGCGGTGAGTGAAGGGGGGAGAAGGGGGGAAAGGGGGGAGAGTAAGAAGGGGGAAAGGATGAAGAGTATGGAAAGGGGAAAGGGGGGAAGAATGTGGAAGGGGGAAAAGGGGGAAGAGTATGGAAGGGAGGAAAGGGGGGAATAGTATGAAAGGGGGAAAAGTAAAAAAAGGGGGAAAAGGGAAAATAGAATGGAAGGGGGAAGAGTAAGAAAAGGAGGAGAGCGGGAAAAGTTAGGAAGTGTAAAGGAAAGTAGAGGGAGGAAAGAGGAAGAGAGGAGCCGAAGGAAAAGGGGGAGGGGTAAAAGGAAAGGGAGAAGACGAAGAAAGGAAGGGAAGATGAAGGGAAGGTGGGAAGGGGAATAGATGAAGTGGGGAGGAAATAAATGGAAGGGGAAGGGAGGAGTATATAAAGGGAGGGAAGGGGGATAATTGAAGAAGGGGATAAATGGAAGGGGAAGGGAGGAATATATAAAGGGAGGGAATAGGGATAATTGAAGAAGGGAAGAAAGGGGAAAGGGGAGAGGGAGAGGAATGAAAGGAAGGAACACGAAGGAAAGAGAAGGAGGAACTGAGGGAGGATAAAGGAAAGGAGGGGAGAGAAAAAGGAAAAGAGGGAGGAGGGAGGGAATGCAAGTGGGGAGGAAAGGGATGAAGGGAGATTTGAAAGATGGCGGAAATAAATAATGGAGGAAATGAAGGAGGAGGAGGAAGGGATTGAGAGTGAAAAGGAGTGGAGGAAAAGGAAGGGAGGGGAGAACATAGAAGTGAGGGAAGGAGGGAGAGGAAGTAAAGGGAGAGGTCTCCACACACACACACACACACACACACACACACACACACACACACACACAACACATAATACAGTTCACTCGGTTAATCCCTTTTTAATTACGACGAAGAAAACATAATTAGAGGAAAATGCTCACAAAGGAAAGGAAGAAAGAAAGCTATTAATCAGGCTTGTTAGGTGAGAGAAAAAGAGAGAGAGAGAGAAAAAAAAAGATAATCCCGAGGCGAAGGAAATTACCTGACCTATTGAGAGAGAGAGAGAGAGAGAGAGAAATTGGAAGGGTTAAGTGGAAAAGGTACAGAGAAAAGACTACGGATCTCTCTCTCTCTCTCTCTCTCTCTCTCTCTCTCTCTCTCTCTCTCTCTCTCTCTCTCTCTCTCATTAAGGTGCAAAATGATAATAATTTTACATCATTAGTAATTATGTAAACCCGAACTAGTTACCTCATTATTATTATTATTATTATTATTATTATTATTATTATTATTATTATTATTATTATTATTATTATTATTATTATTATTATTATTTATTCATTCATTTTCTGGTTTAAAAAATGTGAGGTATCAAATGCGTCACGTGTGTGTGTGTGTGTGTGTGTGTGTGTGTGTGTGTGTGTGTGTGTGTGTGTGTGTGTGTGTGTGCGTGCGGGCGTATGACCGAGAATTGAGTATCAACATTTTTTTTTCACATAACTCTCGCTTTTCAAAACAGTTAGAGAGAGAGAGAGAGAGAGAAAGTGGCAGGTGTGTGAGTGTATGCGTATGTTTGTGTGTATGTGAGTTTCTGTGTATTTAAAACATCCACAACATTCCATATTTTTTTTCCACTTTTTCACATTTGATCTGCTTGCATTTTTTTTTTCGAACACGCGCGTCACAAATGTTGGTGCGGCAATGTTTTATTAGTTATCAATCAATCAATTTATGCAACACACAACCCCCCCCCCCCTTCTCCTCCCCTCCCCCTTTCCACCCTCTCCCCTCTCTCTCTCTCTATCTACCTCTCTTTTCACCTCCCACACCTCACCTCTCTCTCTCTCTCTCCATATTTATGTTTCCTGTGATTCATCTCTCTCTATATATATGTGTGAATCCATCTATTGCTCATTCATTAAATATGTATGTATGGGGATATGTGTGTGTGTGTGTGTGTGTGTGTGTGTGTGATATGGGTTCGCTTAATGTATGTATGTGTGTGTGTGTGTGTATATATATATGTGTATGTGTGAGTGTGTGTTCGTATGTATGTGTTCACTTTTCTCACGTGTGCATTTCTTCCCCAGGTGAGTCCAGGTGTCTGAGGTGTCGCGGGTGTGAATCAGGGGGGGCGTGCACCTCCCACCTCCACCACGCCACCCCCACGCCCCCCTCCTCCTCCCCCGCCGCCGTCTCCTGCTCCCCCTCCACCTCCACCAACAGCAACAGCAGCAACAACAACAACAACAACAGCACCACCCAGAACCACAACAACAACACCACCACCACCACGAGCTCGGTCTCCACCACCACCACCACCACCACCACGACCAACACCACTGGAGGAGGCGGAGGAGGAGGAGGAGGTGGTGGAGGTGGAGGTGGAGGAGGAGGAGGAAATACCGGGAATGGAGGCAGTGGAGAAACAGGAAGTGGAGGAGGTGGAGTAGGGGGGCTAATAGGAAGTGGATTAGGGGGTGGAATCGTGAGTTTGCGGCCGCCTCCCCTCGCTGCTCTGGGTGGACTGAGCGCCTTCTCTATCCCGAAGACGCTGGGAGGCCTCAAGTCCGCCTTCCAGTCCCGTGAATCCTCTTTTCAGCCCGTCAAGCCTTCCAGCGACAGGAGCCCCGAAGTCAAGGTGTGGCGGCCCTACTGAAGGATACTAAAGGAATCTGCAGGACTCTGAAGGACCCCAAAGAAGCCTGTAGGAACCTGAAGGACTCTATAGAAAGCTGCGTCACCCTGAAGGAACCTGAAAGAGTCTGAAGGAGCCTGAAGAACCAACCCTGAAGGACTTAATAGGACTCTGAAGGACCCTGAAGGACCCTGCCATGACCACAGGAAGGACCATAATGTGACCTCCACTAACCCTTCTCCCTCGCTCCCCTACATTTTCCCTCCCCCCTCCACTAAGTTTCCTCCCCGTCCACTACACTCCCCACCTCCCTCCTCCCTTCGCCCACCTCCTTTCCAAAGACAACCTTACCCCAATCCACCCTAATACGAGCACCCCAACCTCCACTTTTCTCTCCCCACCACCCCCCTCACAAAATACCCCCTCCACAATCTCCTCCTCCCCAATATAATATACCTCCACTACCTCCCCCTCCTCTCACAACCTCTCCCCCATCCCCTCCATGATCCTTCTCTCCCTTCTCCCTCCTCTTCTACCTCCATCGAAACCCCTCCTCCTCCCTCCACCTCCCCCTCCACCCCCCAGCACGTACCTCATCTCCAATCACGTACACTAAATTGCCAGCCACGTACGCACGCACGCACGCACGCACCCCGAACGGACTTCATACCCGTGTGCGTGTATGTACGTGTGTGCGCGCGCGTTCTAATGCGTGTATGTGTACGTGTGTGCGTGTATAAGTGTGTGAACGTCTTTTTTCTAAGTGGTACACAGGCACGCACCACCACCACCACGACCTGACCTGTACTTGTTTTATACGAAGTGAAAAAAAAAATTGTGATAGAAAGTGGAAAAGAGTGGGAGGGGAAAAAATATATATAAAAAAGGAAAAAAATGAGAGTTGATGATGAAGAGAGAGAGGAGAGGAGAGAAAAAAAAAGGAAAGAAAAATGAAGGAGAGTATGATAAAAAAAAACTGTTTGATCTCATTTCGCAGCTCAGAGAAGAAAAAACTGACGGAGGGAAAAAAAGAAAAAAAGAAAGGAGAGATAAAAGGAGGGAGATAAAAAAAAAAGTAAGAGTGGAAAAATAGACGGAAACTTCATAATGTGTTTGTGTTTGTGTGTGTTTGTTTGTGTGTTCTCAGAGTAACAAAAAAAAAAAAAGATACAGAAGAAAGAAAAAATACAGAAGAGGAAAATACGGAAAGTGGAGGAGAGAAAAAGAAAGAAAAGTGGACGAGGAAAAAAGTGGAGGACAAAATATATAAAAAGAGAGAGAGACAGAAAGAGGAGGTCAAAAAAAGGACAAAAAAAAGTTGGTCTACATGAGGCCAACTAGTCATGTGCATTTATGTGCGTACGGAGACAATGTGTACATGAAAGGGACTCCATATGTACGTAACTGTGTGCGTGTGTGTAAGTAC
Organism: Eriocheir sinensis; assembly: GCF_024679095.1. Classification (NCBI taxonomy): domain Eukaryota; kingdom Metazoa; phylum Arthropoda; class Malacostraca; order Decapoda; family Varunidae; genus Eriocheir; species Eriocheir sinensis. Next base: position 9,751,752 of record NC_066544.1, read on the forward strand.
GTGTGATTTTGCGCGTGTGTGTGTGTATGTGTGTACGTGTGTGTATTTACGGTGGCCCAGGACCGCCCCCCCCTCACCCCTGCCCCCCTCCCTGCCCCCGCCCCCTTTTTTCTCAGAGCAAGCCTCCTCCCCTCCCCCCTCCCCCCATCTGCCCCCCCCCCCCCTCCATCACCTGTCCTGAGGAAAATATATTAGTGAAAAACGAACTCAAAATTTCGAAAAACCTTGCCAAAGAAAGTGCAAAGAAGCCGCCTGAGTGGTTTGTGTAGCCGAGAGATAATAATAATAAATGGTAACTTTGTGTATATTATGAGCGCGTTTGATACCTATAAAAAAAAATAGAAAGGAAGAAAAAGGAAGGTGAAAGAAGATTATTTTGCAGGTGAGGGAAGTGACAGCAAACGACAACGACAACAACAACAACAACAACAACAACAACACGGTAACATCACCACCACCACCACCAACAACAACAACAACAACAACAAACACGGTAACATCACTAACATCAGCATCACAACAACAACAACAACAACCTGACTGACTGACAAAAAAAGTACAAAGAGGAAAAAAATAGAAAAACAAACAAACCGCTAAACAAACAGAAAATGAGACACAGACAAACAAAAACAAACACAGAGGAACACAAACACCAAACAGACAGACAGAGAGACAGACAGAGAGACATACTAGCACAAACAGAAGCGAAGAAAAACAGAAAAAAACAGACATTAAAACAAAACAAAAAACAGACAAACAAACACCATTGGAGAGAATGCGGTAAAGCGGAATTCTGTTTACTTGGTGAGCAAACAGAGAAATAAAACACGAGATAAAGGAATAAAGCAGAGAGATAAAGAAATAAAACCAGACTAACAGAAACACAGAATATCGGGGAACAAAACCCGAACGAAAATACAAATGAAACAAAACTCAATTCTTGCAACATAAAGAGAGAGAGACACATACATATATATTTTTTAAACTGCGTTACGTGTGTTTTTCGAATTGAGTTTGAGAAAAGGAAGAAAACAAAAACAAAAGCAACAACGCAACACAACACAAACTATACGAATAACGAAAGATTAAAAAAAACACATTCACAAAAACAAAAAAAAATAAAGAGAAGCTCCATTAAAGAAAAAATGAATATTGGATACACGAAACAAAAGGCAACGACAAAAACAACAAAAAATAGACGAACGAAAGGTGATAACAACATCAACATTAACAAGGAAAGAAATAAAGACCATCACTGATAAAGAAGTAAAAGAAAAAGAAAAGAAAAAAACGAACACTAGATAGTTATAAAGGTAAACAAAACAAAACAAAACAACAACAAAAATACAAGAAAAAATAATGCCAAGACAAAAAATAAGTAAAAAAAAAACGAGAATTAATACGGAAAAATAAACAAAAACACCAATGAAGAAAAACTAAAGAAAGGAACCGTAAACAATGACACCAGATATATATAAAATAAACAACAACAACAACAACAACAACAACAACAACAACAACAACAACAACAACAACAACAACAACAACAACAACAACAATAACAACAACAAATCAAGGAAAAAATATATGATGCAAAGTAAAAAAAAAAAGACAAATTTAAAGATAAACAAAACAACAACAAAAAATAAAATAAATATAATAGCCAGGTAAAAAAAAAATCCTTCACCTGAGTTACCTGGCACGTGACACCTTAATTAGCGGCGACAGGTGAGACGCCATTAACTCACCTGCCCGCCGCCACCAGGTGTGTTAACGAGAGAGAGAGAGAGAGAGAGAGAGAGAGAGAATGGATAATAGTTAAACGTACACACAGACAGACAGACACACAGAAAGACGGACAGACAGACAGACATACAAGAACCACACCAACAAACAAACAAACAAACAACTCGGATGGACCTCCACGACGACGAACAACAACAACAACAACATCAATAACAACAACAAAAAGAAGCAAACAAAAACAATAACGTGCAAACAAAACCGAAAGAAAACAAAGAAAACAAGACAAACAAATATTTCAGTTCTTTTTTTTTTTTTTTTTTTTTTTGCTGGGTAATAACTTTCTTTCCTTCGTATATTTATTTTCCTCTTCTCATTTCAAGTTTTCTTTTCTCCCTCTTCTCTTTTCCAACTTTTCCTTCTTTTTCTGATTTTGTTTTCTCCCTCCTCTTTTCTTTTCCCTACTTTCCTGTCTCTTCTCTTTTCCCCCTCCTCATTTTCTGATTTTCTTTTCTCCCTCCTCTTCTCTTTTCCCTACTTTCCTTCCTCTTCTCTTTTCCCCCTCCTCATTTTCTGATTTTCTTTTCTCCCCCCTCTTCTCTTTTCCCTACTTTCCTTCCTCTTCTCTTTTCCCACTTCTCATTTCCTGATTTTCTTTTCTCCCTCCTCTTCTCTTTTCCCTACTTTCCTCCCTCTTCTCTTTTCCCACTTCTCATTTTCTGATTTTCTTTTCTCCCTCCTCTTTTCTTTTCCCTGCTTTCCTTCCTCTTCTCTTTCCCCAACTTTTCTTTTATTTCTGTGTATAAGTTTCTTTTCTTATTTCGGACTATAAAAACATAGACAAGTGAAATCATTGGAAAAAAACAAGAATACAGCCAAACAAACAAACAAACGAACGAACACTAACTCGAAAACAAACACACAAACACAGAAAAGATTGCAAAAAAAATATTAAAATCAAACTCACAAGAATGAAAAGAAAGAAGAAAAAAGTTAACGTACAAACCAAACCATAAAGAAAAGAAAGAAAAGGAAAAGAAAAGAAAAAAGAAAATAACAAATAAAACAAAGAATAATTAAACTCAAGAAAAAAGAAAGAAATGGATAGAAAGAAAGAAAGAAAGAAAGAAAAATAAAGTTAACATACAAACCAACGAATAAGAAAATAAAGAAAAAAGAAAAAGTTAACCTACAAAACAATAATAATTAATCAAACTCAACAAGAAAGAAAAAGGATGACAAAGAAAGAAAGAAAGAAAGAAAAAGAAAGAATGAATGAAAGAGACTAACATACACAAACAAAACAACAACAACAACAACAACAACTAAAGCTCACAAGATCAAAACAAAAAGAAACAAAAATAAAACAAGAAACCAAAAATAAGACAACCCAGACGAAAAAAAAACACTATAACAACCAACTCACCAACAAAAACAAAACAACATACAAGACAACCCACTAACAAACCAAAAACAAGCAACAACAAACAACACACACACACACAAACAAACACACAAACACCTTTCCATAACAACCCCAAAATCGAGGAACCAGACAAGAACGATACCGGTCCAGCACACACACACACACGCGTTCGCCTCCTCTTTGCTTCCCCTTGAGAGACACGAAAGGACGGAGCTAATTGGCTGAGCTACATATCCGGCGTTATGACTCCTCGCTCCTGATTGGCCAAACAAAGTGTCCATCCTAAATCAGCCGCCCGCCTATTGGTTGATTCGGCCCCGTGTGAGTGTGTGTGTGAGGAGGAGGAGGAGGAGGAGGTGATGGGCCCAATTAGATCGCAGCAAAGTTACGATCTCTTCCTTTAATTAGAGAGAGAGAGAGAGAGAGAGAGAGAGAGAGAGAGAGAGAATAGGTATACGAGATAGGTGAGAAAAGTGAAATAACGGCAAAAATTAATAAAAAGGGGAAATGCAGAAAAGAAAAAGGTAGAAAGGGAGAAAAGGTAGGAAATATAAGATGAAAAGAGGGGAAAAAAATGAAAAGGAGAAAAGGGGAAGAGGGGAAAAAGTAAAAAGGAAAATGGAAAAACGAGGGAAAAGAGGCATGAAAAAACAGAGAAAGAGGTAAAAAAAAAAGATGGTGAAAAAGATGAAAAGGGAAAAATTAAAAAGGGAAAAAGGGAAAGAGGACAAAAAAAGTTAAGGGAGAAAGAGCAAATGGGAGGGGAAAAGGGGGCAAAAAAAAGAGGAAAACAAGGGAAAAAAAAGAGGGGAGCAAATGTGAGTAAAAAGATGGTTAAAAGATGAAAAGGGAAAAATTTAAAAGGGAAAAAGGGAAAGAGGACAAAAAAGTTATGGGAGAAAGACCAAATAGGGGAGGAAAAGGGGCAAAAAAGATGAGGAAAACAAGGGGAAAAAAGAGGGGAACAAATGAGTAAAAAGGGGGAAAATAGGGTAGAGGCGGACAAAGGGACAGGTGAGGGGAGCGGGGCGCAGGTGAGGTCGGGGCGGGGTCTCTCACACCTGTACATACGTTTGGCTGTGTTGTCTGAGTCACTAATTAATCGTGGAAAACCTCACCGACCTTCCTTCCTACCTGACTCTCTTCCCTTCTCGACACTTCCTTCTTTCCTTCCTTCCTGCCTGACTCCCCTTTTCGACACTTCCTTCCTTCCTTCCTACCTGACTCTCTTCCCTTCTCTACGCTTCCTTCTTTCCTTCCTTCCTGAATTCTTCCCTTTTCGACCCTTCCTTCCTTCCTTCCTACCTGACTCTCTTCCCTTCTCTACACTTCCTTCTTTCCTTCCTACCTGACTTCCTTCCTTTTTCGACCCTTCCTTCCTTCCTTCCTTCCAACCTGACTCTCTTCCTTTTTCGACCCTTCCTTCCTTCCTACCTGACTCCCTTCCCTTTTCGACCCTTCCTTCCTTCCTTCCTACCTGAATTCTTCCCTTTTCGACACTTCCTTCCTTCCTTCCTACCTGAATTCTTCCCTTCTCTACATTTCCTTCTTTCCTTCCTTCCTGAATTCTTCCCTTCTCGACACTTCCTTCCTTCCTACCTGACTTCATTTTCTTCCTTCCCCTTTCAATATTCCTTCCTTCCTACCTTCCCCTTTCAATATACCTTCCTTCCTTCCCTTCCTTTCACTTTCAATGTTTCCTTCCTTCTTACCTTTTCCTTCGATTTCAACATTATTTCTTACGTTTCTTTTCTTCTCTGCTTTTCAAAATTATCATTCCCTTCTTTTCTTTCCTTCCTTTTTAATATTACTTTCTTTCCATTCCACTATTTCCTTCCTTCCTTTCCTTTTTAATTTTCGTTCCATCTGTTTTTTCCTACATGACTTATCTTTTCAATACTTCCTTCCTTCCTTCTTTCCTTCTTTCCTTTTAAAAATCCTCCCTTCCTTTCTTTATTTTTTTTAATGTTCCTTTCTTCCTTTTTTCTATTTCCTTTCTAATATTTTCTTCTTTCCTTTTCCATGTATACCTCCTTCATTTTCCTTTTCCCATTCCATATTATATTCCTTCTTTCCTTCAATATTCCTTCCTTTCGTTATTCCTTTCCATACTCCTTCCTTCTTTTTCTATGTCCTTTCATATATCCTTCTTTCTCCCATTCCTTATCATATTCCTTCTTTCCTTCACAATTCCTTCCTCTCTGCCATTCCTTTCAAATATTCCTTCCTTTCTATAATTCGTGTACATAACGAATAAATATAAAATCCGAATAAATTTACCTGGTGGAAAAAATAAACAAAAGAAAAAAAAAGGAAGAACAAACATTTTTTTCTTTAAACATTCATTCCTTAAAAAGTCTAAAAGTGACATTGTTTTTTTTTTCCCCCTGTAACAACCCCTTTGAATCATCTTTACCTCCCTCTCCCTTTTCCTCTCCCTCCCGTTTCTTCCCTTTCTGTTTATCACCCTTCCTTTTCCTCCCTTTTCCTCTTCCTCCCGTTTCTTCCCATTCTGTTTATCATCCTTCCTTTTTCCTCCCTTTTCCTCTCCCTCCCGTTTCTTCCCTTTCTGTTTATCACCCTTCCTTTTCCTCCCTTTTCCTCTCCCTCCCGTTTTTTCCCTTTCTGTTTAACACCCTTCCTTTTCCTCCCTTTTCCTCTTCCTCCCGTTTCTTCCCTTTCTGTTTATCACCCTTCCTTTTCCTCCCTTTTCCTCTCCCTCCCGTTTCTTCCCTTTCTGTTTATCACCCTTCCTTTTCCTCCCTTTTCCTCTCCCTCCCGTTTCTTCCCTTTCTGTTTATCACCCTTCCTTTTCCTCCCTTTTCCTCTCCCTCCCGTTTTTTCCCTTTCTGTTTATCACCCTTCCTTTTCCTCCCTTTTCCTCTCCCTCCCGTTTCTTCCCTTTCTGTTTATCACCCTTCCTTTTCTTCCCTTTTCCTCTCCTCTCCCTCTCTATCGCCCTCCCGTTCCTTTCCTTTTTTATCACCCTTTCTTTTCCTCCTTTTCTCTACCGTTCTTCCTCTCTATCGTCCTCCCTTTTCCTCCCTTTTCCTCTCCTCTCCCTCTCTATCGTCCTCCCTTTTCTTTCCTTTCTGTTCATCAACCTTCCTTTTCCCTCCTTTTCTCTACCGTCCACCCGTTTCTCCCTTTCTCTTCATTACCCTTCCTTTTCCTCCCTTTCTCTATCGTCCTCCCTTTTCTTCCCTTTCCCTTTATCACCCTTCCTTTTCCTCTCCTCTGTCTATATATTGTCCAGCCGTTTCTTCCCTTTATTAACCTTCCTTTTCTCCCTTTCTTCTATCGTCCTCCCTTATCCTCTCTCCCTCTCCCTCCTCTTATGACGAAGGGAATCTTAATCAAACTGAAGATATTTTGTACCGTAGGCAGCCCAGGGAGGGAGGGGGAGGAGGCGAGGGGCAGGGGCATCGTGCGGCTGGCAGGAGGGGGAAGGGGCAGGGGGGGCAGCAACGAGGGGCGTGGCAATTCTCGAACGGCGTGACCAAACACACCTTTATACCCTACCTGCCTGCCCCCCACCCCCCTCACCCCCCTGAACCCCAACCCCCAACACACATCCAGGTGAACCCATGTATGTGTGTGTGTGTGTGTGTGTGTGTGTGTGTGTGTGTGTGTGAGGGGGGGAGGTGAGGGGGTAAGAACACAACGCCCCCTCTCTCTCCCCCCTGCCCCCCTCCCACACATCTACAACACCCCAGCCCCCTTACTCCCCTGCCCCCCCCCCCTCCCCCCCACCCCCCCTCGTACACTTTGTAAATACTTGTATACAATAAATGTTTCGAAAATATCATAGACTGTGTTTGATTATCCCTCGTCATGGTACTGTTGTTGTTGTCCTTGTTGTTGTTGTTGTTGTTGTTGTTGTTGTTGTTATTTTTAGTTTCTCGTGTATGATTTGTTTTCGTTTTCTTTCCCATTTTTTCCCTTTTCTTTCTTTTTTAGTTTTATATTTTCCTTTTCTTTCATTATTTTCCTATCTCTCATTTTCCTTTTTCTTTCCTACTTTCCGGTTTATTTTCCTTTTCTTTCTTTCCCAATCTTGTATTTTCCTTCTCTTTTCCTTCTTTCCCCCTCTTTTATTTTTATTTTCTCTCCTTCCTTCTTTCCCCATCTTTTATTTTTACTTTCGTTTATTTTCCAATCTTTTTATTTTCCTTATCTCTCCTTCCTTCTTTCCCCATCTTTTATTTTTCTTTCGTTTCCTTCTTTTCAATCTTTTATTTTCCTTCTTCCTTTTTTCCCCATCTTTTATTTTCCATTTCTGTCCTGCTTTCTCAATCTTTTATTTTCCTCTTCTTTCCTTCTTTTCCAGTCTTTTATTTTCCTCTTCTTTCCTTCTTTCCCAGTCTTTTATTTTCCTTCTCCTTCCTTCTTTCCCCATCTTTTATTTTCCATTTCTGTCCTGCTTTCTCAATCTTTTATTTTCCTCTTCTTTCCTTCTTTCCCAATCTTTTCTTTTTCTTTTCTTAACTTTCTTTCCCAGTTTTTATTTGACTTTTCCTCCTGTTCTCTTTCTTCTTTACTTCTCTTTCCTACTAATTCTTTGTTTCCTCTAATTTTCTTCTCTTTTTTCCTCCTATTACATTCTTCCTTTTCATAATTTCCTCCATTTTCTCATATTCGTTATATTGTTTACACCCCTCCCCCCTACACACACACACACACACACACACACGGACGCACGCCACACACACGCACGCACGCACGCACACTCACATACACACCGAGTTGATCATAAAGCGAATCAAAGCGGTTATCAAACGCATCCAATCTTTTCACTCCGCCATAAATAATTGTATAATACATTAATTAAAGCACAAAACTCGAACACGCGCTCACAGAATAAATAAATGAATAAATGAACGAATGTATGAAGGTATCAAACCGAAATTAAACCTCAGGGGAGACAGACACACAGACAGACAGACAGACACACACACACAGATTGACACATACACATAAAACAAAGGGATAGACAGATAGACATACAGACAGAAGGACATATTTAAAGACAGACAGACAGACAGAAGGGCATATTTAAAGACAGACAGACAGACAGAAGGGCATATTTAAAAACAGACAGACAGACAGAATGGCATATTTAAAGACAGACAGACAGACAGAATGGCATATTTAAAGACAGACAGACAGACAGAAGGGCATATTTAAAGACAGACAGACAGACAGAATGGCATATTTAAAGACAGACAGACAGACAGAAGGGCATATTTAAAGACAGACAGACAGACAGAAGGGCATATTTAAAGACAGACAGACAGACAGAAGGGCATATTTAAAGACAGACAGACAGACAGAAGGGCATATTTAAAGACAGACAGACAGACAGAAGGGCATATTTAAAGACAGACAGACACACAGAAGGGCATATTTAAAAACAGACAGACAGACAGAAGGGCATATTTAAAGACAGACAGACAGACAGAAGGGCATATTTAAAAACAGACAGATAGACAGAAGGGCATATTTAAAGACAGACAGACAGACAGAAGGGCATATTTAAAGACAGACAGACAGACAGACGCGCATACATACTCGTACAGACACACAGACAGACGGACAGACGACACAGATTGACACATACACATAAAACAGAACAAAATGACAGACAGACAGATGGACAGACAAATGGACAGACAGATAGGCAGACAGACAGACAAACATACACACATAACATGGAGCAAAGCGAGAGACAGATAGATAAAAAGACCTACAAAAAAAGACAAGCAGAGTATAAAGAGACAGATTGACGAACAGACACAAACAGATACACATACACACATACATTAAAACAAAAAAAGACAGATTGATATACGCATAAAATAGGACAAAATGATAGACAGACAGAAGGGAATACAGATAGATAGGTAGACAGACAGACAGACACACACACAGACAGACAGACAGACAGACGGATACCAATATAAAACAGAGCAAAAATAAAGACAGACAGACATAAAGACATACATAGAGTTGGACAGACAAAACTAGTCGGACAGAGACGAACAGACGAACAGACAGATACAGACAAAGATGGACTTGTAACACAGACACACACACACACACAAAAAAAAAAAAAACATTAAAATAACAAGAAAAACAGAATGAGAGGTGGAATGAGAAAACAGACACCCCCTTCCACACACAGACACATTAAACAGACCTCATTACCTTTCTCTTCCCTTCCTAAAATAAAAAATAAAAAACAATAATATATACCTTACACAGACACATACACACACACACACACACACACACACACACACACACACACACACACACACACACACAGAAAGAGAAAGAGAGAAACCACACACACACGTTCACACACACACACACACACACACATAAACACCACCTCGCTTATAACACTCCAAAAAAACATTAACACAAAAATAAAACACAAAACAGTCCCATTTCCACGCACCCAGCCAGGCATCGCGGCGCCTCCACGGGCCTTACGCCGGGAATGCAAACCCAGCCCGCACGAGCACCTCAATTAGACCACGCCAGGTAAGCAGAAAGGCGGCCCAAAACACAGGTGCGTATACGTCATAATTAAGCGGCGCGGCGGGCAGGTAAGGGGCGACGGAATGTGTGTGTGTGTGTGTGTGTGTGTGTGTGTGTGTTTGTTTGAAAGTGAGAGTGAAAGTACGGACCGCCAGACTTATAAGAGAAAGACAATGAAAGAAAGAAAGAAAGAATGAATGAGTGCGTGATAGAAAGATAGATAAAAGGAAAGAATGAGTGAATGACGAATGACAGAGAGGAAGAAAGACAAAGAAAAAAAGAAAAAAAAATACAATGAGATACGTATTTTTTGTGACAAAGAAAAAAAGAGACAAAGAAAAAAAAAATATAAAGATACGTATTTTTGTGTGTGTAACAGAAAGAAGAAAAGAATACAAACATTTTTTTGCAACAAGTGACAAAATTGATGTTCTAAAAAACGTATACTACTACTACTACTACTACTACTACTACTACTACTACTACTACTACTGCTACTATTACTATTACTACTACTACTACAACTACTATTACTACTACTACTACTACTACGGAGGAGGAGGAGGAGGAGGAGGAGGAGGAGGAGGAGGAGGAAACAGGTGCGCGGAGGAAAGTGGGGAGGAGAGGAAAAATGTGGGATTGAAGAGGGAGGAACAAAGTGGGGAGAGAAAGAGGACTTCAGGGGTGGGAATGAGAGGAGGAGGAGGAGGAGGAGGAGGAGGAGGAGGAGGAGGAGGAGGAGGAGGAGGAGGGGCTGGGGATTGGACAAAGTGGAGAGGATTAAGGAGGGAAGGCGAGATGGGATGGAGTGAGGGGAGAGAGGAGGGATGAAGGAGGGGAAGGGAGGGGGGAAGGGAGGAAGAGGAGGAGGAGGAAGAAGGAAGGTGAGAGAGTAAGAGACGAAGAGTTTTCAGGCAGAAGTGAGTGTTTTCCAATCCCTTCCTTTATCCCCTTCCTTTGTCCCCTTCTTTTATCCCCTTCCTTTGTCCCTTTCTTTTATCCCCTTCCTTTGTCCCTTTCTTTTATTCCCTTCCTTTGTCCCCTTCTTTTATCCCCTTCCTTTGTTCCCCTTCCTTTCTTCCACTTATTCCTCTCCTTTATCCCCTTCCTTTATCCCCTTCCTTTATTCCCCTTCCTTTCTTCCACTTATTCCTCTCCTTTACCCCCTTCCTTTATCCCCTTCCTTAATTCCCCTTCCTTTCTTCCACTTATTCCTCTCCTTTACCCCCTTCCTTTATCCCCTTCCTTAATTCCCCTTCCTTTCTTCCACTTATTCCTCTCCTTTATCCCCTTCCTTTACCCCCTTCCTTTATCCCCTTCCTTAATTCCCCTTCCTTTCTTCCACTTATTCCTCTCCTTTATCCCCTTCCTTTACCCCCTTCCTTTATCCCCTTCCTTAATTCCCCTTCCTTTCTTCCACTTATTCCTCTCCTTTACCCCCTTCCTTTATCCCCTTCCTTTATTCCCCTTTCTTCCACTTATTCCTCTCCTTTATCCCCTTCCTTTATCCCCTTCCTTTATCCCCTTCCTTAATTCCCCTTCCTTTCTTCCACTTATTCCTCTCCTTTACCCCCTTACTTTAATTCCTTCCTTTCTTCCACTTATTCCTCTCCTTTATCCTTCCTTTATCCCCTTCCTTTATTCCTTCCTTTCTTTCTTCCACTTATTCCTTTATCCTTCCTTTACCCTTCCTTTATCCCCTTTATTCCCCTTCCTTTCTTCCACTTATTCCTCTCCTTTATCCCCTTCCTTTATCCCCTTCCTTTATTCCCCTTCCTTTCTTCCACTTATTCCTCTCCTTTACCCCCTTCCTTTATCCCCCTCCTTTATCCCCTTCCTTTCTTCCACTTATTCCTCTCCTTTACCCCCTTCCTTTATCCCTTCCTTTATCCTTCCTTAATTCCTTCCTTTCTTCCACTTATTCCTCTCCTTTATCCTTCCTTTGTCCCCTTCCTTTGTTCTCTTTTATTCCTCATCCCCTTCCTTTTTTCCTTCCTTTGTCCCCTTCCTGTGTTCCATTTCTTTCTTTCCTTTATCCCTTCCTTTGTTCCCCTTCCTTTGTCCCCTTCCTTTATACCCCTTCCTTTCTTCCACTTATTCCTCTCCTTTATCCCCCTGCCTTTACCCCTTCCTTTACCCCTTCCTTAATTCCTTCCTTTCTTCCACTTATTCTCTCCTTTACCCCTTCCTTTATCCCCCTCCTTTATCCCCTTCCTTTCTTCCACTTATTCCTCTCCTTTACCCCTTCCTTTATCCTTCCTTTATCCTTCCTTTATCCTTCCTTTCTTCCACTTATTCCTCTCTTTACCCCTTCCTTTATCCTTCCTTTATCCCTTCCTTTATCCCCTTCCTTTTATCCTTCCTTTATCCCCTTCCTTTCTTCCACTTATTCCTCTCCTTTACCCCCTTCCTTTATCCCCTTCCTTTATCCCCTTCCTTTATCCCCTTCCTTTCTTCCACTTATTCCTCTCCTTTACCCCCTTCCTTTATCCCCTTCCTTTATCCCCTTCCTTTATCCCCTTCCTTTCTTCCACTTATTCCTCTCCTTTATTCCTCTCCTTTACCCCTTCCTTTACCCCTTTCTTTATCCCTTATTCCTTCCACTTATTCCTCTCCTTTACCCTTCCTTTATCCTTCCTTTATCCTTCTTTATCCCTCCTTTATCCCTTCCTTTATCCTTCCTTTCCCCTTCCTTTATCCCCTTTCTTCCATATCCCTTCCTTTACCTTCCTTATCCCCTTCCTTTATCCCCTTCCTTTATCCCCTTCCTTTCTTCCACTTATTCCTCTCCTTTATCCCCTTCCTTTATCCCCTTCCTTTCTTCCACTTATTCCTCTCCTTTACCCCCTTCCTTTATCCCCTTCCTTTATCCCCTTCCTTTATCCCCTTCCTTTATCCCCTTCCTTTCTTCCTTATTCCTTTTACCTTCCTTTATCCTTCCTTTATCCTTCCTTTGTTCCCCTTCCTTTCTTCCACTTATTCCTCTCCTTTACCCCCTTCCTTTACCCCCTTCCTTTATCCCCTTCCTTAATTCCCCTTCCTTTCTTCCACTTATTCCTCTCCTTTACCCCCTTCCTTTATCCCCTTCCTTTATCCTTCCTTTATCCCTTCCTTTATTCCTTCCTTTCTTCCACTTATTCCTCTCCTTTACCCCCTTCCTTTATCCCCTTCCTTTATCCCCTTCCTTTATCCCCTTCCTTTATTCCCCTTCCTTTATCCTTCCTTTATTCCTTCCTTTCTTCCACTTATTCCTCCTTCCTTTACCCCCTTCCTTTACCTTCCTTTATCCCCTTCCCTTCCTTTCTTCCACTTATTCCTCTCCCCTTCCTTACCCCCCTTCCTTCCTTTACCTTCCTTTATCCTTCCTTTCTTCCTTATTCCTCTCCTTTATCCCCTTCCTTTATCCCCCTCCTTTTTCCCCTTCCTTTACCCCCTTCCTTTATCCCCTTCCTTTATCCCCCTTCCTTTACCCCCTTCCTTTACCCCTTCCTTTATCCCCTTCCTTAATTCCCCTTCCTTTCTTCCACTTATTCCTCTCCTTACCCCTTCCTTATTCCTTCCTTTATCCCTTCCTTTATCCTTCCTAATTCCTTCCTTTCTTCCACTTATTCCTCTCCTTTATCCTTCCTTTATCCTTTATCCCTTCCTTTATCCTTCCTTAATCCTTCCTTTGTTCCCTTTATTCCTCTCCTTTATCCCCCTTCCTTTATCCTCTTCCTTTGTCCTTCTAATTCCTTCCTTTCTTCCACTTATTCCTCTCCTTTATCCTTCCTTTATCCCTTCCTAATTCCTTCCTTTCTTCCACTTATTCCTCTCCTTTATCCCCCTTCCTTTATCCTCTTCCTTTATCCCCTTCCTTAATTCCCCTTCCTTTCTTCCACTTATTCCTCTCCTTTACCCCCTTCCTTTATCCCCTTCCTTTATACCCCTTCCTTTGTTCCATTCATTCCTCTCCTTTTCCCCCTTCCTTTATCCCCTTCCTTAATTCCCCTTCCTTTCTTCCACTTATTCCTCTCCTTTACCCCCCTTCCTTTATCCCCTTCCTTAATTCCCCTTCCTGTGTTCCATTTCTTTCTTTCCTTTATCCCCTTCCTTTATCCCCTTCCTTAATTCCCCTTCCTGTGTTCCATTTCTTTCTTTCCTTTACCCCCCTTCCTTTATTCCCCTTCCTTTGTGTTCCTTCTTGTATTCCCTTTCTTTGCTCATTTTCCTTTTTCTCTTCTCCCTTCCCTTATGTTCCTTTCCTTTCCTTTCCTTTCCTTTTTTTCCCTTCTTTGATTTCCTTCCTTTGCTCCTTTACGTTTTCTTCTA
>NC_066544.1:9778277-9798277 GCF_024679095.1 Eriocheir sinensis
GGCCACACAACCCCATGCCATATACATACTGCACACACACAAACACACATACATACATACATACATAACCAGATTCATACACACAATCACCCTTTCTCTCCACCATTAAGAATATGTAAACAAATTTTGGTTCACTATAGAGGCGGATGAGTGGAACAAACAGGCCTGGCAGTCATGTTGTGAGTGCCAATGCTAAGAGTGAAGGAAAATAGAAAAGGCTTGTTGAGTGCCAGTACGATAGCCGCGAAGACAGTGCCACATGGAAGTCGTAAAGTCAATGGAAGGTGGAACAGGTGGTGTTTGGTCTAAGGAAGCTACCCGAAATTGACCTCTCTTTCGGCCACTCCTCTAACTCTTTTTAGGCGCAGTGAGTAGCTGGCTTTTTTTTTTTTCATTATTGTTTCCTTTTTTTTATCGATATCCTTGTAATAACGGGGCCAGAACTGCACTGCATATTCCAAGTGAGGCCACACCGCGTAAGTACACAAGGACAACATGACTCCCGGCGTCTTATTGTCATAGTTCCTTGGGATGAAGAAGAGCATGACATCATTTACTTACATGCAGACTGGCAGTGCTTTGTAAATTGAACTGACTTTAACTGACTCCTTTGCTGTAGAAAAAAAAATAAAGGCTGACTGGTCTCTTCCACACTTTTTATACTCCAGTTTCATTGTTTTCTTATTCTTAACTTTTTTTCTACTTCTCCTTCTTTTTCCTTCTCCTCCTCCTCCTAGTTTTGTGTTATCAATTAAAACATTCTCTTCTTCTTTCCCTTTCTCATTCTTTTCTTCCTTCTTATTCCCCCTGTTCGTGAGTTCCTGTCCTTACTCAACATTTTTTTTCTATTTCTCCTTCTTTCTTCTCCTCCTCCTGGTTTTGTGTTCTTAATCAAAACATTCTCTAATTCTTTCCTTTTCACATTCATTTTTTTCCTTCTTATTCCCCTGTTCGTGAGTTCCTGTCCTTACTCAACATTTTTTTTTTCTATTTCTCCTTCTTTTTCCTTCTCCTCCTCCTCCTGGTTTTGTGTTATTAACCAAAACATTCTCTTCTTCTTTCCCTTTCTCATTCTTTTCTTCCTTCTCATCCCCCCTGTTCGTGAGTTCCTGTCCTTACTCAATATTTTTTTCCATTTCTCCTTCTTCCTTCTGCTATTCCTGGTTTTGTGTTATTAATCAAAACATTCTCTTATTCTTTCCCTTTCTCATTCTTTTCTTCCTTCTCATTCCCCTATTCTTATATCACACATTACTCTTTTTCCCCTTCTTCCTTCTACATATCTTCTTCTTTTTCTTATGTTCTTATTTAAAACTTTCCTCCACTGTTTCCCTCCACCTCCTTCATATCTTAAAGACGTATCAACAACAGTCTTTTATTTTCCCCTACTCCCTTTTGCCCTTTCTCAACTTCCTCCTTTTCTCGTGTTCACTTACAGATACTCCTCTTTTTTTTTTTCCTCTCCTTTCACCTCCTCCTCCTCCTCCCCTTCCTCTTCCTCGATCTACCAGGGTTCATTTACAATCCTCCTATTTTTTTTTCTATTTCATCTCCTTTTTTCCGTCTCCCTCCAGTACACCAGCCTCCTCCTCCTCCTCCTTGGAAAGAGAGGTTTGTTGGTTTGTTTAGAGAGCGAAGGGTGAAGGGAGGAAGGGAAGGGAAGGGAAAGGGAGGGAGGGAAAGAGGGAGAGGAAAAAAATTATATAGCGAAGGGAAATTGAGAAGGGTTCCCCAAGTGAGAGAGAGAGAGAGAGAGAGAGAGAGAGAGAGAGAGAGAGAGAGAGAGAGAGAGAGAGAGAGAGAGAGAGAGAGAGAGAGAGAGAGAGAGAGAGAGAGAGAGAGAGAGAGAGAGAGAGAATGAATAAAAACTAACAAAATCAGGGAGAAAATGATAAAGATGATAAGAAAAAATGAACCAACAGGAAAGTGGAGCAAAAAAAACTTGGAGGAGAAGAGGAGGAAAAAAAGTAAAGAGGAGGAAAAAAAAAGAAGAGGGGAGAAGAGGGACCCGAAAGAGACCTGATTGGGAGCTTGGAGGAAAAAATGCCTCCACTTTTTTTCCTCCTTTTTTTAGGGAGGAAAACAAATGAGGAGAAAGTTTTGTTGATTGTTTAAATAGTGGAGAGGAGGAAGGAGGGAGGGAGGGAGGGAGGGAGAGAAGGAGAAGAGAGAGAGAGAGAGAGAGAGAGAGAGAGAGAGAGAGAGAGAGAGAGAGAGAGAGAGAGAGAGAGAGAGAGAGAGAGAGAGAGAGAGAGAGAGAGAGAGAGAGAGAGAGAGAGAGAGGAGAGAGAGAGATGAGGAGGAGGAGGAGGAGGAGGGAGGAGAGAGAGGATTGGTGACGGTGACTTTATTGATGGACTGGAGGAGGAGGAGGAGGAGGAGGAGGAGGAGGAGGAGGAGGAGGAAGAGGAGGAGGAAGGTAAGGTAGAGTACGTGAGGTCAATGGCGGTGACTGATAGAGAGAGAGAGAGAGAGAGAGAGAGAGAGAGAGAGAGAGAGAGAGAGAGAGAGAGAGAGAGAGAGAGAGAGAGAGAGAGAGAGAGAGAGAGAGAGAGAGAGAGAGAGAGAGAGAGAGAGAGAGAGAGAGAGAGAGAGAGAGAGAGAGAGAGAGAGAGAGAGAGAGAGAGATTTTTTCTTTAATTATGAAGACAAAAGTAAAAAAAACTAATCTTATAATCTTCCTCCTTTTCCTCTGGAACAGCCTCCCTGCAGAAGTGGTTAGCGCAGAGACCATCAACTCCTTCAAGAAACGCATTGATCGCCACTTTGCTGCATCGGGAGTGAACTGAACGTATCCAAGATTAGGTACACAAGTGCTTTAATCCTTCCCTGCAAGCCACTCCTGCGGCAAACGGATTGATTAAATCACTGAAAGCAGGCAGCCTAGTTATGAGATAATAGGCTTTCTGCTGCCTGCACGTCCATGTTCCCATGTTTCCTCCTCCTCCTCCTCATCATCATCATCATCATCATCATCATCATCATCATCAGCAGCAGCAGCAGCAGCAGCATCACCATCATCACCATCACCATCGTCATCATCTTTCTCCTCCTCTTCCTCCTAGCTATTCATCTCTTCCCTTCCACCACCACCACCACCACCACCTCCTCCTCCTCCTCCTCCTCCTCCTCTCAAAGGAAACAAGGGCGATGAGAAATGGGGAGGGTAACATCTTGCTCCCCGGTCCTCCCCAGGCTGAAGGGATTTGGGGCCGGGGAATGGTGATGGAGGAGGAGGAGAAGGAGGAGGAGGAGGAGGAGGAGGAGGAAGGATAAAGGTAGATTGCAGGTGATATTCATGTACAGAGAGAGAGAGAGAGAGAGAGAGAGAGAGAGAGAGAGAGAGAGAGAGAGAGAGAGAGAGAGAGAGAGAGAGAGAGAGAGAGAGAGAGAGAGAGAGAGAATAAAGATAGCGTTAATAAAGACAGAGAAAGCAAAACCCAATAACTTATAACAACACAATTTGGGCCGAAACACCTAAAAAAAAAAAAAAATCCGAAAACACACGAAGAGAAAAAAAAGAAAAACAAAAAGCAACAAAACGAATACGAGAGAAAGAAAAAAAATAAATGAAGGAGAACAAATAAATGAATGAATAAATGGAATGAATAAATAAAAAGGAAAATGTATAAACGCCTGAATCCACCTGCCCCAAACTCACTCTCTTTTCCTTATCATTTTATCACCTTCATTTCAACCCTTTTTTTTTTTGCCTTTCCTTCATCCTCTCTCAGACCGTTTCATATCGCCCTTGCCTCTCTCCTCTCTCCTCTCTTCTCTCTCTCTCTCTCTCTCTCCCCTAGCCACATGCTGCACAGTATTGAGATAGAGGCTGATTGCTTCATCCAGGGAGAGAGAGAGAGAGAGAGAGAGAGGTTGCATGGCTGGCTTGCTTCTCACACTCATTCTCTTTCCTTTCTCTCATTTTCCATCTCTCTCTCTCTCTCTCTCTCTCTCAATTTCTCCTCTCCTCACTTTCAATCTCTCCTCTCCTCACTTCCTCTCAATCTCTCATCCTCTCTCTGTCCTTTCACCTCCCTTATTTTCTCTCTCTCTCTCTCTCTCTCTCTCTCTCTGAAATTACAACTACAACATCAACAACAAATAATAATCACAATAACACACACACAATAACACATAATACACAATAATAATAATAATAATAATAATAATAATAATAATAATAATAATAATAATAATAATAATAATAATAATAATAATAATAACAATAATAATAATAATAACTCGACACATACATTCATACAGTAATTGAAACCAAGAAGCTGTGAAAAGGTTAACGTCTGTGTCTGTCTGTCTGTCTATCTGTCTGTCTATCTGCCTGTCTGAATATATGTATGTAAATATGTTTCTCTATCTGTATGTCTGCCTGTCTGTCTGTATATGTATGTATGTATGAATGAATGAATGTATGTATGTATGTATAGATTATGTAAAAATTAATCGAGTTTCTGTGATGCATATAAGCGGTGTGGAGCGAAGGGCGGAATGGCAAGAGAAGCGGTGAATAAGAGGGAAGAGGAAGGAGGAAGAGAGGAAAGGGCAAAAAGAGGATGAGAGGAAATGGGAAGAAGGAAAAAAGGAAGAAGGGAAAAAAAGAGATTGAAAGGCTTTATAGAACCTTGTGATGTAAGGAGAGGCGGCAAGAAGGGGAGATATGGGGTGAGGGGGAGAAGCAAGGGGAGATTATGAGGTGAAGGAAAGAGGGGAGAAGTAAGGGGAGATTATGAGGTGAAGGAAAGAGGGGAGAAGGAAGGTAATATATGAGGTGAAGGGGAGGAGTCAGGGGAGCTTATGAGATGTAGAAGAGGAAGAAGGGGAGAAGGGGAGATGAGGTGAAGGGAAGAGGGGAGAAGGAAGGTAATATATGAGGTGAAGGGGAGGAGTCAGGGGAGATTATAAGGTGAAAGGGAGGAAGAAGGGGAGAAAGGGAGATGAGGAAGGGAAGAGGGGAAAAGGAAAGGGATATATGAGGTGAAGGGGTGGAGGCAGGGGAGAGTATGAGGTGTAGGGGAGGAAGAAGGGGAGAAGGGGAGATGAGGAGGGGAAGAGGGGAGAAGGAAAGGGATATATGAGGTGAAGGGGTGGAGGCAGGGGAGAGTATGAGGTGTAGGGGAGGAAGAAGGGGAGAAGGGGAGATGAGGTGGAGGGAAGAGGGGAGAAGGAAGGGGACATATGAGGTAAAGAGGAGGAGTCAGGGGAGATTATGGGTTGTATGGGAGGAAGAAGGGGAGGTATGAGAAGGGGAGAAGGGGAGATGAGGTGAAGGGGAGGCATGATGTTAAGAGAAGGAAGAAGTGAAGATATGAAGGGAGGAAGAGTGGGAGAATGAAGGAGATTTGAGATGAAGGGGAGAAAAAAGGGGAAGATATGAGATGAAGAGGGGAGAGGGAAGGGGAGATATGTAGTGAGGGGGAGAAAGAAAGGTATAAAAAAGGTGAATGGGAGATTAAAGGGGAGGAAAAGAGGGAAGATGAAAGAGATTTTAAGTGAAGGGGAGAAAGAAATTAAGATATGAGGTGAAGAGGGGAGAGGGAAGGGGAGACATGTAGTGAGAGGGGAGAAAGAGAGATATATAAAAGGTGAATTGGGGAATGAAGGGGAGGAAAAGGGGGAGAATGAAATCAAGGATATATGAAATGAAGGGGAGAAAGAGGGGGAGAACGAAGGGGAGGAAGAGGGGGAGAATGGAGGAGATATGAAACGAAGGGGAGAAAGATGTAAGAAAAATGAAGTGAAGGGAAGAAAGAAGGGGGAGAAAGTGACCATCTTCCTCCCCTTCTCCCCACTGTCTTTCTCTTCCCTTCCTCTTCTCCCCATCACCACTACCCTCCCCTCCATCTCCCATAACCCCCACCCCCATCCCTCCCTTTCCAAAAACACTACCTCCATCACACCTCCCTTCCCTCTCTCCTCCCCTCCCCCCTCCTCCCCACCTGTCACCCCTCCCCCCCCCCTCCCCCCCACACCTGTCAGGACCAACAATGGGGAGGAAGAGAGGGATACTCACCTAGAATTACACGTCATACTCTCTCTCTTTCTCTCGTCTCCTCCTTCTTTTTAGTTTCTCTTTCTAATCTTCCTTTTCCTCTTCCTCCTCTTTCCTTCCTCTTGACTAGCCCTCTTTTTCTTCCTCTTCTTTACTTCTTTTCTCCTCTTCCTTTTCTTTTTTTCTTTTTTTTATTCCTCGCTCCTTCACTCCTTTCCCTCTCTCTCATTTCTAATTTTCATTTTCATCATTTTTTTATTTTATTTTTTATTTCTATTCCTCAGGTTGTTATTTTTCCTTCTATAATTTCTAACTTTCCTTCCTTTTCTCCTTATCTCCTTTCTTTCGTTTCCATTTACTTTTTCTTCCTTTTCCTTTCCTCTCGTTTTCTCTCTTTTCATTATTCTGTTCCAATTTCTTCTTTCTTTCTTTCTTTTTCCATTTTCTATTTTCCCTCTTTTTTTTCCCAGCTCTCTTTTCGCTTCCCTTCTTCCCCTTTTACTCAACGTTCTTCCTTTTTCTCTTTCTTCATTCTTTTTTTCCCATCCATTTGTTGATTAGATATTTTCCTTTTCTAATATGTCACAATTTTTCTCTAACAAACAATAAAGCAAGACCCTATAACCTTATCTCTCTCTCTCTCTCTCGGTGTGTGAAAATTCGTGTCTCTCTCTTTCTCTCCACAATAACTCATCCTTGGAAATCCTATCTGGAAGGACCGTGGCGACTCTCTCTCTCTCTCTTCCAATCTTTCATCTTCCTTGGCTCTGGTCGTTGTCCTCCTCCTCCTCTCTCTCTCTCTCTTACACCGACGACATGGAGGGAGTAATAATTTCCTCCTCCTTTCTTTCCTCCTCCTCCTCCTCCTCCTCCTCCTCCTCCTCCTCCTCCTTAACTCAACCTAACCTAACCTAACACTACCATAACCACTTCCACCACCACCACCACTACTACTACTACTACTACTACTACTACTACTACTACTACAACCCTCTCTCTCTCTCTTTCTCTCTCTCTCTCTCCCACGCTCAGGACATTACGAAAATTGCACATTATTTCTTGGGGCGGCAGCGGGGCGTCGGTCCCTCTGCCCCCGGGCGCCCCATGTCTCGTGCCTTGAAATATGGCGGCCGTGGAGCGGAGGGCCCGGCGCTGATATTTATTATTTGTGAGGGGAATGAGTGGAGGGGATGAGGGGAGGGGGTTGAAGCGGAAGGGAGGGGAAGGGGCCGTCTGTAATGGGGGTGTAATGGGAAGTTCACTGAATGGCTGTATGGGTGTCCAGTGTGTAAGGGATGAAGAGAGGGGAGTGATGGGAAGGGGAGGGGAAAGAGGGGGAAGGGGGGGGAAGGCGGCGTCTGTAATGGGGGTGTAATGGGTAGTTGACTGAATGGCTGTATGGGTCCTGTGTGTGTGTGTGTGTGTGTGTGTGTGTGTGTGTGTGTGTGTGTGTGTGTGTGTGTCCAGTTTACTATTTCTGAGGGGAATGAGGGAAGGGGAATGAGGGAAGGGCACGGGGGAGGATAAAGGGAAAAGGGGGGGATAGAGAGGAAGGGCATAGCTATTAGGAGAGTAATGAAAAGAAAACACGGAGAAAAAACTAAAAAGTATAGCTGAGGGGAGTGATGAATAAATGAGTAAGTAGTGATGAGTAAATGAGTAAGTAGTGATGAGTAAATGAGTAAGTAGTGATGAGTAAATGAGTAAGTAGTGATGAGTAAATGAGTAAGTAATGATGAGTAAATGAGTAAGTAGTGATAAGTAAATGAGTAAGTAGTGATGAGTAAATGAGTAAGTAGTGATGAGTAAATGAGTAAGTAGTGATGAGTAAATGAGTAAGTAGTGATGAGTAAATGAGTAAGTAATGATGAGTAAATGAGTAAGTAGTGATGAGTAAATGAGTAAGTAGTGATGAGTAAGTAATGATGAGTAAATGAGTAAGTAATGATGAGTAAATGAGTAAGTAGTGATGAGTAAATGAGTAAGTAGTGATGAGTAAATGAGTAAGTAGTGATGAGTAAATGAGTAAGTAGTGATGAGTAAATGAGTAAGTAGTGATGAGTAAATGAGTAAGTAGTGATGAGTAAATGAGTAAGTAGTGATAAGTAAATTAGTAAGTAGTGATGAGTAAATAAGTAGGTAGTGATGAGTAAATGAGTAAGCAGAGTAAATGACTATGCAGTGATGAGTAAATGAGTAAGTAGTGATGAGTAACTAAATAAGTAGTGATGAGGAAATGAGTAAGTATTATTAACTAAATGCGTTAGTGATGAGTAAATGAGTAAGTAGTGATAAATAGATGAGCAAGTAGTGATGAGTAAATGAGTAAGTAGTGATGAGTAAATGAGTAAGTAGTGGTGAGTAAATGAGTAAAGAGCGAAGGGTAAACGAGTAAGTAGTTTGTGATGAGTAAATGAGTAATTAATGATGAGTAAATGAGTAAGTAGTGATAAGTAAATGAGTAAGTAGTGATGAGTAAATGAGTAAGTAGTGATGAGTAAATGAGTAAGTAGTGATGAGTAAATGAGTAAGTAGTGATGAGTAAATGAGTAAGTAGTGATGAGTAAATGAGTAAATAATGATGAGTAAATGAGTAAATAGTTGTCTGCATGTGAGAGTCCAGTGTGATGGGAAGGGGAGGGGGTTAGAGGAAGGGGAAGGGGATGGGGGGAAAAGGAGGGGAGTGAAGAAGTGGTTGTAATTTTTGTACCTGTTGTGATGGTAGAAGTAGTATTAGTAGAGATAGCAATACAAATCTACTGTATAGGCATGGGTCTCATAAAAAGGAAAAAACAGAATGAGAAATATACGAAAAGAAAGATGAAGAAAAGGAATAACATGAGAAAAAAAAAGAGAACAGGAAGAAAAGGAGAGGAAAAATGAAGAAGACAAGGGTGTTCTTTCTTCCTCGGGGTGGAAAACAGAAGACAAGGAGAAAACACGAAAAAAAGGAAGGAAGGGAAGGGAAGAAGAAGGGAAGAGGAGGACGAGGACGAGAAGAGGAAAAACGACAGATGACAAAGAAGAAAAAGGGGAAGAACAAGAACATGAAGAACAAGAAGATGAAGAAGAAAAGGACACGAAAAAGGAAGAGTTTGAATATGCAAGAGAGAAAACAAAACAGGTCTGGGTGTGAGAGAGAGAGAGAGAGAGAGAGAGAGAGAGAGAGAGGAAGAGTTTGAATATGCAGAGAGAAAACAAAGAGAGAGAGAGAGAGAGAGAGAGAGAGAGAGAGAGAGAGAGAGAGAGAGAGAGAGAGAGAGAGAGAGAGAGAGAGAGAGAGAGAGAGAGAGAGAGAGAGAGAGAGAGAGAGAGAGAGATGCACACACACACACACACACACACACACACACACACACACACACACACACACACACACACACACACACACACACACACACACACACACACACACACACACATACACATACACACACGATAAATGAGCATCACATCCGGCCCAGCTCCCTCCCCCCCCTCCCCCCCTTTTCTCTACTTCCCCTCCCCTCCCTTCCCCCTCCCCTCCCCTCTAATGTTTACATGTAGAGAGTTGCCATGGTAACCGAGACGCCATGATGCTCCTCCTCCTCCTCCTCCTCCGCCTCCTCCTCCTCCTCCTCCTCCTCTTCCTTCTTCTCCTCCATTGCCTTTTCTCCTCCTCCCTATACCATTCCCTCTTTTTTTTCTCTCTTCTTTTTCTCCTTCTCTTCCTCCTCCTTCTCCTCCTTTTCATATTACTCCTCTTCCTTCTCGTTATTATTTCTTCCTCTTCTTCCTCCTCCTCCTCTTATTCTTGTTTTTCTTTTTGTTGTTGTTTTATCCTTTTTATCTAAGTATTTCTCTTCATACTCAACGCTCTCCTCCTCCTCCTCCTCCTCCTCCTCCTTATACTTTTGTTGTTCTTCCAATTCCTATCTTTGTCTTCTTTTTCATATTCACCGCTGTCATCTCCCTCCTCCTCCTCCTCCTCCTCCTTCGGGCGGCCAAAAAACGTGAACTTTGGCCCAAAAAGGAAGTGGTAATGACTCCGTCTGGGAGGAAAAACTTGTGAGGGAGGAGGCGAGGAGGGAGGAAAAGTGTGTGTGTGGAGGAAGGAAGGGAGGAGGGAAGGGTGGGCAGGAAGGAAGGAAGGAAGGGAGGAAGGATGTGAGGTATATAAGAAAGAAGAGACAAGGAAAAATAGTGGAGGAAAATAAAGGATAGCAGAAAGGAAGAAAGAAAGGGAGACGCAATGAAAGGGTGAAGGGAGGAAAGAAGGAAGGGAGGGAGGAAGGAAGGGAGGGAGGATAAGAAGTATGTAAGAAAGGAGAGAACGAAAGAAGAAAAGAATGAGTGATGGGAAAAGAAAGAAAACAGGATGATATGATAAGAAAGGAGGAGGAAAGAAAGACGGAAGGAAGGAAGGGAGGGAGAAAGGAAGAGAGGAAGGAATTATAAGAGACATGTAAGAAAGGAGAGAACGAAAGAAGGAAAGAATGAATGAAGTAAAAAGAAATAACCAGGAAAATATGAAAAGAGAGAAGGAAAGAAAGTCAGAAGAGAGGAAGGAAGGAAGGAAGGAGGGGAGGAAGAAAAGATAGGAAGCATGTAGGAAAGATAATGAAAGAAGGAAAAATGAATGACAGAAAAAGAACTAACCAGGAAAATAGGAAAAGAGAGAAGGAAAACAAAAAAAAAACAGAGGAAGGAAGGAGAGGAGGAAGGGAAGATAGGAAGCATGTAGGAAAGATGACAATAGAAGGAAAATGAGTGATGGAAAAAAAAACTGGATAGGATGAAAAGAAAGGAAAATAGAAGGAAGGAAGTGGGAAAAGTATGTGAAGGATGGGAGGAAGGAATGAAGGACAAGAGGAAAAAATAATTGGTAGAAAATATGACATAAGAAAATAAGGAAAAGATATGAAGTGATGAGATAAGAAAGCAAGGGAGAAAGGAAGAAAGGAAAGATTGGAGGTATGTAAAAAATTATAAAAAAGAGGAAAGTGATGGAAAATAAGGGGCGTATAACAGGAAGAAAAGAATGGAGATGAAAAGAGGAGGAAGCGGATAAAATAAATATGGATGAAAAGTTTTGAAAGTAAGAAAAGACAAATAAAAGAAGAAAAAGAGAGGAGAGTTTATATAGGAATGGAGAAAGAGATGCATGTATGGAAGGAAGGGAAGAGGACGAAGGAAGAGGAAGAGAAAGAGGGAAGAGGAGAAAGAGAAAGGAGGAGGAGGAGGAGGAGGAGGAGGAGGAGGAGGAGGAGGAGGAAGTTGCGCGGAGATATATCAGAGACAACTTCAACTTGCAGACAAAAAAAAAAGACAAAAAAAACTTCTGCATCTAGTTTTGATTCACCAAGAGGAGGAGGAGGAAGAGGAGGAGGAAGAGGAGAAGGAAGAAGAAGAAGAAGAAGAAGAAGAGGAGAGATAAGTTTCCAAGGACAGAAAAAAATACTCGGATATGAAAAGCAGATAGGAAAAAATAGGAATGAAGGAGAAGAAAAAGAAAAGAAAGATCAAGAACAACAAGAAAATGAGCAAAAAGAAACAATGAACACAAAAAAATAACATACAACAACAACAACAACAACAACAACAACAACAACAACAACAATAACAACAACAAGCCCATCACACAACACAACGCACTTTAACATGAGAACGCAAGAACAACTAACATGAATCCTCTACAACACATCAAACGCAAAACAAGCCCAACCGAACCGAGCCCAAACACTAACAACGCAACACAGTACATCAGGACGCAACACAACGACTTACAACACACGAATCGCAACACAAACCCAATTCAACTCATCCCAACGCACTAGCAACCCAACCGAAGCAACTCAACAAGACCCAACCCAAGACATCACTCAAAAGACATTAGCAACACAAATCCAACTCAACTCACAAAGACACCAGTAACACAAATCCAACCTGACCCAACCCAGCACATTACACCAATACATTCGCAACACTAACCTACCCAAACCTAACCTAACCTAACACAACACAACACATTACACCATTCGCAACACAAACCTAACCTAACCTAACACAACACAACACATTACACCATTCGCAACACTAACCTAACCTAACCTAACCTAACTCAACACATTAAACCAATATATTCGCAACACAAACCTAACCTAACCTAACCAAACCAACAACCCAACACACCAATACACTCACAACACAAACCTAACCTAACCTAACCTAACCTAACCTTACCAACACAGCACATCACAGCAATACATTCCCAACACAAACCTAACCTAACCTAACCTAACCAACTCAACCCAACACAAAGCCAACCTCACCCCAACCCTTCGCAACCCAATACGGCAACACTAACAACCCAACACACTCGCAACACAAAACAAGGCAACACAGGTGAGCGATTCAGTCAAGCGCTCATTAATTAGTCGGGATTCGAGGGACCAGACTCATTTGGCAGGTGAGAGAGAGAGAGAGAGAGAGAGAGAGAGAGAGAGAGAGAGAGAGAGAGAGAGAGAGAGAGAGAGAGAGAGAGAGAGAGAGAGAGATCTATTACTACACGCTACTCATTTCGTCGTCCTTTCTCCTCCTCCTCCTCCTCCTCCTCCTCCTCCTCCTCCCTCGAGATTCACCAACACTAAAAAAAAATCGCTTTAATCTCCCTTGTATTGAACTTAACGACGCTTTCTGGAGGTAATATGCAAGTCTCCTCCTCCTCCTCCTCCTCCTCCACCTCCTCCTCCTCCTCCTCCTCTTCTTGTGTCTCGTCTTAGCATTCGTCACAACAACTCCGATCCTGCGTTTCGTCATGTTTTATTTGTTTGTCTGTCTGTGTCTGTCTGTCTATCAATTAACTCAATATTCATCTTATCGTTTTCTCATTCATATTTATAGCCTTTGTTTTAATGCACTAACCTATCCACCTACTACTACTACTACTACTACTACTAATAATAATAATAATAATAATAATAATAATAATAATAATAATAATAATGATCTTTGCTAATTACAGGTAACACACAATCAAGCCCAGGTAAGGTGTGTGTGTGTGTGTGTGTGTGTGTGTGTGTGTGTGTGTGTGTGTGTGTGTGTGTGTGTGTGTGTGTGTGTGTGTGTGTGTGTGTGTGTGTGTGCAGCGGATATTAACCTGTCCAACCACCTGTATTGCTTTTCTACCTGCCTTCACGTGACCACCACCACCACCACCAACAACAACAACAACAACAACAACAACTCATCCATCACCACCACGACTGTTAACAATATTATCCTCAACGTCTCCTTTTATTACTATTTTATATTTTTTTTCGCCTTTATTTATTCCTATTGTTTGTTTTCTTGTTTTTATTTACTTTCTTATTTTCTCTCGTTTAGCTGTTACCTCATTTTCTATTTTATTTTTCTCCATCCTTCCTGTTCTTTCTTATATCCTCCTTTACTTTCTACTTTTTCCTCTTTTTCGTTCTTCCTTCTTCCTCTTCTACTCGCTACCACCTTCCTTCTTTATTCTTCTTCCTCCTTTGTCATTTTTCCCTCTTCCTTCCTCTTCTCTCTCCTCTCCTCTCCTTTCCTCCCCCACCACCACCTTCTCATTAACCTTTCTTCCCTCCACAATCTTTACCTCCATCTCTCCTCCACCTCCTCCCTCCCTCCCTCCTTCCTTCCTTCCGTCCCTCCCTCCCTCCCTCTCTCCCTCCCTTCCCTCCATCGAGTGCTGATCATTTGACTGTCATATCAAGAGTTTGCTGATACCCTCCCTCCTCCTCCTCCTCCTCCTCCTCCTCCTCCTCCTCCTCCTCCGTCAAGGGCTCTCTGTCACTTCCCTTCAATGGCTCCACAATCCTTTTTTTTTCTTTCTCTCCCTCTCTCATTAACCAAAACAAACACACACACGCACACACGCACACACACACACACGCACACACACGATGATGATAATAAGCCATCCCCCAATTTTTCTTTTTTTTTTCTTTAATCTTTTTCTTCCGTGTTTTATTTTTTTTTCTCTTACCTGTTTCTCTTTTTCTCACCTTTAATTTTCTCTCACCTGTCCCTTTAATTACGCCTGATCACCCTTGTCATACCTCACACTTAAGCACTTTCTTCCTTCCTACCTATTATTATTATTGTTGTTATTGTCATTTTCTTCTTCTTCCCTCTTCGTCTCTTTATTCTTCCTTCCTTCCTTCCTTCCTTCCTTCCTCCCTTCCCCTCGTTTATTGTTAGTTGCGTTTTTATTTTATTTTTTGCTTTATTTTTTATTCTTTGTTTCTTTCATTTTTCATTCTTTTATTTTTCATTCTTTCTTTCTTTTATTTTTCATTCTTTCTTTTATTTTCATTTTTTATTCCTCCTTTTCTTTTCTTTTTTCTTTATTTTATTTTTCATCCTTTATCCCTCCCTCTTTCTCTTTTCTTTCTCTTCTTCCTTCCTTTATCACCTTTCTTTTTCCTTTCCCCATCATCTTTCCCTATTACCATTCTTCATTCCCCTCTTCCTTCATTTTACTCTCCCTCTTCCTTCCTCTCTTCTCTCCTTCGCTTCACCTTCTTCTTCTTCTTCTCCTCTCTCTCTCTTATTCTTCTTCCTCTTTTGTTATTCTTCCTCCTTCCTTCCTCTCTTCTTTCCTTCTCATTTTTTTCTTTCCTCTTATTCTCTCCCTCTTGTTCTTCCTTCCTTCCTCTCTTCTCTCCTTCGCTTCACCTTCTTCTTCTTCTCCTCTCTCTCTCTTATTCTTCTTCCTCTTTTGTTATTCTTCCTCCTTCCTTCCTCTCTTCTTTCCTTCTCATTTTCTTCTTTCCTCTTATTCTCTCCCTCTTGTTCTTCCTTCCTTTCTCTCTCCCTCAGTTTATTATCAGTTTCTTTTTTCTGTTTTTTTCTATTGTTATCGTCTTCGTTGTTTGTCCCCTTAATCTGTTTCACGAAGAGTAGATTAATTATTTTTTTCATTATTTTATTATTTTTTTCTATTTTATTTTCATCGTCCAATTCTCCTTTTTTTCCTTCTTCTTCTTCTTTTTTGTTATTTCTGCTTCCTTCCTTCTTTCTTTCTAATTTCCATATTCCCTTCTTTCGCTTCTTCCTTCTTTACTCTTTCTATCTTCGTTCTTCTTTCATTCTACGTATTTTATTTTCCTTTTTCCTTCTTTCATTTCTTTCTATTGAATTTACGTCGTCATTTCTTCCTTCCTTTCTTCCGTCATTCTTTATTGGATTATTCCCTCCTTCCTTCTTCCTATTTTCCCTTCGTCGTCCTTCCTTTTTTCCTTTCCCAGCCTTCCTTCCTTCATTCTTTAATACATTCATCCTTTCTTCCTTTCTTCTTTCTTCCTTTCCTTTCTTTTCCTTTCCCTCCTTCCTTCCTTTCTCTCACAAAACCAATGCACTCTTCATCCCTTCCTTCCTTTCGCCTTCCGTCCTTCCTTCCTTCCTTCTTCACCCCATCACCCCTTCCTCCCCTCCCTTCCCCCCCCCCCCTAACACCCTTACCTCCTCTTCACGCTTCACACACACGCAAAAATATTGATCTTACGGAACACGGATCTCCAATTTCACTTCGGAAAGGATGCAACCCCCCCCTTCCCCCTTTCCCCCCCCCCCTCACCCCCTTCCTCCTCCCTTCCCCTCCCCTTCCCTCTCACCCATTAGAACTCCCCCTTTCCCCTCCTCCCAAGTCTTCCTCTTCCCTTGAATCTTTGTCTTCTCCTCCTCCCTCCTCCTTCGCCTCTTCTTTCTCCTTTCCTTCCTTCCTTCCTTCCTTCTTTAACCCTTTCTTTTATTCTTTCTCTCTTTTCATTCTTCTTCAGTTCTTCTTCTCTTCCTCTTCTCTACTTTATCCTCAACTCTTACCATGCAAATCCTTCTTCTTCTCCTCCTTCGCAGTTTCCTCTTCCTCCTTCTTCTCCTCCTCCTCTTCCTCCTTTCATTCCGTAATACCTTCTCAGTTCTCCTTCTCTCCTTCCTGAACGCTCCTGACTTTCTCTCCTTCCTCCTCTCTCTTTCTACCTTTTCTTCCCCATTTTCCCTTCCTTAACCTTTATCCTGTTCCTCCTCTTCCTCCTTTCATTCCGTAATACCTTCTCAGTTCTCCTTCTCTCCTTCCTGAACGCTCCTCACTTTCTCTCCTTCCTCCTCCTCTCCCTACCTTTTCTTCCCCATTTTCCCTTCCTTAACCTTCATCCTATATCCTGTTCCTCCTCTTCCTCCTTCACCTTTCCTCCTCAGCCCCTATAGAGCGAGACGAGAGATGCACTGTGGGTATAGAATAGGGAAAAAAAAGTAAACGTTGATAAAAGAAAACTAGGAAGAGAAACAGTAATAAAGAAAAAAATGAAGGTGAGAAGGAAAACCTGAGATAAAACTAACATAGAATAGCATAAAAAAATGACCATGAACAGGGAAAAGAAATTAGACGTTGATAAAAGAAAAGTAGATAAAGAAAGAGGGATAGAGAAAAGAATTGAAGTTAAGAAGGAAAACCTCACATAAAACTAACATAACATAAGACAGCATAAAAAAATGACCATAAAGTAAAGAATGTATAGAGCGCAAGTAAGGAAAATAGATAATAAGATAATAAGATAAATAAGATAGCATAAAAAATAACCATGAAATAAAGAATGTATTGAGCGTAAGTAAAGAAAATGGAGTAAGAAAGTAAAGTTAAGAAAAAATAAAAAAACAAGATAGACAAACCAATAGGAACATAGAGAAGAAAATGAAGACCAAGACGGGAAACTAAACCCCAAAATTAATATAGAGGCGAAAATAATAGAGAGAAAAAGAAATATAGGAAAAACTAGACTAATCTTTGGAGAGAATTAAAGGAAAAAAAAACGGATGTGAATAAATAATAAAATAGTGAAAAAAGGTATAAAAAAAAACGGATTGAGAGAGAGAGAGAGAGAGAGAGAGAGAGAGAGAGAGAGAGAGAGAGAGAGAGAGAGAGAGAGAGAGAGAGAGAGAGAGAGAGAGAGAGAGTATAAGAAAAGGAAATATTTACATGAAGAGTGAAAGTCTTTTGTCGGATTATAGACACAGAAACCTTGTAGGCAGGAGGAGGAGGAGGAGGAGGAGGAGGAGGAGGAGGAGGGAATGGGAAAGGGTAAGGGAGGGTAAGGGGAGGAGGAGGAGGAGGAGGGACTGGGAATGGGAAAGGGTAAGGGAGGGTAAGGGGAGGGGGGGAGGAGAGGGGTAGGGGAAAGGGTAAGGGAGGGTTAGGGGAGGGGGGGAGGAGAGGGGTAGGGGAAAGGGGAAGGATTTGAGATTTGATCCTAATCTCTCTCTCTCTCTCTCTCTCTCTCTGAAAAAAGTTATCCCTCCTACAAAATAAATAAACAAAAGCTGAAAATAAAAACAAAAGAGAAGAAGAAGAAGAAGAAGAAGACGAGGAAGAAGAAGAAGAAGAAGAAGAAGAAGAAGAAGAAAAGGGAAAGTAAATTGAACAGGTAACGGCTGAAAAAGGTAAGCAAAGAGGGGAAAGAAGAGGGGAAAGGAAGAGATGAGGAGGGGAGGAGAGAGGAGGGGAGGGAGAGAATACTGGTAGGGAGGTAGGAGGAGGAGGAGGAGGAGGAGACAGAGAGAGGGGGAGAGACAAAAAGGAACACTAAAACAAGAAGAGAAAGAGAGAAGAGGGGGAGAAATTGAGAAAGAAGGAGAGAGAGAGAGAGAGAGAGAGAGAGAGAGAGAGAGAGAGAGAGAGAGAGAGAGAGAGAGAGAGAGAGAGAGAGAGAGAAACAAAGAAAAAAGATACGAAGGGAAAGAAGAAAAAGAGGAAAAAGGAGGAAAATGAAAAAATGGGAAGAGGGGAAGGAGACGGAAGAGAAAACAAGGGAAACAGAGGAAAAGAAAAGGAGGGAGAAGGGAGAAGAGCTGAAAAAAAGGGGAAAGGAAGAAGGGGAGGAGAAGGAGGGAGAGAAAAAGTAAAATAAAAACGGAAGAGGAGGAGGAGGAGGAGGAGGAGAAAAAGGAGAGGAAAAGAAAGAGAAAGAGAAACAAGGTAAAGAAGACGGTAAGGAAAGAAAGGGAGGGAGGAACTAAAGGAGAAAGAAGAGGGGAAAAGGGAGAGGGGAGAAAGGGGAGAGGGGGGAGAAAGGGGAGGAGATGAGGAGGAAATGGAGAGGAAAAGAAGAAGGAAGAAGGAAGAATAAGGTAAAGGAGACAGTGAGGAAAAAGAAAGGGAGGAAGGGACTAAAGGAGAAAGAAGAGGGGAGAGAAAGGGGGGAGAGGGGAGAGAAAGGGGAGAGGGGAGCTATTGTCAAGGGGAGTCAGAATTCTCTCTCTCACACACAATGGCTTTTTTGGACGAAGAAGGGGAGAGGAGGGGAGAGGGGAGGAGGATGGGGAGGGGAGAGTAAGGGAGAGGAAGAGTGAGGGGAGGGGAGGGGAGGGGAGGAGTGAAGGAGTAGCACAGTGAAGAGAGATGTGGGGAGGTGAGGGGAAGAGAGGGGAGAAGGGGAGGGGGGAGTGAGGGGAAGAGAGGGGAGAAGGGGGAGGGGAGAGTGAGGGGAAGAGAATGAGGGGTGGGGAGGAGGAAAGAGAGGGGAAGACATTGGGAGTGACAAGAGGAACCAAGAAAGAAAGGAGTAATTCAATAAAGGAAAGAGAAAAGGAGGAAAAGGAGGATGGGGAAGAAGAGGAAAATGAAGGAAAGAAGGAAGGAAAAGATAGATATAAAAATGAGAAGAAAAAAAAACGAAAATCTGAGTGAAAAAAAAAGTTAAGAAAATGAAAATAGTAAAGAGGAAAAATAGGAGGAAAAGGAAATGGAGGAGGAAGAGGAAGATAAAAAGAAAGAATAAAAGAAAGGAAGACAAAAATAAAGAAAACGAGAGAATAAAAAAAGACATGCTTAAGGAAAACAAACTAAAATAAAACAAAAAAAGGAGGAAAATGAAAAAAAGAAGAGAAGAAGAAGGAGAAGAGGGAAAGTGAAGTGATTAAAAGTATAAAGAAAAAACAAAAAAAAGAACAAGAAACCATAATAATAGGAAGAAAACGGATATATGAGCAACGATACGAGAGAGAGAGAGAGAGAGAGAGAGAGAGAGAGAGAGAGAGAGAGAGAGAGAGAGAGAGAGAGAGAGAGAGAGAGAGAGAGAGAGAGAGAGAGAGAGAAAAGGAACAGGTGGAAAATAAAAAGGGAAAGGAGGAGGAAAATGAAAAAAAGAAGAGAAGAAGGAAAGTAAAACGAATAAAAGAAGAAAAAAACAGTAAAGAAGAAAAAGAAACCATAATAATAGGAAGAAAACGGATATGAGAGAGAGAGAGAGAGAGAGAGAGAGAGAGAGAGAGAGAGAGAGAGAGAGAGAGAGAGAGAGAGCAGGAGTCGGGAGGCCAAGGAACAATGCGTCTTTGTGTGTAGATGTTTGAGTAAGTGAAGCAACTCCTGATTAATCTCGCTTTGAAAAACCTATTCACCCGGCATACAATAAAGCTGCCCCTCCCCCCCTCCCCCTGCCCTCGCCTCGCCCCCCCGCGCCCTCCCCACCTCTCTCTCTCGTATCGTTGTTCATATATCCGTTTTCTTCCTATTATTATGGTTTCTTGTTCTTTTTTTTTGTTTTTTCTTTATACTTTTAATCACTCTACTTTCCCTCTTCTCCTTCTTCTTCTCTTCTTTTTTTCATTTTCCTCCTTTTTTTGTTTTATTTTAGTTTGTTTTCTTTAAGCATGTCTGTTTTTTTCTCTCGTTTTCTTTATTTTTCTCTTCCTTTCTTTTATCCTTCTCATTTTCCTCCCCTTTCTCCTCTAGTTCCTTATTATTTTCCTCCTCCTCCTCCTCCTATTCTTCCTCCTCCACTCTAACCTATTCCTTTTCCTCCATCTTTCCTCCTCCTCCCCTCTTCTCTCCGCTCCCCCCCCCCCCCAGGTGTCCTCCTCTCCCTCGTTATTTCTACTCTTAACAATGATGGGTGAAGGAGGGAGAAAGGGGAGAGGAGGGAGAGGAGGAAGAGGAGGGAGGGAGGGAGAGGAGGGAGGGAGGAGGGAGGAGGGAGAGGAG
>NC_066544.1:9808277-9835777 GCF_024679095.1 Eriocheir sinensis
AGGGAAGTGAGACAGGGGTGGCAGAGTGTGGGGGGGAAGGGGAACAACCAAGGGGGGCAGGGATGGGGGAGATTGGGGTGACAAGAGGGGGAGAAAGGGGAGAGAGAAAGAGGGAGAGAGGTTGGCAGAGGGTAGGGAGTAACAGGGAGGAAGGGGGTGCAAGCAGGCGGAGTACAGGGGAGGCAGGGGCAAGTAAGAGGGGGAGGGGCAGGGAGAAGCAAGGGGGGCAAGGGAGGTGCAGGGGGTGAGGGGGGGCAGGGGGGTGAGGGGGGCAGGGGCTGAGTGGGGGGTCAAGGGGGGACAAGGGAGGTTCAGGGGGGTGAGGGGGGGTCAAGGGGGGGTGAGGGGGGTGCAGGGGGGGTGAGGGGGGGTGCGGGCGCCCAATAGTGCAGCTTCCAGTGGCCGCACAAACACAAGGCGGCGGGGTGACAGGTTGCGTCTCCCCTGGGAAAACAAAGCGTCTCTTGGCCTGGTTTGGGGCGACCTGGCCACCCTCAGACGCTGGGGGGGGAGTTCACTAGCTGGGGGAGGGGGGTTATGGGGTCAAGGGGAAGAGAAGGGGGTGGAGGAAGTGGCAAGATGGTAAAGAGAGGATGAAAAGTGAGGGGAGAAATAGAGAGGAAAGGAGAGGAAGGAGGAAGACAAGGAGAGGAGGGGGGGGAGGGGAAGAGAAGGGGAAGTGAGGGGAGAGTGAGTGGAGGAGGTGACAAGATAGTAAGGAGAGGTTGAAAAGTGAGGGAAGAATTAGAGGGGAAAGGAGAGGAAGGAGGTAAGGAAAAGGAGAGGAGGGGGGAGGGGGGAGGGGAAGAGAAGGGGAAGTGAGGGGAGATTGGGTGGAGGTGACAAGATAGTAAGGAGGGGTTGAAAAGTGAGGGGAGAATAGGAGGGGAATGGAGGAGGAGAAGAAGGAGGAAGGAAAAAAGAGAGGAGGAGGAGGAGGGAAGATGGGAAAAGAGAAGAGAATGGGGGAAGGGAAGAATGGGAGAAAAAGAAGAGGGAGGGAGAGGGGAAAAGACAGCACGGAGTTGAAAAATAAGGGAAAATAGGAAAGGAAGGGGAAATATGGAAGGGTAATGAGGGGAAAGGAGGGGAGAGGGGAAAGGGAAGGAAGGGGAGGAGGTAAGAAAGGAGTGGGTGAAAAATAATAAAAAATAAAATAATTATAAAGAAGGAATAGTTATGGAAGAGAAAAGATGAGGGGAGAAAAGGGGAAGAAGGGAGGGGAGTAAGAGGTCAGATAAGGGAAGAGGAGGGGAATGTGAGGGGAAGGAAGGAGGTGATGGAAGATGTGAAAAAGAAGGATAACTTAAGGTGAGGGGAAAGTAGAGGGGAGGAGAGAGGGGAGGCAAGGGCGAGGTTTGAAGGGGTGTCTTGTGAGGGGAAGGAGAAGGGGAAAAAGAAGGGAAGTAGAACGCAAATGAGGGGAAAAGTGATGGGAAAGAGCTGAATGATGGGAAAGGGGTAAAGATATAGGTGAGGGGAAGCTGTCCAAATCCAGAAAGGGGAAAGGGGAAGAGGAGAGGAGGAGGAGGAGGAAGAGGAGGGAAAAAATTTGGTGTTAGGAAGAAAGGCAAGGATGATGAAGGTGGATTTAAAACGAAGAAGAGGGAAAGATGATGGTAAACCGTGGAGAAGAAGAAGGAAGAAAGAAGAAAGAAGGAAGGAAGAAAGGAAAGTTGTGGAAGGGAAAGGAGGTAAAAACAAGAAAGGGAAAGTAAAGGAAAGCGTAAAAAATGGCTTAAAGTGAAATAGAAAAAAAAAGAAAAGGAAAAAGAGAAAAGATTATTATTATGAGAGAGAGAGAGAGAGAGAGAGAGAGAGAGAGAGAGAGAGAGAGAGAGAGAGAGAGAGAGAGAGAGAGAGAGAGAGAGAGAGAGAGAGAGAGAGAGAGAGAGAGAGAGAGAGAGAGAGAGAGAGAGAGAGAGAGAGAGAGAGAGAGAGAGCAAATTGAAGAAGAGAAGGAAGAATGAACGGTGAGAGGAGGAAGAGGGGAGGCAAAGAGAGGAGACGAGGAGGAGGACAGGTACATAAAGAGAGGAGGAGGAGGAGGAGGAGGAGGAGGAGGAGGAGGAGGAGGAGGGGAAGCGAGGAGGAAAGAAAACCTTGGATGATGGGGGAGAATGTATTATAGTTGACCTCCTCCTCCTCCTCCTCCTCCTCCTCCTCCTCCTCCTCCCTTTGGGACTTCCTTGACACCCCAGAATCTTTTGTCATCCCTCGACCTCCATTGTCACACACCTCCTCCTCCTCATACTCCTCCTCCTCCTCCTCCTCCTCCTCCTTCCCCTCTTCCTCTTAGCTTCCTTCACTGCCTTTCTGCTTCTTTTCTTACTTTTTCTCCTCCTCCTCCTCCTCCTCCAATTCCTCCTCCTCCTCCTCCTCCTCCTCTACTATTGTTCCTCCTTTTTCTATTTACTTTTCCACCTCTTCTTTTCTTCCCCTCATTTTCTGCCTTGGTTTCCTCCTCCTCCTCCTCCTCCTCCTTCTCCTCCTCCTATTACCCTTAACTCCTCTTTACCCTTGTCTTATCTCCCCTTAATCTCTTCTCTCTTTGTAACATCTTCACTTACACCTGCTGAACCTCCTTCCTCCTCCTCCTCCACGTAAAAATAGACGTAATACACAACAAAGACACCATCACCGGAACTGGTTTTAAGAAGAGGGGAGGAGGAGGAGGAGAAGGAAGAAGAGGAGGAGGAGGAGGAGGAGGAGGAGGAAGAATAGAGGAGGAGGAGGAGGAGGAGGAGGAGACAATGGGGTGAAAGAGAGAGAGAGAGAGAGAGAGAGAGAGAGAGAGAGAGAGAGAGAGAGAGAGAGAGAGAGAGAGAGAGAGAGAGAGAGAGAGAGAGAGAGAGAGAGAGAGAGAGAGAGAGAGAGAGAGAGAGAGAGAGAGAGAGAGAGAGAGAGAGAGAGAGAGAGAGAGAGAGAGAGAGAGAGAGAGAGAGAGAGAGAGAGAGCAAATTGAAGAAGAGAAGAAAGAATGAACGCTGGAAGGAAAAACACACACAGGTATTTCTAAGCTCTCGTGGCTCACCGTTCCCCAGGTGGTCACGGCTCAGGTGTTCCAACTCACCTGGGAAAAGACAAAAGGAGGAGTTATTAACGAGAATCGAATAGTAAAAAAAATGTACATTCACTATTATATAAACCGAGAAATAGTTATCAAGAAGAGTAATGAGAAAATATATAAAACTGGAAAAGTATTAAGAAAAGCGATAAAATAAATAAAACATAGGCAATTATTATTAAACTCGACAAAAAAAAGAAGGAAAATTAAAGTGAAAATAAATGTCAAGGAATTAAAATCGACGTTGTTTTTCATTAGTAGCACACACACACACACACACACACACATACACACATACATACACACAAACACACACACACACACACATTAGCTCATTCATCCATTCATCAATCCATACATACACATTAATACATAAATACATACATAAAACACACATACATACACACATACACACACACAGGCACACATACATACAAACACACACGTAGCTAATTAAGATTTATTTGCTCAATTCACAAACAGCTTCCATTTATTAAACTCTCTCTCTCTCTCTCTCTCTCTCTCTCTCTCTCTCTCTCTTTACCCTCTCACCCTTTTTATTTCTCTCCCTCTATCTCTCCACCATCTCTCATTTCCTTCTCTCTCCTTCATCTCCTCTTCCTCTCCTCTCCCTCTCTCCCTCCCTCCCTCCCTCCCTTCTCCCCTCCCTTTAAACATCCATTAATCTCAACCCTTTACTCTCCCTTCCTCTCCCTCCCTTTCCCCTCCTTTAAGCCCTGGAAAGGAAGAGGGATGGGAAGGAAGGAAGGAGGAGGGAGAGGAAGGGAGGGAGGAAGGGAGGGAGGGAGGGAGAGGAGAGCAAAATCCCTTAAATTAGCTGGTGAGAAGAGAAAAAGGGGAGAGGGGAGAGGGGAGAGGGGAGAGGGGAGAGGGGAGAAGGGTGAGAGATCTAAAGGAGGAAGGAGGGAGAGGCAAACGAAGGAGGAGGAGGAGGAAGAGGGGAGGAGAAGCAAGGGAAGGAGGAAAGTAAGAGGAAACGGAGAACCCAAAAAAGATGAGAATGAAAAGAAATGAAAGAAATAGAAAAGGAGGAAAAGGAAGAAAGAAGGAAGTGAGGGAAAGAAGAAGAAGAAAAAGAAGGGAAGGAAGAAGATGATAGAGGGAATAATAAGAGGAAACAGGAGAGAAGAAAGGTGAAGAAAGTGGAGGAGGAGACAAAGGAGATGAAAATGTGGAAGAGGAGAGAAAGGAGGAGAAAGTGAAGAAGGGGAGAAGAAAGGAAGAAAGAGAAGTGAGGAAAGAATGGAGAGAAAGAAGTAAAGAGGACAATAGAAGGACAATAAAGATGGGAGGAAAAAAAAAAGAAAGAGAAACGTAATAGGATGAATGAAAGGAGGAGGAGGAGGAGGAGGAGGAGGAGGAGGAGGAGGAAGGGGAGGGGGAGGGGGGGCATATCCTTCAAATTAGCCGAGGTTGTGTGAGGGGAAGGTGTTAAAAACGAGGGGAATGAGGGGAAGGGGGGAGGGGAGAAGGGGGAAGAGGGGAGAGAGGGGAGAGAAAAATCCTTTGACATAGTGTTGTGTGTTCCTCATTCTCCCCATACGTCAGACGAGGGGAAAAGAGGGGATGAATGGGGAGGGAGGGGAGGAGGAGGAGGGGGAGGAAATGAGGAGAAGGAAGATGTGGGTGATGAAGGGGAGAGGAAGAGGAGTGAAGGGAGGAGGAAAAGAAGGAAGGAAGGAAGGAGAGGAAGAAAGGAAGGAAGGAAGGAAGGAAGGAATGAAAGGAGGTTGGATGGAAGGAAAGGGAAGAAGGAAAGTAGGAAAGAAAGGAAGGAAGGAAGTTAGGAAGGAAGGAAAGAAAGGAAAGAGGGAAGGAAAAAAAGGAGGTTGGATGGAAGGAAAGGAAGGAAGGGAAGGAAGGAAAGAAGGAAGGAAGAAAACAATGAAAGGAAGGAAAGGAGGAAATAAAGATGGGAAGATGGAAGAAATGGGAGGCAGAAAATATAGCTAAGGAGTGAAGGAAGGAAGAAAACAAAGATAAAAGAAAGAAAAGAAGGAAGGAAGGAAGAAAGAAAGAAGACGGACTAAAGAGGAAAACGGAAAAGAGGAAAAGAAGTATGAGAGAAATTGAATGACAAACAGACAGACAGACAGACAGACAGATAGATAGATATAGATAGATAGACAGACAGACAGACATATAGACAGACAGATAGATAGATAGATAGATAGATAGACAGACAGACAGACATATAGACAGACAGATAGATAGATAGATAGATAGATAGACAGACAGACAGACATATAGACAGACAGACATAGCTTCAGGATAACTTTAGCTTTGTGTGTTAAGGGCTAACTAATATATTTCCCCTCACTCTTTAAGCTACACACAAACACACACACACACACACACACACACACACACACACACACACACACACACACACACACACACACACAAAAACACCTAATTCTCCTCCACTAACCCCACCCCCCCTTCCTTCCCCTCCCCTTTCCCTTCCCCTTCCCTTCGCCCCCCTTCCCCCCCCTCCCCCCTCAAACACCCCTCACATTACACAGGACGAATTAGCACGCATTACGCACAACACACAAACACACACACACACACACACACACACACACACACACACACCTCCCTTTCTCCCTCACCTCTTACACACTTTCCCCCCTTCCCCCTTCCTCCCCCCTTATAATGCCCCTTCTTTCACCCCCCATGACCCCCCCTCTCTCCTCTCCCCCCCTTCCCCCAATCCCTCCCTTCTTAAAAACACCCAAGAAAGACCAACGTTCTCACTTATCTCCCCTTTCCCCCTTTCCTCCCCACCTCAGTCTCTCATTCCTCTCCCCAACTCCCCACAGAAAGATCAACCCGCTTACTCCTCTTCCCTTCCCCCCTTTACTCCCCACCCTCTCAATCCTTCACCCCTCCTTTTCTCTCCCCATCTCCCCATTCACCTACACAATCTCCCTCCCTCACACAACACTTCACACTCCCACCATCTCTACACCCCTTCACCTCCTCCTCCCCCCCTCCCCTCCTTTACCCTTTTCCTCCCCACCCTCTCAATCCTTCACCCCTCATTTTTCTCCCTATCTCCCCCATCCCCCCACATAGTCTCCCTCCCACAATATTTCACACTCCCACCATCTCTACACCCCTTCACCTCCCCCTCCCACTTCCCTTCCTTCCCCCTTTTCCTCCCCACCCTCTCAATCCTACACCCTCCCTTTTCTCCCAATCTCCCCCTTCCCCACACACGATCTCCCTCCCACAATACTTCACACTCCCACCATCTCTACACCCCTTCACCTCCTCCTCCCCCCCTCCCCTCCTTTACCCTTTTCCTCCCCACCCTCTCAATCCTTCACCCTCCCTTTTCTCCCCATCTCCCCCTTCCCCCCACACAATCTCCCTCCCACAATAATTCACACTCCCATCATCTCTACACCCCTTCACCTCCCCCTCCCTCCCCTCCTTTACCCTTTTCCTCCCCACCCTCTCAATCCTTCACCCTCCCTTTTCTCCCCATCTCCCCCTTCCCCCCACACAATCTCCCTCCCACAACACTTCACACTCCCACCATCTCTACACCCCTTCACCTCCCCCTCCCTCCCCTCCCCTCCTTTACCCTTTTCCTCCCCACTCTCTCAATCCTCCACCCTCCATTTTCTCCCTATCTCCCCCATCCCCCCACATAGTCTCCCTCCCACAATACATCACACACCCACCAACTCTACACCCCAACACCTCCTCCCTCCTTTACCCTTTTCCTCCCCACTCTCTCAATCCTCCACCCTCCATTTTCTCCCTATCTCACCCTTCCCCCCACACACAATCTCCCTCCCACAACACTTCACACTCCCACCATCTCTACACCCCTTCACCTCCCCCTTCTCCCCACCCCTCCTTCCCTTTTCTCCCCACCTCTCAATCCTTCACCTCCTTTTCTCCCCATCTCCCTTCCCCCACACACAATCTCCCTCCCACAACACTTCACACTCCCACCATTTCTACACCCCTTCACCTAACTCTCCCTCCCCTCCCCTCCTTTACCCTTTTCCTCCCCACTCTCTCAATCCTCCACCCTCCATTTTCTCCCTATCTCCCCCTTCCCCCACACACAATCTCCCTCCCACAATACTTCACACTCCCACCATCTCTACACCTCCCTCCCACCTCCTTTCCTCCCCACCTCTCAATCCTTCACCCCCTTACCTCCACCTCCTCTTCTCCTATCTCCCCTTCCCCACACACGATCTCCCTCCCACAATACTTCACACTCCCACTATCTCTACACCCTTCACTTCCTCCCCCTCCCTCCTCCTTTTTCCTCCCCACTCTCTCAATCCTTCACCCCTCATTTTTCTCCCTATCTCCCCCTTCCCCCACACACAATCTCCCTCCCACAATACTTCACACTCCCACCATCTCTACACCCCTTCACCTAACCCTCCCCCTGACCTTCCTGCCCCCTTTCCTCCCCACCCTCTCAATCCTTCACCCCCTTAACTAAAACCCTCCTCTTTCTCTCCCTATCTCCCCCTTCCCCCCCACACACGATCTCCCTCCCACAATACTTCACACTCCCACCATCTCTTCACATTCTTTCACCTCTCCTCCCCCCTCACATTACCCTGGACGAATTAGCACATATTACACCTGACAAAATATTGACGGTCGCATTAACCCGCAGCGCGCCGGGATGATCCAATTACCAGGTAACTTTAATTGGTATTCAGCGGTAATGATACACTAAAAAAAATGGCCAATACTGCACACCTGAGGGGAAGAGAGGGGAGGAGAGAGGGGGGAGGAGAGGAAGGGGGAAGAGATAGGGAGGTGGGAGAATGGAGGGAATGGGGGGAAAAGAGAGGATGAGAGGAAGAGAGGAAAAACGAGGGGAGAAGAGAGGGGATGAGGGGAAGAGAGGAAAAACGAGGGGAGGAGAGGGTAAGAAAGTGGGGAGGAGAGATAAAGTGGGGAAAAGAGGGGAAGTGGGTAGTGGAAAAACAAGGGGTGGAGAGGGTAAGAAAGTGGGGAGGATGGGTAAAGAGGGGAGAAGTGAGCGGATGAGGGGAAAAGAGAGATAAAGAAGAAAAACGAAGGTAGGGGAGGGAAAGAAAGTGGGGAAGAGGGGTAAAGAGGGGAGAGAAGAGAGGGGAAGAGGGGAAAAGAGGGGAAAAAGAAGAGAAGAGGGAAGACGTGGGAAGAAGAGAAAGGAAGAGAGAGAAGCGAAGGAGAGAAGAGGGGGGATGAGAGAGGGGAGAAGAGGGGGAGAGAGGGAAATAGTGAGTGAAGAGAGAAGGGGAAGAGAAAAGAATAGAGAGAGGAGAAGATAAGGGGAAGAAAGGGGAAGAGAGATTGGGAGAGAGAGAGGGGAAAAGGGGAGGAAACACAAAATGAAGGGCAATTGGGGGTGAATATGAGGGGAAAGGGGAAGGGAAGGAGTGATGGGGAGAGGGAGGAGGAGGAATGGAATGAGGGGAGAAGGTAGGGGAGTGAAAGAAAAGAGGAGTAGAGATGAGAAAGGAGTGAGGGGAAGGAGTAGAAAAGAAGTGAAAATAAAATAAAAAAGGAAAGGAGGGGAAAACAGTGAGGGGAAAAGGGAGACGAAGGGGAGAAAGGGGTAATGAACTAAGGGGAAAGAAAAGAGGAAAGGGGAAAAACATGAATGGTGATGGGGAAGGGAAAGAGAGGGAAGGGAAAGAGACGGAAGGGAAAGAGACGGAAGGGAAAGAAAGGGAAGGAAAGAGAGGGAAGGGAAAGAGAGGGGAAAGGAAAGAGAGGGGAAGGAAAAGAGGAAGGGAAAGAGAGGGGAAGGGAAAGAGAGGGGAAGGGAAAGAGAGGGGAAGGGAAAGAGAGGGGAAAGGAAAGAGAGGGGAAGGGAAAGAGAGGGGAAGGGAAAGAGAGGGGAAAGGAAAGAGAGGGGAAGGGAAAGAGAGGGGAAGGGAAAGAGAGGGGAAGGGAAAGAGAGGGGAAGGGAAAGAGAGGGGAAGGGGAATAGAGTGGAAGGGAAAGAGAGGGGAAGGGAAAGAGAGGGGAAAGGAAAGACAGGGGAAGGAAAGAGGGGAAGGAAAGAGAGGGAAGGGAAAGAGAGGGGAAAGAGAGAAGGAAAGAAGGAAGGGAAAGAGAGGGGAAGGGAAAGAGAGGGGAAGGGAAAGAGAGGGGAAGGGAAAGAGAGGGGAAGGGAAAAAGAGGGGAAAGGAACGATGATATTAAGAGGAGGAGGGGAATTTAGAACCATGGAAGTGAGGGGAAAGGGGAAAAGGGGAAACAGTTAAGGGGACGTAGATGTGGTAGAAAAATGGAAGAGGGGAAGAGAAGGGAGGGGAAAGAGGAAGGGTGAGGAAAAATTTCGAAATATGTATTGGGAAAATGGCTTAGAGGGGAAATAAATGGGGAAATAAGAGGGGAAAGTAGACGGAGGGTAGTCTCTTCTCTTCTCTTCTCTCTCTCTCTCCCCCCACGAGCCAATAATGAGAGATCCATCAGAGGGGAAGAAGAGAGGAGAAAAGAAAGAGGGGAGAGGAGAGGGGAGGGGAGGAGAGGAAGAGGGGAGAGGGGGGGGAGGGGAAGTGGCCCATGAAGCAGACGATGAGAGAGAGAGAGAGAGAGAGAGAGAGAGAGAGAGAGAGAGAGAGAGAGAGAGAGAGAGAGAGAGAGAGAGAGAGAGAGAGAGAGAGAGAGAGAGAGAGAGAGAGAGAGAGAGAGAGAGAGAGAGAGAGAGAGAGAGAGAGAGAGAGAGAGAGAGAGAGAGAGAGTGGAAGCAGGACAGGTGACTGGAGGGGAAAATATTACCTGTCCGGGAAGGGGAAGAAGAGGGGAAAAGAGGAAGATGGAAAAAATGAGGAAAAAAATGAGGAAAATGGGATAAAAGGGGATGAAAATGTGGTAAAGAAGGGGATGATGATAGGGGGAAGGGATGATGATGATGATGATGATGGTGATGATGATGAGGAGGAGGAGGAGGAGGATTTTAAAGACGATGGTGATGATAAAAAGGAGGAAGAGGAAGTGAAGAGAGGGAAGTGAGGATGGGAAAGGGAGAGTGATGAAGGGGAGAAGATAATGATGGTGAAAAGGAGGAGAAGGAAAGGAGTGATGGAAAACAGGAGAGATGGGAAAGGAGTAAGCGGAAGGAGTAGAAAGGAGTAAAAAGAAATGAAG
Organism: Eriocheir sinensis; assembly: GCF_024679095.1. Lineage (NCBI taxonomy): Eukaryota > Metazoa > Arthropoda > Malacostraca > Decapoda > Varunidae > Eriocheir > Eriocheir sinensis. Next base: position 9,818,500 of record NC_066544.1, read on the forward strand.
GAGAAGGGAAAGGAGGGGAAGATAGTGAGGGGAAAAGGTAGACGAAGGGTAGAAAATGGAAGATGATGAAAGGGAAAATTTGCAAGCACACACTAATATAAATTCTTAAAACACACACACACAAAAAAAAAATAATATAAACACAAACTTACTGAAAATCGGAAATATATCAAATAAAATAAAACATGAAATTAAAATGAATAAAAATAAGACGAGATAAATAAAAATTACCAATAAAAAATATCTTACCGCACATTGATAAGAGATATAAAAAGACAGTCTCCAAAATTAGGCGTTAAAAGAAAACATGAAAAAAATCAAAAATAAAAACAGTTCTTAATCCCATTTTTAAGTTAGAGATATAAGTAGGAATTAACATAGACTAGAAAAGGTGTTGAGAGATAGAAGAAAGGGGCTGAAGAGGGGAAGTGGGCAGAGGGGGACAGATTAAAAAGGGGGAAGGAGGTTGAAGGGGGTTGAAGGGTGGAAGGGGGTTGAAGGAGGTTGAAGGGGGTAAGGGGATTGAAGGGGGGAAGAGGGAAGGGGGTTGAAGGGGGGAAGGGGGTTGAAGGGGGTAAGGGGGTTGAAGGGGGAAGGGGGTTGAAGGGGGTTAAGAAGGCTGAAGGAGGAAGGGGTTGAAGGGGTTGAAGGTTGAAGGAAGGTTGAAGGGGTAGGGGCACAAAAAAATCCCCCAAAAAAGAGCCCAAAAATATCATAAAACACTGGAAACACTTATAAACTCTCTCCTTATATTAGGTAAAAAAAAAAGTGAAAACCGAACTTCAAAAAAAAAAAATCTCCTTCAATACAAAAAATATAAAACAAACTTGTGAAAACCCAACTTCAAAAACAGACAAATCTTTCCTTCAATACAAAAAAAAATATAAACTTGTGAAAACCGAACTCCAAAAAAAAACTCTCCTTCAATATAAAAAAAAATCGAATAAATAAACTTGTCAAAACCGAAATTAAAAAAAAACTTCCTTTAATACAAAAATAGAAAAATAAAAGAATAAATAAACTTGTGAAAAACGAACTTCAAAAAAAAAAAAACTCCTTCAATACAAAAATGAATAAATAAAATAAATAAACTTGTGAAAACCGAACTTCATAATCACAATATCTTTTTACGTAACTTCACAGATAATTTTTTTTTGCTACTTTCACAAAATTAAGGCAAAAAAAATAATGTTGTTACCTTATTAATTATGAGCAAAAAAATAAAAGAAGAATTCGGTCATATAAGGGAGAAATATTTTAGCGAGCACACACACACACACACACACACACACACACACACACACACACACACACACACACACACACACACACACACACACACACACACACACACACAGCAACACCAAATAAAATAAAATGTTTTAAAAATATGAGAATGGAAGAAGAGGGGAGAGGAGGGGAGATGGGGAGCGGAGAGAATGGGAGGGGAGACTAATGAGGGGGCGGGTTACCTCATTATAGGGGAAGAGGAGGGGAGGGGAGGGAGGGGAGAGGTTGGAGGGGAGGGAGGGGAGAGGTTGGAGGGGAAGAGAGGGGTGAGGGGTGAGGGAGGGGAAATAATGAGGGGAGAGTGATAATGGGAAGGGCACACCTAATTATAAAGAGGAGGGGAGGAGGAGGAGGAGGAGGAGGAGGAGGAGGAGGAGGAGGAGGAGGAGGAGATAAGCGGGGATGGAACCAGCTGTGTTATATTATTAGAGAGAGAGAGAGAGAGAGAGAGAGAGAGAGAGAGAGAGAGAGAGAGAGAGAGAGAGAGAGAGAGAGAGAGAGAGAGAGAGAGAGAGAGAGAGAGAGAGAGAGAGAGAGAGAGAGTTAACATAAACCAACCGATGAATGTTATGGCTGAACAGTCTTCTCTCCTCCTCCTCCTCCTCCTCCTCCTCTTCTTCCTCCTCCTCCTCCCCCTCCTCCTCTTCTGCATGAATGCCATACGATCACCTGACAAAAGAGGAAGATGGGAGGAAGGGAGACAGTGAGAAAAGGAAGGGAAGGGAAAGGAAGAGAAGGGAAGGGAAGGGAAGGGGAAGGGAAGGGAAGGGAAGGGAAGGGAAGGGAAGGGAAGGGAAGGGAAGGGAAGGGGAAAGGAAGGGAAGGGAAGGGAAGGGAAGGGAAGGGAAGGGAAGGGAAGGGAAGGAAAGGAAAGGGAAGGGAAGGGAAGGGAAGGGAAGGGAGGAAAAGCGAAGGAACAATTAAGGAGAAGGAAGAGATAGAGGAAAAAGAAAAGAGGAAGGAAGAGGAAGGCAAAAGAAAAGAGAAAGGAAGAGAAAATAAGAAAGAGATAAGGAAAGGAAGAGAGAAGCGAAAGAATAAGGAAAGGAAGGAAGAAAGAGGAGGAGAGGAAAAGGTGGAGGAAAAAAAAGAAGATTGGAGGGAATGAAGAAATGGAAGAATGAAAATGAATAAAAAAGAAAGAGGAAAATGAGGAAAATGACATGAAAGGAAATAAAGGAAAAGGAACACAAGGAAAATAGAGAAAGGATAAGAGAGCATAGAACAGAGAAGAGGAGTAAGAAGTGAAGAAAAAGGAAAGGGAAGGAAAATATACAAGAACGAAATAAAGAAGGAAAACAGGGAGAGAAAAAGAGCAGGAAAAGAGGAGGAGAAATGGAGGGAAAAAAAAGCGAAGAGGAAAGAAAGGCAGGAAAAAGTGAAGAGAAGGAAAGAGAAATAAGAGAAACGAGAAGGGGAAGAAGGGAAATAGGGGAAAGGGGGAAGAGAAAGTGAAGAGGGAGAAGGAAAGAAGGGAAGAGGAGAGAAAGATAGGGAGAAGTGCAGAGAAAAAAAGAGAAGTAAGAGAAACGAGAAGGGGGAGAAGGGAAAAGAGGGAAAAGGGGGAAGAGAGAGAGAAGAGAAAGGAAGAAGAGAAACAGGAACAAGTGAAGAGAAGGAAAGAGAAGTAACAGGAACGAAAAGGGGGAGAAGGGAAAGAGGGAAAAACGGGGAAGAGAAAATGAAGAGAGAAAAGGAAAGAAGAGAAATAGGAAGAAGATAAAACTGGAGGAAAATAAAGAAAAGCAAAATAACCGGAACATAAAAGCTAACAGAAAAGAAGAGAAGAAAAGGAAAGAGGGGAAGGAGGGAAGAGAGCGGGGAGGGGAAAGAGGGGAAAGAGGGGAGAGGGGAAAGCGAGAGGGAGGGGGGGGGGAGAGCCGAGTATTATGTAGCGATGAAAACAATCAGATGGTCCATGAATAAATTTGGTCGGCCATAATGAGGCTGAAAGTGGTCCCCTTCAGCTCAAATATTACAGCCCCAGCCCCCCCCCCTTTCAACCCCCTTCCCCCTTTTTAACCTGTCCCCCTCTGCCCGCTTCCCCTTTCAGCCCCTCTCTTCCGCCCTCTCTTCTCTATGTCAACACCTTTTCTAGTCTATGTTAATTCCTACTTATATCTCTAATTTATTTTTCGGTATGCTATTTGATGAGGTTCAGTTCTGGTTCCCCTATTAAAGAATGTCTCCTCCTTTCCCTTCTCTTCACTTTTTATTCTTCCTCTTCTCTCCCTTCTTTTCCTAACTTTCCTTTCTTGGTTTCCTTTGCGTTCTCTTTCCTTCTCTTCACTTCTTATTCCTCCTCTTCTCTCCCTTCTTTTCCTAACTTTCCTTTCTTGGTTTCCTTTGCGTTCTCTTTCCTTCTCTTCACTTCTTATTCCTCCTCTTCTCTCTCTTCTTTTCCTAACTTTCCTTTCTTGGTTTCCTTTGCGTTCTCTTTCCTTCTCTTCACTTCTTATTCCTCCTCTTCTCTCCCTTCTTTTCCTAACTTTCCTTTCTTGGTTTCCTTTGCGTTCTCTTTCCTTCTCTTCACTTCTTATTCCTCCTCTTCTCTCTCTTCTTTTTCTAACTTTCCTTTCTTGATTTCACTTGTGTTCCCTTTCCTTCCGTCCCTTTCAAGTATGTTAAGATGTCAGAATCTGTACAGAGGAGGATGAAAACAATGATTCAGGGGGTGAGAAACTTGCCTTATGAGGACAGACTGAAGCATTTAAATCTACACTCTCTAGAACGGCGAAGGTTGCGAGGAGACCTGATCGAAGTCTATGAATGGATGAAAGGCTTTAATATAGAGGGTGTCAATAGGGTTTTGGTGGTAAAAAAAAAAAGGTAGGACGCGTAGCAATGGTTTTAAGTTGGATAAATTCAGATTCAACAAAGACACAGGCAAGAACTGGTTTATCAATAGGGTCGTGGATGAGTGGAACAGGCTTGGCAGTCATGTGGTGGGTGCCAATACCATAGATACATTCAAGAAGAGGTTGGATAAATTCATGGATGGCGAGGTAAGGTGGGGTTAGGTTTACAGGAGCTGCCTTGTTTAGGGCAACCGTCCTCTTGCAGACTCCTTACGTTCTTCTCTCTCTCCTTCAAAACTTCCTTCAACTTAATATCAAGGAGTCTTCTGATTAATGTGTCTGACCATGGGGTCTGTGTGGTCTGATTTTCTATGTAAATCTCTCTCTCTCTCTTGGACATTTCCTCCTCCGGACATTTTCTACTCAATTATCTGTATAATAAGAGCGAAATACTAATTAAATGAATAGTAAAACATACTACTAAAGATAAGGAACATATAATAAAAAAGAAAAACGGGAAGTAAGAAAGAAAGAGGGAAACAGAGGAAGTTTTCGGATGTTCTGTGCGCGTTCCCGAGGCCCTTCGACTTTCCATCCCGGAAATGATGAACGCGGTGAGCAGCGCATTCACAGAACTTACGATTAATTTCATAATCCAGTCTGGTAGTTTTAAGAAGTAAGTTCTTGCATTCACCCTTCCCGAGCCTCGGCGGGGATAAGGGGCGCCAGCGAGCCCAAGGTCTCGCTGGCGAGCGTGGCAGTACTGGAGGGCTCCCCGAAGGGCACCTTGGTGTTCCCCGGGGCGTCCGCGGAGGTACCGGAGATCTGCACGGGTAGATGGGGCTCGTCAGCCGTGGTAGGCAGTCCATCTAGGAGAGCAAACTCCGAACAATATACCCGGGCAGGTGAGGCTCGTTAGCCGTGGTAGGCAATTCGCCTAGGAGAGCAAACTCCGAACAATAAACCCGGGCAGGTGGAGGTCGTTAGCGTGAGCAGTTCACCTAGGAGAGCAAACTCCGATCACAAACCCGGGCAGGTGGAGATCGTTAGCGAGAGCAGTTCACCTAGGAGAGTAAACTCCGATTACAAATCCGGGCAGGTGAAGCTCGTTAGCGAGAGCAGTTCACCTAGGAGAAGGAAAACTCTGACCACAAACACGGGCAGGTGGAGCTCGTTAGCCGTGGTAGGCAATCTGCCTAGGAGAGCAAACTCCGAACAAAAACCCGGGCAGGTTGGGCTCGTGAGCCGTCATAGGCAATACACCTAGGAGAGGGACAACTCCGAACAAAAACCCGGGCAGGTTGGGCTCGTGAGCCGTCATAGGCAATACACCTAGGAGAGCAAACTCCGAACAAAAACCCGGGCAGGTTGGGCTCGTGAGCCGTCATAGGCAATACACCTAGGAGAGCAAACTCCGAATTAAAACCCGGGCAGGTGGAGGTCGTTAGCCGTGGTAGGCAGTCTGCCTAGGAGAGGGACAACTCCGAACAACAAACCCGGGCAGGTGGAGGTCGTTAGCCGTGGTAGGCAGTCTGCCTAGGAGAGGGACAACTCCGAACAACAAACCCGGGCAGGTGGAGGTCGTTAGCCGTGGTAGGCAGTCTGCCTAGGAGAGGGACAACTCCGAACAAAAAACACGGGCAGGTGGAGGTCGTTAGCCGTGGTAGGCAGTCTGCCTAGGAGAAGGACAACTCCGAACAAAAAACACGGGCAGGTGGAGCTCGTTAGCGTGAGCAGTTCACCTAGGAGAGCAAACTCCGATTACAAACCCGGGCAGGTGGAGCTCGTTAGCGTGAGCAGTTCACCTAGGAGAGCAAACTCCGATTACAAACCCGGGCAGGTGGAGCTCGTTAGCGTAAGCAGTTCACCTAGGAGAGCAAACTCCGATTACAAACCCGGGCAGGTGGAGCTCGTTAGCGTAAGCAGTTCACCTAGGAGAGCAAACTCCGATTACAAACCCGGGTAGGTGGAGCTCGTTAGCGTAAGCAGTTCACCTAGGAGAGCAAACTCCGATTACAAACCCGGGCAGGTGGAGCTCGTTAGCGTGAGCAGTTCACCTAGGAGAGCAAACTCCGATCACAAACCCGGCCAGGTGGAGGTCGTTAGCCGTGGTAGGCAATCTGCCTAGGAGAGGGACAACTCCGAACAATAAACACGGGCAGGTTGGGCTCGTGAGCCGTCATAGGCAATACACCTAGGAGAGCAAACTCTGAATAAAAACCCGGGCAGGTTGGGCTCGTGAGCCGTCATAGGCAATACACCTAGGAGAGCAAACTCCGATTACAAACCCGGGCAGGTTGGGCTCGTGAGCCGTCATAGGCAATACACCTAGGAGAGCAAACTCCGATTACAAACCCGGGCAGGTTGGGCTCGTGAGCCGTCATAGGCAATACACCTAGGAGAGCAAACTCTGAATAAAAACCCGGACAGGTTGGGCTCGTGAGCCGTCATAGGCAATACACCTAGGAGAGCAAACTCCGAATAAAAACCCGGGCAGGTGGAGGTCGTTAGCCGTGGTAGGCAGTCTGCCTAGGAGAGCAAACTCCGAACAACAAACCCGGGCAGGTGGAGGTCGTTAGCCGTGGTAGGCAATCTGCCTAGGAGAAGGACAACTCCGAACAACAAACACGGGCAGGAGGGGGTCGTTAGCCGTGGTAGGCAGTCCTCCTAGGAGAAGGAAAACTCCGAATTCAAACCAACACACACACACACACACACACCAGCCGGGCAGGTGGGGCTCGTTATAGGCGTCGTAGACAATCCACCAAGGGGAATCAACAATAAAAGGATAATAAAAGCGAACACACGAGAAGAAGAATATGAAATCAGAACCGGACAAAAAAGGATAATATAAGATGGAACACCGAATAAAGGATAGTTAAGAACACAACATCGAGAAAAGCATAAGACACACGCGGATCATCCAGACTGAAACAGAAGACCAAAAAATGGATGGTATAAAAAGAACGGAAAAAAGATAACGTAATAAGAACGCACAGAAAATAACGTAGAAATAAAACACCAAGAAAAGGAAAATAAGGAAAATACAGAAACAACATCATTGATACCGCCGCTCCGTGGGCGGTAGGAGAATGAAATGACCCTTTTCGTAGACGCACAGTATAATGTGGTCCAAGCTGTCAACAATAACATTTACCGCCAGGACCACAATCACGACGCTCGAAAACGCCCGCGTCTCTGAGCACTAAGCCGGGCAGCTGAACACTTCACTTAGCACCTAACGTTCAGCATTGTATTTCACTTACTATGTCACTTATTAATCTATAACAACAGACAGTGTATAATCAGGTAAATAAGCAAAGATAGAATTATACTACGGCAGGCGCTTGCCTTACGTATTCTGGGCCTACTAAAATGTCTCCGTCTTTCCGTTCCTTGTGTTCCTCTGGGTGGAGCTCCGCAGAGGCAGACAGCGAGGCCGAGAAGGGACGTTTTCCCTTCACCGGTACTGTTAGCTGGCGCCCTCTTCCTCGCCTCCTACAGCGCCCCGAGCGCCCCATCATACATGTCGAATCATCAGAAGTGCACGTGTGGGGATGCGTCAACCCCCCCAACCTTTCAACTCGTATGGAGTATGCATCTCACGTGTGGGGGGGCTCCACTCACACAGCTCTTCTGGGCAGAGTGGAGTCTAAGGCTCTTCGTCTCATCAGCTCTCCTCCTCCTACTGATAGCCTTCTACCTCTTAAATTCCGCCGCCATGTTGCCTCTCTTTCTATCTTCTATCGATATTTCCACGCTGACTGCTCTTCTGAACTTGCTAACCGCATGCCTCCCCCCCTCCCGCGGCCCCGCTGCACACGACTTTCTACTCATGCTCATCCCTATACTGTCCAAACCCCTTCTGCAAGAGTTAACCGGCATCTTCACTCTTTCATCCCACACGCTGGTAAACTCTGGAACAATCTTCCTTCATCTGTATTTCCTCCTGCCTACGACTTGAACTCTTTCAAGAGGAGGGTATCAGGACACCTCTCCTCCCGAAATTGATCTTTCATTCGGCCACCTCTTTAATTCTTTTTTGGGAGCAACGAGTAGCGGGCTTTTTTTTATTATTGTTTTCTTTTTTTTGTGCCCTTGAGCTGCCTCCTTTGTTGTAAAAAAAAAAAAAAAACACCGAGCAGCCGCGACACACCACGACACACCACGACACACCACAGCCAAAGTTCCCTGTTCTCGTTCTCCACGCCATCGTTTACTCCTCGCCTTATTTATCTTATCTTATTCCTCATACTTTCCCTTTCACCTTGCACCAATCATTCGTTGAGCCTTCTGGTGGTCACAATCAATAAAAAAAACATCATCCACTTTTCGCCCCTAACATCAACATCAACCAAATTATGGGTTTTATGGTGAGAAAGAGGCTCATCCAGACCACCACAGAACACCACAAAATGGATCAGAGAAAAAACAGTCGAAAAAAGGATAAAATGTAAATAAAACACCAAAAATGGGTATACAATATGAAGAGACCGGATCAACACAACAGCAAGGGATGATATAAACACAAAGTAATAGAAAGAGACTGATCCATTAACTACTTAACTAACTAAGCAATAGGAGCGCCGAAGTCATCCTCAAACTTTACTTAGCACTAGTTAGACCTCATTTCGATTACGCAGTTCAGTTCTGGTCCCCCTATTGTAGAATGGATATCAAGATGTTAGAATCTGTACAGAGGAGGATGACAAAAATTATTCAGGAGGTGAGAAACTTGCCTTATGAGGACAGACTGAAGCAGCTAAATCTACACTCTCTATAGAAAGGCGAAGGTTGCGAGGAGACCTGATCGAAGTCTATAAATGAATGAAGGGATTTAATATAGCGGGTGTCAATAGTGTTTTGGTTGTAAAAGAACCAGGTAGGACACGTAGCAATGGTTTTAAGTTAGATAAGTTCAGATTCAACAAAGACATAGGCAGGAAGTGGTTTACCAATAGGGTTGTGGATGAGTGGAACAGGCTTAGCAGTCATGTGGTGGGTGCCAATACCATAGATACATTCAAGAAGAGGTTGGATAAATTCATGGATAGCGAGGTAAGGTGGGGTTAGGATTACAGGAGCTGCCTTGTATAGACCAACCGGCCTCTTGCAGACTCCTTACGTTCTTATGTTCTTATGTTCTTAATTTTATTCCTACAGCCATTCCCTTATTAGCACTCTTTAATCTCCCTTCATCAGTCCCATTTTGGACCTCATCTATTAGCCCCCTTCAAATGTTTCTCCCTTCTACCCTTTCATCTCTATCCATACCTCCCTTTCAGACTTATTTCAGTCACTTTCAGACACCTCTACCTTACCCTCCCTTTCTGCTCCCTCCTTCAGACCCTTTTTATTCCCCCTTCACCCTTATCACCCCCCTCAAGTTCTCTTTCCCCTTTACTCCTTCCCTTCATCACCCTTATCTCCCTTTAAATCTACCCTTTTCAGTTGCCCCCTTTCCTTTTTTTTTTTTACTTCGTCCCCTTCACTTTCAAACACCCCTTTTCTTTCTGTCTTTTTTTCCTCCTCCTTCTCCTCCTCCTTATTTTCTTTCTTCTTTTCCTCTGATACTTTTCATCCATTTTCTCTTCCTTCTTGTTCTTTTATTTTTTGATTCGACATATATATATAATTCTTTCATTTATTACTTTTTTTCTACTTTTTCTTCTTCTTCTTCTTTCTCCTCCTCCTCCTCCTCCTCCTCCATAATATTACACTAACCCGTCATCGTGGGATCCAGGCTGACACCACAAGAGCTTAAGGGAATCCAACACTATCTGGGCTTAGGTTCCGATTTCACATGGGCTTATGGTCTTGTTTACCCCTCTCTCTCTCTCTCTCTCTCTCTCTAACACACATGATCCTCTTTTCTCTCGCTCTAATAAGGATTAAGAGAGAGAGAGAGATGCTGCTTATTTAACTCTCTCTCTCTCTCTCTCTCAACCGACCGTAACACCCACATCCACATCCTCCTCTTTCTCTCTTCTTCCTCTTTCTCCCTCCTCCTCCTCCTCCTCCTCCTCCTCCTCCTCCCAATCCCTTCCTCCAATTAAACGTTGAATAAGTGAGATTGGATACGGAGAAGGAGAGTCCGATGCCACCCAAGGGATTCCACACCTCTCTATCTCCTCCTCCTCCTCCTCCTCCTCCTCCTCCTCAATAGAGCGTAGGAGGCTTGATGGATTGATACTTTAACCCCCTCTTCCTCCTCCTCCCCCCCCCTCTTCCCCCTCCTCCTCTTCTTCCTCTTCCTCTTCTTCATCTTCTTATAGCAAACAGACAAAGTACACCTTCTAGACACTCTCCTCCTCCTCCTCCTCCTCCTCCTCCTCCTCCCCGGTTAAGAAAGAGGAGTAAGAAGAAGAAGGGTCGAGATTAAGAGAGGATAGAAAGGGGAGAGAGAAGGAAGGGGAGACGAGGGGAGGAGGGGAGATGAGGGGAGGAGGGGAGACGAGGGGAGGAGGGGAGATGATTGGAGGAGGGGAGATGAGCGCATAGAAAGGGTAGTGTGGGTTACGGCTGATTAAAATGGCAGTGGAGGTGGTGGTGGTGATGGTGGTAGTGGTGGTGGTGGTGACAGTGGTGGTGGTGGTAGTGGTGGTGGTGACAGTGGTGGTGGTGGTGATGGTGGTGGTGGTGGTGGTGATGGTGGTGGTAGTGACTCTCTCTCTCTCTCTCTCTCTCTCATTATATTTTGATCGGTTGAGATGCGAATCCACGACGCACTTGAGAAGGTGGAGGAGGAGGAGGAGGAGGAGGAGGAGGTGGAGGTGGTGGAGGAAAAGGAGGAGGTTGTAGTGGAGGTGGAAGAGGAGAAGGTGGTGGTGGTGGTGGTAGTGGAGGAAGAAGAGGAGAAGGTTGTGTTGGTGGTGGTGGAAGAGGAGGAGGTGGTGGTGGTGGTGATGGTGATGGTGGTGGTAGTGATAGTGGTGGTGGTGGTAGTATTTTTTGTATTTTTTTTAAGTCCTGTCTGTAGCGCCGGTGGACTTTCTTGTGGGGCTTCTCGGACGGCCCCAGGTTATTTGTGGCGCGGGCGAATCTTATTTATAGTGATGCCGTGATGTATGACTCTTGCTTGGTCTGTACAGCCCCCCGGTGCTCCTCTTGAACGAAGTCGCTAAGTTAAGGTTGACTGAGGATCCTCGTATATAATTTGACCACTCGACCACCACAGAAAAAAGGATATCACATCACCGAGATATCTGCTACACACACACACACACACACACACACACACACATTTCCAAGTAAGTAAAAAATAAATAAACAAAACATTTCAATTCTACTCTCTCTCTCGCCGGACAAAACAAAGGGTGAATAAAATATAGACAAAACAAAACCGATAAATAACAAAAACCGCCTAATCCGGAGTTCAAAGTTTCGGAATCGGCTTCGCTTTGAGGTTTCGGAGCGTCACGAAGCCCCGGGGAGAGGGTTCATTTGGCAAACCGAATCAGCGGCCATTACAAAGAGATCGGTTCAGGGTGAGGGATTAGGCGGGGGGAATTGAAGAAGGGGGGAGGGGATTGGGGAGGGGAAGGGTGAAGGGGGCAGGGGATGGAAGATGGGAGGGGTGAAGGGAGGAGGGAATGGAAGATAGGAGGGGTGAAGAAGGGTAGGAAAGGGTGAAGGGAGGGGGGACGGAAGATGGGGTGAGTGAAGGGAGGAGGGAATGGAAGAGGGGAGAGTGAAGGGAGGAGGGAATGAAAGATTGCAAGGGTGAAGAAGGGGAAGAATATGGGATGGAAAGAGTGAATGGGGGAGGGGTGGAATGGGGAGGAACAAGGTGAAGAAGGGAGAGAAGGGAGGTTGAGGGATGGAGGGATGGAAAGGGTGACTGGAAAGGGGGATTGAAGAGGTTGATTAGGATGGGAATGGTGAATTGGGGTGTTGGTAGGGGAGATGGGGAGGGTATTTAAGAAAGGGGGAAAGAAGAGATGAAATGTGATGGGGAGGATGAAGGGGGAGGATGGGTGTTGGGGAAGAGGGAAGGAAAAAAGAAAGTGAGATGGGGAAAGGGGAAGGAGTGGAAATGGGGAGATTAAGAAGTTTGGGGATGGCAAGGGTGCATGGGAAAAGGGGGAGGAAGGGGTGTAGGACAGTGGAGAGTGAAGGGGGAAGAATAGGGGGGATGGGAAGGGGGGAAGAAGGGGTGTAGGCCAGTTGGGAGTGAAAGGGGAATGGGAAGGGGGGAGGAAGGGGTGTAGGCCAGTGGGGAGTGAAGGGAAGAGAATAGGGAGATGGGATGATGTATGGGAAGGGGAAGGAAGATGTGAAGAGGGCTGGGGGAAGGGGAATGAAGGGAAGGGGACTGAAGGGGAAGGGGAATGAAAGGAAAGGGAATGAAACGGAATGGATTGGGGGAAGAAAGGGATGAAGAACTGTAGGACTGACTGACTGACTGACTGACTAACTGACTGACTGACTGACTGGATGACTGACTGACTGACTGACTGACTGACTGGCTGACTGAATGGATGACTGACTGACTGACTGACTGACTGACTGACTGACTGAATGGATGACTGACTGATTGACTGACTGACTGACTGACTGACTGAATGGATGACTGACTGACTGACTGACTGACTGACTGACTGACTGAATGGATGACTGACTGATTGACTGACTGACTGACTGACTGACTGAATGGATGACTGACTGATTGACTGACTGACTGACTGACTGACTGAATGGATGACTGACTGACTGACTGACTGACTGACTGACTGACTGAATGGATGACTGACTGATTGACTGACTGACTAGCTAATGCCCCCCCCCCACCTTCCAACCCTTCTACCCTTCTATTCTTCCACCCCTTTTCAATCCCTCTCCCCTCTTTTAATCCCCCCTGTCCCCTCCTTTCAACCCTTTCCTCAACCCCATTTCTCTCCTCTGAACATATTACCATCCCTCTTTCTCTCCCTTTCAATCAAGCTATCCACCTCTCCCTTCCCCCCGCCTTCCATCCCTCCTCCCTTTCCTTCAACCCTTCCCCTTAGTTTCCCCTCAGCCATCCCCCCATTCCTCCTCCTCCTTGTCCTCCTCCTCCTCCTCCTCCTTCCTTTCAATCAACCCTTCCATCATTCCTTTCCTCTTTCATTCTCTCCTCCTCTCTGTTCCTCCTCCTTAACTCCCTCCAACGTCCATCCTCCTCCCCTCCCCCCCCCCTCCCGGCAGGTCAAATGCCTCACCTGCCGCCCAGCACAGATTTGGCCCCTCAGGTAAGACGGATTCCACGCATCTCTTTCGCCTGGCGCGGGAGAGGAGAGGAGAGGAGAGGAGAGGAGAGGAGAGGAGAGAAGAGAAGAGAGAAGGTCCAAGGGGAGAGGAAAGAGGAGGAGAGGAGGGAAGGAGAAGAGAAGGAGAAGCAGATGAAATTTGATGAGAGGAGTGAAAATGAGAGAAGCTGAGGAGAGGAAAGGCGAGGAATATGCAGGAAAAGGAAAAGAGAAGGGATAAGAGGTAAAATGAGGAGAATAGAAGAGGAGAAGAGAAGAGGAGAGAGAATTGGAGAGATGATGCAAAGAAAGGAGACGAGACGTAGATAGTAAAAGAGGAGATAAGAGAAAGAGGAAGAGAATGAGGGGAAAGGAAAAGAGGGGTTAGAAAGAGGAAAAGAAAAGGAAGAAGTGGAAGAATAAGAGAAATGGGAAAAGAAGAAGTGGAAAGAAAGGCGTGAGAAAAGAAAAGTATGATAAATGAGAAGAAATTAAAGAAAAGGAAAATAAAGAAGAGAGAGACAGGAAAGACACGGTTAAGAATTATATTAGAGAATGAAAAAGAAAAAGTTGAAAATAAGAAAAGCAGAAAACAGAGAAGGAACAAGAAGAGAGGGAAAGGCAAGAGCAAGGTAAAGAGGGGAATTAGAAGAGGGAACGAAAGAGAAGGGGAAAGAAAACAAGAAGAGGAGGGGAATGGAGGAATGAAAGGAGGGAAGGAAGGAGAGAAAGAGGGAATGAGAGAATTAGGAATTAGAAAGAAATTAGGAAGAGATAAGAAGGGAGAGGGCGAGGGAGAGAGAGAGAGAGAGAGAGAGAGAGAGAGAGAGAGAGAGAGAGAGAGAGAGAGAGAGAGAGAGAGAGAGAGAGAGAGAGAGAGAGAGAGAGAGAGAGAGAGAGAGATTGAAACTGCTTAATCCTGTTCACTTTCACATTCTGTCTCCTACCCTTTTCCCGCCCTCCTCTAAGCCCCTCTCCCCTCACCCCCCTTCACCCCTTTCCCCTCACCCTTCCCCTCTTATCCGTCACCTATTCCTCCTCCAACCTATTTTTTTTTTGTTTCCTTTTCCTCTTTTCCCCTCTTAAAATATACACTTTCCCCTCACTCCTTTTTTTTCCCCTCTTTTCCTTCATTTGTTTTATTTTTCCCTTTTTTCCTGTTTGTTTTTCCCCTTTATTCCTGTTCTCTTTTCCTTCTTACTTTCCTTTTCTTTCCTGTTCCTTTTCTCCCTTTCTCCCCTCATCTGTTTTCTTCCTTTCTTTCTTTTTTCTTTTCCTTCATTCTTCTTCCTTCTTTCCTTCATTCCTTTGCTTTCTTCCTTAATTACTGCTTTTTTTCTTCCTTTCATTCCTATTCCTTCTTCCCTCATTCTTGATCTTTATTTCTTCCTTTCATTTCTCTTTTCTTCCCTGCTTCCTCCCCCTCTCCTTCATTCTCTCCTCCCCCCTTCAGTTCTCTTCTCCCCTCTTTCTTCTCCCCATTCCTCGCCTTCCTTCACCTCGACAGTACCTTGAGAGAGAGAGAGAGAGAGTAGCAAGGCAAATGGAGGAATACTTAAGCCTGAATCCTCTCTCTCTCTCTCTCTGAAGTTGTAGGTTCCAAACACACACACACACACACACACACACACACACACACACACACACACACACACACACACACACACACACACACACACACACACACACACACACACCTGGATTAATTAAGCTTCAAATCACGACACACACACAGGTAAGGACAGGTAAGGTGATCCTGTAATGTTGTTGTTGTTGTTATTATTATTATTATTATTATTATTATTATTATTATTATTATTATTATTATTATTATTATTATTATTATTATTATCATTATTATTTACTACTACTACTACTACTACTACTACTACTACTACTACTTGTACTACTACTACTATTATTATCATTATCAGTAGTATTCTCATTAATAAAGTGGGAGAGTGATTTAAATATCCTCTCTCTCTACCAATCCTATCTTAAAATCCTCTCTTTCACCTTTTTCCTCTCTCTCTAAAGCCATCCTCCTCCTTTCCTTCTCTCCTTCCCCCAACCCAACACAGCACAACAGCGGGGGGAGGGGGGGGCAGGGGGGAGGGGGGGCACGGGCTCATCGCGACTTGGTGTATATTTCATTTCCCAAACAAAATTCTAAAAGTGTTTCCCCTCACGGCTTTATGAATTCACAAATCATTGCCCGAACACGAGAGAATCAGTGCACGGGGGGGGGGGGGGGGGGGGGTGGGGAGAGAGGGGAGAGTGGGAGAGGGGAGAAATCTATGTGCTTTATTTCCTGCTTTTCATCATTTCCTCCCCGATCGTGTTTTGTTTTTGTCCTTCCTCCTCCTCCTCCTCCTCCTCCTCCTCCTCTTCTCTTCGCCCCTTCAGTTTTATGTGTTAATTAGAGTTTGTTTATCGCCTTTTCTTTTATTTATCTTCTTCGTTCGGACATTCGTTTATCTTTCCGTGTGTGTGTGTGTGTGTGTGTGTGTGTGTGTGTGTGTGAGAGAGAGAGAGAGAGAGAGAGAGAGAGAGAGAGAGAGAGAGAGAGAGAGAGAGAGAGAGAGAGAGAGAGAGAGAGAGAGAGAGAGAGAGAGAGAGAGAGAGAGAGAGAGAGAGAGAAAAAAATTAAGCCTCTCCTTCCACAACAGTCCCACTAAATGTACAGAAAATTGCAGTAGTAGTAGTAGTAGTAGTAGTAGTAATAGTAGAAAAAATGGTAGAGAGAGCGAGAGCAAAAACATCATCAACAGCATCAGCAGTAGTAGTAGTAGTAGTAGTAGAAAGAAAGTGGTAGAAAGAGCAAAAACAAAAACATCAACATCAACAGCATCAGTAGTAGTAGTAGTAGTAGTAGCAGGAAATGTAGCAGTGGTAGTAGGAGTCAGTGGAGCGAGCAAATTGAAACCATAAAGCGGTGTGGCAAATCAATGGACTGTGTGTGTGTGTGTGTGTGTGTGTGTGTGTGTGTGTGTGTGTGTGTGTGTGTGTGTGTGTGTGTGTCTTCTTTTTCCTATTTTTGGCATTCTACTTTAATGTTTTATGTATGTATGTAGTTCTGTGTATGTATATATGTATGTATGTATGTAATTGTGTGTATGTATGTATGTATGTATGTATGTATGTGTATGTATGTATATATGTATGTGTGTATGTATGTATGTATGTTTGAATATCTACCTACAATCTCTCTCTCTCTCTCAAACGTCCTTGCATTTAAACCCACTGACTCAACCTGAAATCACGGTCTATAGAGAGGGAGGGGGAGGGAAGGGGAGGGGGAGGGAAGGGAGGAGGAAGGAGGCAGGTAAGTAGATGGATAGGTAAGGCAAGAGAGAGAGAGAGAGAGAGAGAGAGAGAGAGAGAGAGAGAGAGAGAGAGAGAGAGAGAGAGAGAGAGAGAGAGGGGCTTACATCTGACCCCTTCTCTGCGATCACTCCACTAAATCTACACACACACACACACACACAACGAACACAGATACATACTCTCTCTCTCTCTCTCTCTCTCTCTCTCTCTCTCTCAACCTTTCCCGCCCTAAGTCTCAGAAGGGATAAGACAGAACACGATTAATTATGGACCCGAAGAGGAGGAGGAGGAGGAGGAGGAGGAGGAGGAGGAGGAAGAGGTAAATGTGGAGATGGAGAAGACGAGAATAACATATGGGAGAAGAGGAAAAGTAGGAGGAGGAGGAGGAGGAGGAGATGGAGGAGACGGGAAAAGAATATGGAAGAGGAGGAGGAGGAGGAGGAGGAGGAAGTGGAGGAAGTGGAGGAAGAAAACGGAAAAAAAAACTATGGGAACTGAAGAGATAGATAGATAGATAGTTAGATAGATAAATATTTAGATAGATAGATAGATAGATAGATAGATAGACAGAGAGAGAAAGAGACAAATAAACACACACACACACACACACACACACACACACACACACACACACAC
>NC_066544.1:9840777-9858277 GCF_024679095.1 Eriocheir sinensis
AGGCAAAGAGGGAGATAGGCACAGAGGGAATGGAAGGGAGAGGTACAGGCAGGGAGGGTTAAGGAAGGGAGTGAGGTAAGAAAGACGAAGGGAGGGTTAGGAAGGGAGGATAATGCAAAGGAGGGAGAGAAGAAGGGAATGGAAAAGAAGGGAAGAGAAGGGGAGGGATGCAAAGAGGAGAAGAGGAGAGTATGGAATGGAAGGGGAAGGGAAGGGAAGGGAAGGGAAGGGATAGAAATGAAAAAGAAGGTATAGGATAGAAAGGAAGGGGAGGGGAAGGGAAGGGAAGGGAAGGGAAGGGAAGGGATGAAGAGATGGAAGAGAAGGGAAGGGAAGGGAAGGGAAGGGATGAAGAGATGGAAGAGAAGGGAAGGGAAGGGAAGGAAGGGGAGGGGAAGGGAAGGGAAGGGAAGGGAAGGGAGAGTAAGGGAAGGGAAAGTAAAGGAAGGGAAGGGATGGAAATGGAAAAGAATGTAGAGGAAGGGAAGGGAAGGGAAGGGAAGGGAAGGGAAAGTAGTAGTAGTAGTAGTAGTAGTAGTAGTAGTAGTAGTAGTAGTAGTAGTAGTAGTAGTAGTAGTAGTAGTAGTAGTAGTAGTAGTAGTAGTTATGGTATAGCAATAATAACAAAAAAGTATCATTATTTCTATTATTGTTATTGTTTTTTTTACCTGCAGTGGTGGGGGTGAAGGGGGGGCGGGGGGGGGGGCCGGGGGGGAGGGTGCCGACAAAGTGTTATTCCTCCATCCCTTGTGTTAGTCTGTCAGTCAGTCAGCCCATCATGCCTGTCCTGTCACGCCCGTCACTCACATTACTCTCTCTCTCTCTCTCTCTGTTCATCTGTCGCTCACTGTCTCTCTTCCTATCACCCATTACGACTTATATACTAACACTCCCTCTCTCTCCCTCCCTCTCCCTCCCGTCCCATAGCTGCCTCTTCCCCCGTCTCATTCCCGTCCTTCCCGCCCATTGCAGTCATTCCCCGGGGCTAAATTACACCCTCCCTCCAATCTCTTTATCGAGCTCCCTACGGTTGGCTTCATCCCACTAGCCCACCGCTGCCACCAGTGTGTTGACTAGTCTCGCTTGTGTCATTCCACCCATAGACGGTCCTTTAATCACTCGCTCTCTCGTCTTTCCTCTCCTTCTCGACCTCCCCTTTCCTCTCTCGTCTCTCCTCTCCTTCTCGACCTCCCCTTTCCTCTCTCGTCTCTCCTCTCCTTCTCGACCTCCCCTTTCCTCTCTCGTCTCTCCTCTCCTTCTCGACCTCCCCTTTCCTCTCTCGTCTCTCCTCTCCTTCTCGACCTCCCCTTTCCTCTCTCGTCTCTCCTCTCCTTCTCGCCCTCCTCTTTCCCTTCCCGTTCTTCATTTTCATCATTCTCTTTTCCTCTTCATTTCTATTCTTTTTTATCTTAATTTTAATCATTCTCTATCCCTTATCTTTTTCTCTTTCTTTTCATTTTAATCATTTTCTTTTCTATTTTCTTTTATTATTCTCGTTTCCTGTCCCTTTCTTCCTTTCTCTCGCCTCTTCAGCTCTCTCTCCCTTTTCCCTTTTCTTCTTAACCATCTTCTTTCTTTCCATATCTCTCCTCTTCCCTTTCCTTCCTCCTTTCTTTCACTTTAATCATTCTCTTTCCCTTTCTCCCTCTTTTCCTTTTTATGCCATTCTACAACTTGGCTTCCCTTTCATCACCTTCTTTTTCTCTCCCTTTCTTTCTTTCATTTTTTCCTGCCATGTTGTTCTACCTCTGGCTTTTCCTCTTTCATCATTCTTTATTCTCTCCCTTTCTCTCTTCCTCTTTTACTATTCATTTCCCTTTTGTCCTTCCCTTTAAATACCCCTCCTTTTCCTCCCTTTCCCCTTTATCTTGTTTCCCTCTTTCCCTCATTCATTCGACCTCCCTTTTTTTCGTCTCCTCGCCCCTCTCTTCCTCTCTCTCCCTATCCATCTTCTCCCTGTTTCTGCCTCTCTCCCTGCGTCTCCTAAATTAGCAGTTAATTCTTTCTTTATTTCTTTATTTCTCTTCCCTCCTGCAATAACTTTCACCCCATTTTGTCCCTCTTCCTTCCCCTTCCTCCCTTCCTTCTCCCTTCTCCTCCCCTTCCCTTACATCGCCCTTGTTTTCGGCCCCTGTTCTTCCCTTCGTTAATGTTTACTCTTCAATTCATCCTTCCCCTTCCCTTTCCCTTCATTTCACCTCATTTCCCTTCCCTTCTCCCCCCTTCCCTCCCTTCCCTTATATCGCCCTTGTTTTCAGTCCCTATTCTTCCCTTCATTAATTATATCCCTTCAATTCATCTTTACCCATCCTCTGCCCCTCCCTTCCCTTCCCTTCCCTTCCTTCCCTTTCCCATTCCCTTCCTTCCCGTACATCACCCCTCATTTCAACCCTATCCTTCCCTTCGTTAATTATTACCCTTCAATTCATCTTTACCCTTCCTCTGCCCCTTCCTTGCCCTTCCCTTCCCTTCCCTTCCCTTCTCTCCTCTTCCCTCCCTTCCCTTATATCACCCTTGTTTTCAACCCCTATTCTTCCCTTCATCAATTATTACCCTTCATTTGATATTTACCCTTCCTCTGCCCCTCCCTTCCCTTCCTTTCCTTCCCTTTCCCATTCCCTTCCTTCCCTTACATCACCCCTCATTTCAATCCTATTTTTCCCTTCGTTAATCATTACCCTTCAATTCATCTTTACCCTTCCTCTGCCCCTTCCTTCCCCTTCCCCTTCCCTTCCCTTCCCTTCCGTCCCTTCCCTTTCCCATTCCCTTCCTTCCCATACTACCTAACTATCACCTTCATCTCCCCAGCCTGACAAGTGGTTTAAGTTTTGCTATTACACCCCAGAAACCCATTCCCAAACCTCCCCAAACCTTGTCACCTCCTCTCCCCTATTCTACCTTCTCCCCACCCAACGTCATTTGCCCCCTTCCTCCCCAACCTGTTAAAACATTCCCTGCTTTCTCCAATACAACTTAAACCCATTTCAATTCCACCCCGATTCCCTGCCTAACCTACCCTTCACCCTTCTCCCCGTCCCGCCCTCTACCTTCTCCCCAAAGTAATCTCCCCTCCCCAACCTGTTAAAACATTCCCAGCTTTCTCCAATACAACTTAAACCCATTTCAATTCCTCCCCGGTTCCCTGCCTAGCTTCACCCTTCTCCCCGCCCCGCCCTCTGCCTTCTCCCCAAAATAGTCTCCCCTCTTCAAACTGTTAAAACATTCCCAGCTTTCTCCAATACAACTTAAACCCATTTCAATTCTCCCCGTTTTCACTGCCTAACTTCACCCTTCTCCCCGCCCCGCCCTCTGCCTTCCCCCCAAAATAATCTCCCCTTTCTAACCTATTAAAACATTCCCAGCTTTCTCCAATACACCTTAAACCCATTTCAATTCCTCCCCGTTTCCCTGCCTAACTTACCCTTCACCTTTCTCCCCGCCCCGCCCTCTGCCTTCTCCCCAAAATAATCTCCCCTTTCCAACCTATCAAAACATTCCCAGCTTTCTCCAATACAACTTAAACCCATTTCAATTCCTCCCCGATTCCCTTTCTAACCTCCCTCTCCTCCTCCCCTCTCCTCCCCCCCGCCGTCAGTGTCTCCCCGGCTGTCTCTTCCCCGTCAAGGCAGCGGCCGTCACTCCTTTCATTAAAAAGTCATTAGGAATTTAATTAGTCTTTACCTGGGCCGAGGCGTCCTGGCGGCGGAGCTCAAACAAATTTTTCATTGATTTCCCCAAACACCTGGACGGGCG
This sequence comes from Eriocheir sinensis, assembly GCF_024679095.1. NCBI lineage: Eukaryota > Metazoa > Arthropoda > Malacostraca > Decapoda > Varunidae > Eriocheir > Eriocheir sinensis. Next base: position 9,844,531 of record NC_066544.1, read on the forward strand.
GATTCCGAGGGACGCTTTGTGTTATCCGGATCCCCGATAACCGGAATCCTGGGACCGGTGCGGGGCCTCCTCTCTTCCCTCCTCCTCCTCCTCTTTCCCTTCATCCATCTACTGCTTCACTTAATTTTCCCTCTCCCTCTCTGTTTCATTCTCCTGCTCTTACTAATCCTGTTCCTCTTTCTCATTTTCCTTGTCTTCCTCTTCCTCTTCCTCTTCCTCTTCCTCCTCCTTCTTCGTTCTCCTGCGATCTCTCTCTCCCTCTTCTGCTTTCTCTCTCTCTCTCTCTCTCTCTCTCTCTCTCTCTCTCTCTCTCTCTCTCTCTCTCTCTCTCTCTCTCTCTCTCTCTCTCTCTCTCTCTAACCATGTCATCCTCTCTTTACTTTTTACAACACACACACACACACACACACACACACACACACACACACACACACACCGTGATCATCTGAGGGGAAAAAATATGGCGATTCTTTTTTTCCCCTCGGGCAAAAAGTAGAACGTGTTTGTGACTTTCTAACTTAGCTTCTGATGGACTTTTTTTTCCTCTCTCTCTCTCTCTCTCATTATTGTTTTTCGCTGTGAATTTTGTGCATACTCAAAAATAAACAAAATAATTGAATAAAAAATAAATGTAATAAAATCGGAGTAAATTAAAACAAGTAAAGTAGTAGTAGTAGTAGTAGTAGTAGTAGTAGTAGTAGTAGTAGTAGTAGTAGTAGTAGGCCACGAAAGGAAGGTGAAGCATGTTGGGGTTAAAAATGACAGTACTGGGGGAGGGGTTGAGGGGGGGGTTGAGGGGGGGGTTGATGGGGGGGGGGATTCGGGGTCGCTACAACCATGCTACCACCTCCTCAACCTCAGTTACTACACCCCAACATCTGCTTCAACCCCCCAACAAATCACCTCCTACTACCCCCAACACCTTCTCCTGACAACACTAGGGGAGGGTTGTGATTGGGGTGTTGGGGGGTTGGGGTGATGAATGACACAGAAAGGGGGGTGATTGGTTACGATGGAAATAACAGTACTGGGGTGGTTTTGGTTGGGGGGGTTGGAGAGTTGAGGGGGTTGATGAAGGGTTGTGGAGGGTGGTGATGGGGAGTGAGTGGGGAGGGGTTAGGGATCGTAGTAAAGGGTAAAATTCTGGATAACAAGGAAGATGGTAGGGGTCGGATAGCTAGGGACAGTTCCGGGGGGGGGGTATATAGGTCTTGCTTGGGGTGTTGCTGGGTGACTGGAGGGGTGATTGGGGGTGACGGGAAAAAGGGTTGAGGTAAAAGGAGTGTAATATAATGGATAACACAAAAGGAAGATATAAAATATAAAAAAAGGAAAATAAGTGTATGGAGGCGGAAGAAGGGGGAAATCAGAAGAGCTTGAACAAAGAGTGAAAAGGGAAAATGAGGAAAATAATGGAGGATGGAAATTTTTTTTACAGTAAAGGAAACAGTTCAAGGACAAAAAAAAAAGAAAGCAATAATGATAAAAAAAAAAAAAGCCCACCATTCACTGCTCCTACAAAAGACTCAAGAGGAATGCCCGAAAGATAGGGTTTTTTTTTTTTATACAGCAAAGGAATAAGTTTAAGGGCATAAAAAACAGGAAACAAATATGAAAAAAAAAGTCCGCTAGTCACTGCTCCTAAAAAAAGCCCGCTAGTCACTGCTCCTAAAAAAAAGCCCGATAGTCACTGCTCCTAAAAAAAAGCCCGCTAGTCACTGCTCCTAAAAAAAAGCCCGCTAGTCACTGCTCCTAAAAAAAAGCCCGCTAGTCACTGCTCCTAAAAAAAAGCCCGCTAGTCACTGCTCCTAAAAAAAAGCCCGCTAGTCACTGCTCCTAAAAAAAAGCCCGATAGTCACTGCTCCTAAAAAAAGCCCGCTAGTCACTGCTCCTAAAAAAAAGCCCGCTAGTCACTGCTCCTAAAAAAAAGCCCGATAGTCACTGCTCCTAAAAAAAAGCCCGCTAGTCACTGCTCCTAAAAAAAAGCCCGATAGTCACTGCTCCTAAAAAAAAGCCCGATAGTCACTGCTCCTAAAAAAAAGCCCGCTAGTCACTGCTCCTAAAAAAAAGCCCGATAGTCACTGCTCCTAAAAAAAGCCTGCTAGTCACTGCTCCTAAAAAAAAGCCCGATAGTCAATGCTCCTAAAAAAAAGCCCGATAGTCACTGCTCCTAAAAAAAAGCCCGATAGTCACTGCTCCTAAAAAAAAGCCCGCTAGTCACTGCTCCTAAAAAAAAGCCCGCTAGTCACTGCTCCTAAAAAAAAGCCCGCTAGTCACTGCTCCTAAAAAAAAGCCTGATAGTCACTGCTCCTAAAAAAAAGCCCGATAGTCACTGCTCCTAAAAAAAAGCCCGATAGTCACTGCTCCTAAAAAAAAGCCCGATAGTCACTGCTCCTAAAAAAAGCCCGCTACTCACTGCTCCTAAAAAGCCCGCTACTCACTGCTCCTAAAAAGCCCGCTACTCACTGCTCCTAAAAAGCCCGCTACTCACTGCTCCTAAAAAGCCCGCTAGTCACTGCTCCTAAAAAGAAGCCTGGTAGTCACTGCTCCTAAAAAAAAGCCTGGTAGTCACTGCTCCTAAAAAGAAGCCCGATAGTCACTGGTCCTAAAAAAAAGCCCGATAGTCACTGCTCCTAAAAAAAAGCCTGGTAGTCACTGCTCCTAAAAAAAAGCCCGATAGTCACTGCTCCTAAAAAAAAGCCCGATAGTCACTGCTCCTAAAAAGAAGCCCGATAGTCACTGGTCCTAAAAAAAAGCCCGATAGTCACTGCTCCTAAAAAAAAGCCTGGTAGTCACTGCTCCTAAAAAAAAAGCCCGATAGTCACTGCTCCTAAAAAGAAGCCCGATAGTCACTGCTCCTAAAAAAAAGCCCGATAGTCACTGCTCCTAAAAAAAAGCCCGATAGTCACTGCTCCTAAAAAAAAGCCTGCTAGTCACTGCTCCTAAAAAAAAGCCTGCTAGTCACTGCTCCTAAAAAAAAGCCCGATAGTCACTGCTCCTAAAAAAAAGCCTGCTAGTCACTGCTCCTAAAAAAAATCCCGCTAGTCACTGCTCCTAAAAAAAAGCCCGCTCGTCAATGTTTAAAAAAAGCCCGCTAGTGACTGTCCTCTTGAAAGAAAACATCATGAAAGCAGGGAGGGTTAGGTTAGAAAGAGTACTAGGGTGATTGAGGTTGGGGGCTGCTGATTGGGGGGATGTTAGTGTGGGGGGGTCGGGGTTGGGGGGCGTGGGGTCGGGGGGGGGCGGGAGGGGGGGGTCGCCAAGGCCTGAGGCGCCGCTTGGCCACGCTCTACCAGTCAGTCACTCCCTCGCCGGGCTTTGAGCGGACTGTTAATTGAAACGATTCCACGCGTTTGAAGCCTCCGCGTCGCCGGCTGACTGGCTGATGGCTGACTGCTGGATGAATGGGCGCTGGGTTCGAATCCATCTGCTCTTTCATCCACCTCATCCTACTCATCCTTCTTCTTCTGTTATCATTACGACTTATATTATTTGTACTCCTCTTCTTGTTATTATTTTCCTTTTTTATTGTTTTTCTTGGACTTTACTTTCCCTTTCCTCCCTTTCTCCCTCTCCAAATCCATGTCTTCATTCTCTCTCTCTCTCTCTCTCTCTCTCTCTCTCTCTCTCTCTCTCTCTCTCTCTCTCTCTCTCTCTCTCTCTCTCTCTCTCTCTCTCTCTCTCTCTCTCTCTCTCTCTCTCTCTCTCTCTCTCTCTCCCCAAATCCATAACCTTTTTTTTTATCTTTCTATCTCCACTTTTCCCTCCTCCATTCTTTATCAAATTCCCTTGCTTCTTCTTTCCTTCCTTTCCTCCTTCCATACATGTTTCCTCCCCTTGTCTCTCTTTTTCTTCCTTTCTTTCTTTTTTTTCTCTCTCCATCTCTTCACCCTTCCTTTATTATTTACATCAAAGACTTGGACACAGGAATTAGTATTAATGTCAGCAAGTTCGCAGATGATACCAAGATCGGTAGAGTAATCCAATCAGACAGGGACGCTACCGTTCTCCAGGATGAGCTTGACAGACTATATGATTGGGCGGGGAAGTGGCAGATGGAATTCAATGTCGGGAAGTGTAGCATTTTGAGTGTAGGTAGGAATAACCCCTTACACAATTACTCCTTAAATGACGCTCCTCTAAGCACGTCTGGGCGTGAGAGAAACTTAGGAGTCCTAGTGAGCGCTGACCTCCGTCCTAGGGCTCAATGCATTCAGGGTAAAAATCGGGCAAACAGAGCTAGTACTTGGTTTCATCTCAAGGAGCGTAAGCAATAGGAGCGCTGAAGTCATCCTCAAACTTTACTTAGCACTAGTTAGACCTCATCTCGATTATGCAGTTCAGTTCTGGTCCCCCTACTATAGAATGGATATCAAGATGTTAGAATCTGAACAGAGGAGGATGACGAAGATGATTCAGGGGGTGAGAAACTTGCTTTATGAAGACAGGCTGAAGCAGCTAAATCTACACTCTCTAGAAAGGCGAAGGTTGCGAGGAGACTTGATCGAAGTCTATAAATGGATGAAGGGATTTAATAAAGGGGATGTCAATAAAATTTTGAAAGTAAAAGAGCCGGGTAGGACGCGTGGCAATGGTTTTGAGTTAGACAATTTCAGATTCAACAAAGACATAGGCAAGAATTGGTTCACCAATAGAGTGGTAGATGAATGGAACAGGCTTGGGAGCCATGTTGTGGGTGCCAATACCAAAGATACATTCAAGAAGAGGTTAGATAAAGCCATGGATGGTGAGGTAAGGTGGGGCTGAGTGTACAGGAGCTGCCTTGTATAGGACAACCGGCCTCTTGCAGACTCCTTACGTTCTTATGTTCTTATGTTCCTTCTTTCCCTGCTTTCCTATACCTTACTTTTTTCTTCCTCCTTATTTTCTCTTTTTTCCCTCCCTTCCCTTCTTTCCCTTCTTTTCTTCCCTTCTTTCCCTTCTTTCTGTTCTTTCCCTCCTTTCCTATATCTTCCTTCCTTCTTCCTCCTTATTTTATCTTTTTTTTTCCTCCCTTCCTCCATATCATTACCCTCCCTGTTTCTCTTCCTTATATTCCACGTGTCTCCTCCTCCTCCTCCTCCTCCTCCTCCTCCTCCTCCTTCACAACCACCACCACCACCAAAACAACAACAACCAACAACAAAAACATCACCTCCCTTCTATACACAACTTCTTCCATACCCTCCTCCTCCTCCTCCTCCTCCTCCTCCTCCAACCCTTCCCGGAGAGTTCATTAGAGATCTTGATCAACACCTGTGACTTGAAACACAATAAAAGTTAAGGAAAAAGAGGGGAGGAAGAAGGGAGGAAGAGGGGGGGAGGGAGAAGGGAGGAAGAGGGGAGGAGGAGGAGGAGGGGGGAGGAAAGGGAGGAGGAGGAGAAGGGAGAGATGAGAGAGGAGAGAGAGAGAGAGAGAGAGAGAGAGAGAGAGAGAGAGAGAGAGAGAGAGAATTTTAGATATATGGAGCGTATTTTACATATTTTTCATCATTATCATTATCATCATTATCCTCATCATCATCATTTTATCACCATTATCATCATTCCCATCATCACCATTATCTCCCTTTTCTCCCTTTTATTCTCCCCATCTCCATTTATTCTCCCCTTTCTACTTAACATCCTTCTCTTCATTAAGCCTACGCCCCTCTCTCTCCCTCCCTTCCTCCTTTCCTCTCCCTACCTCTCCCTCTCTCTCTCCCTCCCTCCCTCCCTTCCCCTCTTCTCCCCTCACTTCTCAAGGGTGAAAAACAATGTCCTTTAAACTGTAGAGACAAAGTTGTTCCTCTTTTTCCTCCCCTTCTGAGTGAGTGAGGAGGAGGAGGAGGAGGAGGAGGAGGAGGAGGAGGAGGAGGTGGTGGTGGTGGTCTCCATTTGTCTTTCTGAACTTTTCTTTTCTTTTTCTCTCTTTTTTTTGCGACCAGTTTTTTTTTTACCTTGATTTTCTTTAATTATCTCTCTCTCTCTCTCTCTCTCTCTCTCTCTCTCTCTCTCTCTCTCTCTCTCTCTCTCTCTCTCTCTCTCTCTCTCTCTCTCTCTCTCTCTCTCAGCTTATGTAAGAGAAATATTGAAGAGAAAATAAAGTGAGAGGAAGATGGAGAGAGAATAAAAGTAGAGAGAGGAGAAAAGAAGAGAGAGAGGAAAATAGGGAAGAGGGTAGAAGAGGAGGGAGGGAGGAAGAAAGAGGGAGGAAGGGGGAGAGAAAAGAAGAGGGAGAAAATGTATTTTTAGGTGAAGGGGAAAAGAGGAGAAAGGAAGGAAGGAAAGAGGAGGAAGGAAGGGAAGAGAAAGAGGAGGAGGAGGAGGAGGAGGAGGAGGAAGAGGAGGAGGAAGGATGGGAAGAGAAGAAAGAGGTGGAGGAGGAGAGATAAAGATATACAGTTTTACATCATACTTCCTCCTCCTCCTCCTCCTCCTCCTCCTCCTCCTCCTCCTAAACAACCCACTCTTACCTATATCCATCACGTGTTAAATGAGGGAGGAAAAGGGGAGAAGGGGAAAAAGAGGGGAAAAGGGGAGGTGAGAGGAGAGAGAAAAGAGAGGGAAAACGAATGATAGGAGGAGAGGGAAAGAAGAGTGAGGGGAAAAAAGAGGAGGAGGAGAAAGGGAAGAGGGGAAAAGGAAGAGGGAGAAGAGGGGTATAGAAGAGGAAGAAAAGGGAGGGAAAGGAAGAGGAGGTGGGCATGGAAGGGAAAGAAAAGTGAGGGGAAAAAAAGAGGAGGAGGAGGAGAAAGGGAAGAAGGGAAGAGGAAGAGGAAGAAGAGGGGTATAGAAGATGAAGAAAAGGGAGGGAAAAGAAGAGGAGGTGGGCATGGAAGGGAAAGAAAAGTGAGGGGAGAAATAAAGAAAGAGAAAGAGGAGGAGGAGGAGGAGGAAGGAAAACAGAAAGAAGAGGAAAAAGGGAAGAGAATTGAAGGGAAAAAAGGAGGAAAGGGAGGAAAATGAAGAGGAAGAAGAGGTGCATAGAAGGGAAGAAATGATTGGGAGAAGAGAGGAAGAGGAAGAGGAAGAGGAAGAGAGAGAAAAGGAAGAAAACTGAGAGGAAAAAGGAAGAGGAAAGGTGAGGAAAATAAAGGAAGAGGAAGAACAGGGGAGGGACATAGAAGGGTACAAGAAAGGAAGGAGGAAGGAAGGAAGAGAGGAGAAGAAGAGAAAAAGGGAGGAAAAGAGGAAAGGGGAGAAAAGATTTGAAAAGAGCAATGACTGTGTTTGATGTTTTACTCTCCTCCTCCTCCTCCTCCTCCTCCTCCTACTCCTCCTCCTCCTCCTCCTCCTCCTCCTCCACACCTCTACCTTCCTCTTCCACTTAAAACACTCCGTAAACTTTATCATTCATCTCCTCCTCCTTCTCCTCCTCCTCCTCCTCCTCCTCCTCCTCCTCCTCCTCCTCTTCCTCCTCCTCCTCCTTCACTTTCTATTTATTTTTTCTCACACCTTTGTACTTTTCTGTGCATCTACGACTCCTCCTCCTCCTCCTCCTCTTCCTCCTCCTCCTCCTCCTCCTCCTCCTCCTCCTCCATAGGCCAGACATCTTATTATTCCCTCCTTTTCCCTCCCTCCCTTTTCCTATCCATCTCTCTCTCTCTCTCTCTCTCTCTCTCTCTCTCTCTCTCTCCTTCTCTCTGATTCCTGGGATTTTATTTTCTCTAATTATTCAGAACATTCAAGATAGTGTGTCATCTCTCTCTCTCTCTCTCTCTCTCTCTCTCTCTCTCTCTCTCTCTCTCTCTTTCTTGGAACTTTAATGGCCTCTTTTTCTTTTTGTTATTAAAGAGAGAGAGAACATACACACAAAGGAAGACACACACACACACACACACACACACACACACACACACACACACACACACACACACACACACTCATAAAGGGTAATGTTCCCCTAATCCTTATGAACTGATGATGATGATGATGATGATGATGAGATGAAGCAAATGACAAGCGGTTTTCTCTCTCTCTCTCTCTCTCTCTCTCTCTCTCTCTCTCTCTCTCTCTCTCTCTCTCTCATTTTTCCTGCATTTGATCCCTACATTTAAGAAGAAGAAGAAAAAGAAGAAGAAAAGAAGTCAAAGAATAAAGAAGAAGAAGAAGAAGAAGAAGAAGAAGAAGAAGAAGAGGAAGAAATATGATAAGAGAAAGAAGAAAAAGTAACCTAAATGAAGAAAAGTAAGAGAAAGGAAGGAAAGAGAAAAACTGGAGAAAAGAAAAAGGAATGAAGAAAAGAAGAAGAAGAAGAAGAAGAAGAAGAAGAAGAAGAAGAAGAAGAAAAAAAAAAAAAAACTAAAGCAAATTCCTCATGACACAGATAAAGACACAGGAGAGAGAGAGAGAGAGAGAGAGAGAGAGAGAGAGAGAGAGAGAGAGAGAGCAGTGTTCCCTAATTGCTACATGGGTCTGACATTAGTCGTCACCCAAACCACCACCACCACCACCACCACCACCATCACCACCACTATCTCCATCATCACCTTCTACTCTAATGAAGTATATAAAAAAAATGGTAGTAATATAAAATAAAATTGGGAAAAGAGCAAATTATGTAGATGATTCATAAGAAAGAAATTAATTATATAGGAATGAAAATAATGAATGAGAAACAAAAAGAAAAGAAAGAAAAGAATAATTGAAAATATATATATGGTTATCCTCCTCCTCCTCCTCCTCCTCCTCCTCCTCCTCCTCCTCTATCTTCCTTATCTTCATTCTCCCCTTCTTCTACTCCTGCCATTCCTTTCCTTCTATCCCTCCCTCCCTCTTTACCATTACCTCCTCCTCCTCCTCCTCCTTCCCTTCTCCCTTTCTCCTTCCTTTTCTCCTCCCCCTCCCTACATCTCCTCTCTCTCCCTTCCTTTCCCCCTCCCCTTCCCCTTTCTTTTACTCCTTCATCCCTCTCCTCTCTCCCTCCTCCTTCTCTCTCTCCTCCTTCCCTCTCCCTCTTCCTCCTTCTCTCCTCCCTCCTTCCCTCCCTCCTTCTCTCTCTCCTTCCTTCCCTCTCCCCCTTCCTCCTTCTCTCTCCCCTTCCTCCTCTTTCCTCCCTCCTCCTTCTCCCCCTCCTCCCTCCTCTCCCTCCCCCTTCCCCTTCCCTCTCTCCTCTCCTCCCTCTCCCTGACGCAAAGTTTTAATTAGCTCTGGGAAGCCAAATTTGAGCCCCGATGTGTCCTTACGCTGCCTCTTTTTTCCCCTCTTTTCCCTTTTTTTTCCTGAGGGGGGAGAGAAGGAGGGATGGAGGAGGGGGATAGGGAGGGAGGAAGAAGGGAAAATTGAGGCCTCCGTTTCCCCTTAGGGTGGTCTGGGCAAAGTTTGGGGGGAGAGAGAGAGAGAGAGAGAGAGAGAGAGAGAGAGAGAGAGAGAGAGATGTCTTCCCTGCTGTTTTTTTCCCATCTCTCTCTCTCTCTGGGAAAAACACAAAGAATCATTGGCAGAGAGAGAGAGAGAGAGAGAGAGAGAGAGAGAGAGAGAGAGGGGAAAAAGGTGATGAAAATGTGTCTCCAGATTAGGTTTACAAAGTCTTAATGAGTGTTTAATTCCCCTGTTTACCTAGACTGACGGGAGAGGGAAGGGGGGGAGGGGGAGAGGGAGGAGGAGGAAGGGGACGGAGGGAGAGGGGGAGGGGGAACAAAAAGGACGGGAGGCTGAGGGGAAGGAAGAGAGGGGAGGGAGAGGATGAAGAGTGAGAAGGATGATGAAGACGGAGGGATAGAGAGAAGGAAAAGGATAGAGACAGAAAGGGGAACAGAGGAGAGGGAAAGGATAGAGGAGGATGGGAAAGGTGAGGGGAGGGGGGGAGAGGGGGAAGGATGAGGGGAGTAGACGGGGGGGGGGGGATGAAGAAGAAGGAAAAAGGAGAGGGGCTGAACAGAAGGGAAGAGCTCAGATTATTATTTTTTTTTTTTTACAACAAAGGAGGCGGCTCAAGGGCAACAAAAAGAGTGTAGGGAAAAAAAAGCCCGCTACTCACCACTCCCATAAACCCTCAATGATAATCAAGGTCAGGTGAGATAAGGTAAGGCAAGGTAAGATAAGGTAAGGTTAAAGTAAGGTTTGGTAAGGTAAGGTAAGGTTAGGTATGGTTAGGTTGAGTTAGGCTAGGTTAGGCAGTCTTAGTATTAATATAGTAATAGTAGTAGTAGTAGTAGTAGTAGTAGTAGTAGTAGTAGTAGTAGTAGAGGTAAGGTGAGGTAAGGTTAAAGTAAGGTTTGGTAAGATAAGGTAAGGTAAGGTAAGGTAAGGTAAAGTAAGGTTAGGTTAGGTTAGATAGTTGTAGTAGTAGTAGTAGTAGTAGTAGTAGTAGTAGTAGTAGTAGTAGTAGCAGTAGCAGCAGCATTAGTAGTAGTAGTAGTAGTAGAAGATAGCAGAGATTGTAGTAAAGAAAAGAATCAAATAAGAAAACCAATAAATACAAGCAGACGAACTAAACATAAAAAAACCTATAAGAGGTTTTGATTCTGGATTAAGCAGGATTAGCAGGAGGTTCTGATTCCGTTAAGGAGGATCCAACACCACAAGCATAAGTGTAACCTTTGTGGGTGACGAAGTGGTGGTGGTGGTGGCGGTGGTGGTGGTGGGATCAACTTCCTCACGCGTGGCGAAAGAGAGGATTGAGTGGCATTAAGGGATCGAGTTAACTCTCCTAAGTGACGGGGAAAGGGAATCCAACTCCTTGTGATTCGCGAGATTTGCACCTCATTAAAAAAAGGGAAGAAAGGAACAGAAAAAGAAGACAAGTGGAGGAGAAACTAAACAAAAACGAAAATGATGGAAGGAGGGAAAGAAAGAAAGGAATGGAAAAGCAATTAATGAAAACCTCCACGAAACGAAAATGATGAAGGAGAGAAAGGAAAGAAAGGAACGAAAAAAAGAAAACAATGGATGAGGAAGAAAAAGAATCCAAAATAGAGGGAGGGAAGGAAAGAAAGAAATGGGAAAGCAAATAATGAATGAGAAATCAGACGAAGCGAAAATAATGGAGGAAGAGAAAAAAAAATGAAAGCTGAAAATAAACAAGAATACAGAAATTAGAAGAGGAAAAAAATATAAGTGAAAATAAACGTTCAACAAAAAAAAGATAGAGGGAAAAGATGTACGAGTATGGAAAAAAATAGGAAAATAAGCAGATTAAGTCAAGTGAAGATATGGCTTTACGAAAAAATGGGGAAAAATAGAGAGAAAAGAAAGAGTAAAAATAAACCTCAATATAAAAAAAAATGAAAAATATGGGAAAAATAAGACTGGGAGTAAAAAAAAATATAATAAACGAAAGGAAAATAAAAAAATAAGTGAAAATATACCTTAAAAAATAGAGGGAAAAAAATCAGAAATGAAAAAGAAAAATAGAAAAATGAGAAAAACAAAAAAACTCAAAATAACAGGAAAAATGCGGTAAGATAAGATAAGGTGTGGAAATGTTAAGTTAGGCAAGGCAAAGCAAGGTAAAGTAAGGTAAGGTAAGGTAAGATAAGGTAAGGTAAGGTAAGGTAAGGTAAGGTAAGTTTAGGTACGGTAAGTGTGGGGAGGGTAAGGTAAGTTTAGGTAAGGTAAGGTAAAGTAAGGTAAGGTAAGGTAAGGTTAGGCAAGGTAAGGTAAGGTAAGGTAAGGTAAGATAAGGTAAGGTAAGGTAAGGTAAGGTAAGGTAAGGTAAGGTAAGGTAAGATATGGTAAGGCAAGTTAAGGTAAGGTAAGGTAAATTTAGGTAAGGTAAGGTAAGTTAAGGTAAGGTAAGATAAGGTAAGGTAAAGAAAGGAAATGTTAGGGAAGGGAAGGGAAGGGAAGGGAAGGGAAGGGTAGGGAAGGGAAGGGAAGGGAAGGGAAGGAAGGAGAAGGGAAGGTAAGGTAAGGTAAGATAAGGTAAGATAAGGTAAGTAAGGTAAGGTTAGGTAAGGTAAGGTAAGGTAAGATAAGGTTAGGTATGGCAAGGTAAGGTAAGTTAAAGTAAGGTAAGGTAAGTTTAGGTAAGATAAGGCAAGGTAAGGTAAGGTTAGGCAAGGTAAGGTAAATTTTAGGTAAGGTAAGGTAAGGTAAGGTTAGGCAGTAGTAATAAAAGCAAAGGAAAATAAGGAATGGAAAGGCAAAAAAGAAGATGGAAAAAGAAATAACAAGCACAAAAATTTAACTTCAACTATAAAAGTCTAAAAATATATTGATCACACTCGCACCTCATCACAGCGAACAACCAAACTGGAGGAACGAAATAAAGAAATTCACAAAATAGAGAAGAAAAAACATAAAACAAAAAAGTACAACGGAAAGATAATACAAATTGATCAACACAACAGGAAGGGAAAAAAGTATGAAAAAAAAACATTAAAAAAAACTAGAGAAACGAAAGAAAGAAATACACAAAATAAAGAAGAGAAAATAAAACGAAAAAGAAAAACGAAAAGATAATACAAATTGATCAACACAACAGGAAGGGAAAAAAGTATAAAAAAAGGACATTAAAAAGAACTTGGAGGAACGAAAGAAAAAATACACAAAAGAAAAGAGAAAAAGAAAAAAGAGAAAAAAATAATACAAATTGATCAACACAACAGGAAGTGTGAAAAAAAATATAAAAAAAATACATTAAAAAGAACTTGGAGGAACGAAAGAAAAAATACACAAAAGAAAAAAGAGAAAAAGAAAAAAGAGAAAAAAATAATACAAATTGATCAACACAACAGGAAGTGTGAAAAAAATATATAAAAAAAAGACATTAAAAAGAACTTGGAGGAACGAAAGAAAAAATACACACAAGAGAAAAAAGAAAAAAGAAAAAAGAAAAAAAGGTAATACAAATTAATCAACAAAACAGGAATAGAAAAAAATACGAGTATGAAAAAAGAACATTACAAAAAGAGAAACGGAAGAAATAAGAAAAATGAAAATGAGAATCAAGCAAAAATGACGAAACAACAAAAAATAGGAGAACTTAAAAAAAAAATTGCACAGAGCGAAAAAAGAAAAAGAAAATGAGGAACAGAAAGAAGAAAAAGACAAATATTGATACACGAAAAAGACCCCCAAAAAAATATAAGAAACAAAACTATGCACTAATTGGCAACAAAACAAATAAATAAACAAATAAACTAAAAAATGAATAAATAATGAGAGAGAGAGAGAGAGAGTATGATTGGTTCTCGCGATCAACCAATGAATGTTCGCCTCTTCAGGTAAATAGCCAATCACACACCTTCACGCCTTACCTGCCTCAGCCAATCAGCGCGCACGTACCTCACTGCACCTGGCCAATCACCTGAAAGCACACACGCACACACGCACACACACACACACACACAAAGAACAGACACAAAACAGAGAGATGTAACACACTTATGCACACACACACACAAACAATGGTACACACACACACACACACACACACACACACACACACACACACACACGCTTCGCCAATCACAGTCAAGCTCTTGTTACCTCGCAGCCAATCAGTGAAGCCCATGAAGTGTCCAGGAACCAATCATACTCTCTCTCTCTCTCTCTCTCTCTCTCTCTCTCTCTCTCTCTCTCTCTCTCTCTCTCTCTCTCTCAGGTAAAGCGTCTGGAGACAAAATAAATGAGAATAACGCAATTAGCAGGTGATTAGACGTGAAGATGAGCAGGTGTGAGAGAGAGAGAGAGAGAGAGACTAAAGACACTTGTTGAGGAATTCGTCACTGATTCTTCTTCTCTTTTTACCTGTTGCTTTTGTTGTTAGTAGTAGTAGTAGTAGTAGTAGTAGTAGTAGTAGTAGTAGTAGTAGTAGTAG